>NW_024070188.1:45041175-45176976 GCF_014754425.2 Oryx dammah | reverse complement strand
CTGGCTCACTTCACTCTGTATAATCGGCTCCAGTTTCATCCATCTCATCAGAACTGATTCAAATGTATTCTTTTTAATGGCTGAGTAATACTCCATTGTGTATATGTACCACAGCTTTCTTATCCATTCATCTACTGATGGACATCTAGGTTGTTTCCATGTCCTGGCTATTATAAACAGTGCTGCAATGAACATTGGGGTACATGTGTCTCTTTCAATTCTGGTTTCCTCTGTGTGTATGCCCAACAGTGGGATTGCTGGGTCATAAGGCATTTCTATTTGCAATTTTTTTAAGGAATCTCCACACTGTTCTCCATAGTGGCTGTACTAGTTTGCATTCCCACCAACAGTGTAGGAGGGTTCCCTTCTCTCCACACCCTCTCCAGCATTTATTGCTTGCAGATTTTTGGATCGCAGACATTCTGACTGGTGTGAAGTGGTACCTCATTGTGGTTTTGATTTGCATTTCTCTAATAATGAGTGATGTTGAGCATCTTTTCATGTGTTTGTTAGCCATCCATATGTCTTCTTTGGAGAAATGTCTATTTAGTTCTTTGGCCCATTTTTGAGAAAGAAGAATGGAACTGGAGGAATCAATTTGCCTGACTTCAGGCACTACTACAAAGCCACAGTCATCAAGACAGTATGGTATTGGCACAAAGACAGACATATAGATCAATGGAACAAAATAGAAAGCCCAGAGATAAATCCACATACATATGGACACCTTATCTTTGACAAAGGAGGCAAGAATATACAATGGAGTAAAGACAATCTCTTTAACAAGTGGTGCTGGGAAAACTGGTCAACCACTTGTAAAAGAATGAAACTAGATCACTTTCTAACACCGCACACAAAAATACTTTTTTCTTTTAATAGTACTGTTTATTTTGGCTCATCTTTAAATACATGACCCTTTACAACCCTTTCCAAATCCTTAGAGAAAGATGGCTGCTGCTGCTAAGTCACTTCAGTCGTGCCCGACTCTGTGCGACCCCATAGATGGCAGCCCACCAGGCTCCCCCGTCCCTGGGATTCTCCAGGCAAGAACACTGGAGTGGGTTGCCATTTCCTTCTCCAATGCATGAAAGTGAAAAGTGAAAGTGAAGTCGCTCAGTCGTGTCTGACTCTTCGCGACCCCATGGACTATAGCTCACCAGGCTCCTACTGGAGTGGGTTGCCATTGCCTTCTCCAGAGAAAGGTGGCAGTCAGCATTTTTTTTTTTTTCACCTAGTAGAATAGTGAATATTTAGTGTCTCTTGCAACTCAGTTGAGCTCAGTTCAGTTCAGTTGCTCAGTCATGTCCGACTCCTAGTGATCCTTTGTACTGCACATGCCAGACTTCCCTGTTCATCACCAACTCCAGGAGCTTGCTCAGACTCATGTCCATCGAGAGGGTGATGCCCTCCAACCATCTCATACTCTGTCATCCTCTTTTCCTCCTTCCCTCAATCTTTCCCAGAATCAAGGTCTTTTCCAATTGGTCAGTACTTCACATCAGGTGGCCAAAGTATTGGAGTTTCAGCTTCAGGATCAGCCCTTCCAATGAATATTCAGGACTGATTTCCTTTAGGATTAACTGGTTTGATCCCTTTACAGTCCAAGGGACTCTCAAGAGTCTTCTACAAACTACAGTTCTAAAGCATTAATTTCCCTGGTGGCTCAGCAGGGAAAGAATCACCTGCAATGCAGGAGACCTAGGTTCAATCCCTGGGTTGAGAAGATCCCCTGGAGAAGAGAAAGGCTACTCACTCCAGTATTCTGGCCTGGAGAATCCCATGGACTATATAGTCCATGGGGTCGCAAAGAGTTGGACACAACTGAGTGACTTTCACTTTCTTTATAGTACAATTCTCACATCCATAGGTGACTACTGAAAAAATCATAGCAAAGTAATGTTTCTGCCTTTTAATATGCTGTCTCGGTTGGTCATAACTTTTCTTCCAAGGAGCAAGCATCTTTTAATTTCATGGCTACATTCACCATCTGCAGTGACTTTCAAGCCCAAGAAAATAAAGTCTCACTCTTTCCATTGTTTCCCATCTATTTGCTATGAAGTGATGGGACTAGATGCCATTATCTTAGTTTTTTGAATGTTGAAATTTAAGCCAGGTTTTTCACTCTCCTCTTTCACTTTCATCAAGAGGCTCTTCAGTTCCTCTTCACTTTCTGCCATAAGGGTGGTGTCATCTGCACATCTGAGGTTATTGATATTTCTTCTGGCAATCTTGATTCCAGCCCAGCATTTCACATGAGGTACACTGCAAGGTACCTTAAATAAGCAAGGTGACAATACACAGCCTTGATGTATTCTTTTCCCAATTTGGAACCAGTCCATTGTTCCATGTCTGGTTCTTACTGTTGCTTCTTGACCTGCATACAGATTTCTGAGGAGGCAGATCAGGTGGTCTGGTATTTTCATCTCTTGAAAAATTTTCCACAGTTTGTTGTGATCCACATAGTCAAAGGCTTTGGCATAGTTAATAAAGCAGAAGTACATGATTTTCTGGAACTCTCTTGCTTTTTCTATGATCATTGGAGGTGGACAACTTGATCTCTGGTTCCCCTGCCTTTTTAAAAACCACCTTGAGCATCTTGAAGTTCATGGTTCACATACTATTGCAACCTGGCTTGGATAATTTTGAGCATTACTTTGCTAGCATGTGAGACAGTGCAATTGTGTGGTATTTTGAACATTCTTTAGTGTTGTGTTTCCTTGGCATTGGAATGAAAACTGACCTTTTCTAGTCCTGTGGCCACTGCTGAGTTTTCCAAATTTGCTGGCATATTGTGTGCAGCATTTTCAAAGCATTATCTTCTAGTATTTGAAACAGCTCAATTGGACTTCCATCATCTCCACTAGCTTTGTTTGAAGTGATGCTTCCTAAGGCCCACTTGACTTCGCATTCCAGTATTTCTGGCTCTAGGTGAGTGATCACTATCATGGTTATTTGGGTCATGAATATCTTTTTGTGCAGTTCTTCTGTGTATTCTTGCCACCTCTTCTTAATATTGTCTGCTTCTGTTAGGTCCACACCATTTCTGTACTTTATTGTGCCCATCTTTGCATGAAATGTTCCCTTGGTATCTCTAATTTTCTTGAAGAGATCTCTAGTCTTTCCCATTCTATTGTTTTCCTCTAATTCCTTGCATTGATCACTAAGGAAGGCTTTCTTATCTGTCCTTGCTATTCCTCGGAACTCTGCATTCAGATGGATATATCTTTCCTTTTCTCCTTTTCCTTTAGCTTCTCTTCTTTTCTCAGCTTTTTTTGTAAGACCTCCTCAGACAACCATTTTGCCTTTTGCCTTTTCACATTTCTTTTTCATGGGGATGGTCTTGATCCCTGTCTCCTGTACAATGTCATGAACCTCTGTCCATAGTTCATCAGGCACTCTGTCTATCAGAACTAATCCCTTGAGTCTATTTGTCACTTCCACTGTATAATCATAAGGGATTCCATTTAGGTCATACTTGAACAGTCTAGTGGTTTTCCCTATTTTCTTCAATTTAAGTCTGAATTTGGCACTAAGAAGTTCATGATCTGAGCCACATTCAGCTCCCGGTCTTGTTTTTGATGATTGTATAGAGCTTCTCCATCTTTGGCTGCAAAGAATGTAATCAATCTGATTTCAGTGTTGACCATCTGGTGATGTCCATGTGTAGAGTCTTCTCTTGTGTTGTTGGAAGAGGGTGTTTGCTATGACCAATGTGTTCTCTTGGCAAAACTCTATTAGCCTTTACCCTGCTTCATTCTGTACTCCATGGCCAAATTTGCCTGTGAGTCCAGGTGTTTCTTCACTTCCTACTTTTGCATTCCAGTCCCCTGTAATGAAAAGGGCATCTTTTTTTGTGTGTTAATTCTAAATGGTCTTGTAGGTCTTCATAGAACTGTTCAACTTCAGCTTCTTCAGCATTAGTGGTCGGTGCATAGAGTTGGATTACCATGATATTGAATAGTTTGCCTTGGAAAGGAACATAAATAATTGTGTCATTTTTGAGATTGTATCCAAGTGTGCATTTTGGACTCTTGTTGACTATCATGGCTATTCCATTTCTTCTAAAGGATTCTTCCCCACATTAGTAGATATAATGGTCATCTGAGTTAAATTCACCCATCCCAGGCCATTTTAGTTCGCTGATTTGTAAATGTTGATGTTCACTCTTGCCGTCTTCTGTTTGACAACTTCCAATTCATGGATCTAACATTCCAGGTTCCTATGCAATATTGCTCTTTGCAGCATCAGATCTTGTTTCCATCACCAGCCACATCCATAACTGGGTGTTGCTTTTGCTTTGGCTCTTTCTCTTCATTCTTTTTGGAGTTATTTCTCTACTGATCTCCAGTAGCATATTGGGCACCTACCGACCTAAGGAGTTCATCTTTCAGTTTCCTATCTTTTTGCCTTTTCATACTGTTCATGGAATTTCAAGGCAACAATACAGAAGTGGTTTGCCATTCCTTTCTCACATTTTGTCAGAACTTTCCACCATGACCATGAATCTTATTGTTATGTGTGACCTATTTCACTAATTTATATTACTTCTCTGGTCTCTACAGATATCTGGATTACAAGGATATATTTACACTGAAAAACCAGTTAATACTCTGGCAGAAATCAGAGAGCAAGAGAGTAATGTGTTTTCACCTCATTCCAGTTGTATCTTTTAGTGTTTGAGTCAGAGATATTTGTAAGTTGTTCTGAATCTAGGGATTTGTTGATATTCTAGTGAAGATTTGATTTGTATAAAATCATGGAAAAAATAAACTTGGGATTCAATGGGTTTCCAGTCACATATTTTGCTAGTGAGATTAAATAAACAACATTTCATGGAAGCTCAATTTTCACATCATAAAAAACAGGATATAATTACACTTTTCTTAATTTTCCCCTAAGTTAACATTGAGTTTATATAAGGAATGTTGAAATAGTACTACTTGATAATCAATTATTGTTATTACCATTAGCTATGCTAAGAGATTAATACATTTTGCCTTGTTAGTGCAATCTCTGATCCTAGGCATTTATATCACTGTTATCTTATGTAGACTTAATCAAATCCTTTTTATAAACCTCTTCCACAATAGAAGCCAAGCACAGTTTTCAGGTATAAAAACCTATCCCTATGGTTATTTGAAGAATTGAGAAAAAAATGTTAGTTCCCTTCCCACGAAGAGGAGGTTTGAGTCAACAATTACATAAACATTTTGGTATATTTAAAATAAAGGGCATTGAGGAGATAACCAATATGAATAGCATAGGGAATTGAATCAACTAGGCATGGAGAAATTAGTCATGAGCTTTTCAAGTAAAGTTTACATACTTAGAAAGAAGTTACAAAAATAAAATATTAATAGTATTTCACAACTATAATAGAATTATTCCCCTATATTTTTCTTTTCAATGCTATAAAGTCTTAAAATACATCCAATTTAATTTATAAAATAAGGATATCAGAAAAAGTCTTACAGAATAAGTTTTATGAATTTTTTTGCTACCACCTGGATAGTTAAGTTATGGGACTATTATGGAGAAAATGGTTTTTATAAATATTCTTCTGTCAGTTGTTAACTAAATTCCAATCCTACTAGCATAAAGAAGAGTAAAATTATAAGAGTCTTATGGTTCTTCATGAAATAAGAACCATAAACTGTCAAAGGCAAAAGGTTTACCACTTATTTTAATAGTCAAGATATTTCCAAAACCCTAATTTTGCCTTTATGTGTAGTCCTAATTCATATAATATATGATGTGGGCTTTATGAACTATTTGCAGAAATACAGAAGAAATCTTCAGCAATAAAGAATATTTTACCAGTGCAAAAAATGGATATTTAAATAAAAAATGAATTCAGTAACACTACAAGTTGTTTTATTTTTTGTTGTTGTTTTAAATTAATATAATAAGTAAAATGGTGGGAGTCAGGTCTTCATGTCACAGGGTAAGAAGCATGTCCTGAAACTGATTACATAATACCAAACACAAGTCTTAACTTGCATGTTTATTTTGAAAGGGATGTTGAATGGTTTATCAGCATCCCTTACTAGGCCCACCCATTTTTCACTACAGTCTCTGTTGACAGTATTATTTTTTATCTTTAAAAGATGATTTTATAGCTATAGAAAGAGAGTTCTACAAGTTGTTTTGGATTCAAAGACGTCACATAAATCTGTGAGTGATTAAAGAATAGACATAATACTTTTTAGTACTGTTTAAGGATGTAAGAATATTATTGCATTATAATACAAAAGTTTATATGAAAACAAACCTATCAATAAAAGTCAGATAAAACACAGAAATCCTTCCATCTAAATATAGACAAAATACAAAGCTTTAAAAAATAATTGTAGAAGTTATTAACATTTGATATCTGTTAAGGCAGTCAGATTGCACTCATCTCACACGCTAGTAAAGTTATGCTCAAAATTCTCCAAACCAGGTGTCAGCAATACATGAACCATGAACTTCCAGATGTTCAAGCTGGTTTTAGAAAAGGCAGAGAAACCAGAGATCAAATTGTCAACATCCGCTGGATCATGAAAAAAGCAGGAGAGTTCCAGTAAAACATCTATTTCTCCTTTTTTGACTATGCCAAAGCCTTTGATTGTGTGGATCACAATAAACTGTGGAAAATTCTGAGAGAGATGGGAATACCAGACCACCTGATCTGCTTCTTGAGAAACCTATATTCAGGTCAGGAAGCAACAGTCAGAATTGGACATGGAACAACAGACTGGTTTCAAACTGGGAAAGGAGTATGTCAAGGCTGTACATTGTCACCCTGCTTATTTAACTTCTATGTAGAGTGCATCATGAGAAACGCTGGGCTGGAAGAAGCACAAGCTGGAATCAAGATTGCTGGGAGAAATAACAATAACCTCAGATATGCAGATGACACCACCTTTATGGCAGAAAGTGAAGAGGACCTAAAGAGCCTCTTGATGAAAGTGCAAGAGGAGAGTGAAAAAGTTGGCTTAAAGCTCAACATTCAGAAAACTAAGATCATGGCATCTGGTCCCATCACTTCATTGGAAATAGATGGGGAAACAGTGGAAACAGTGTCAGACTTTATTTTGGGAGGCTACAAAATCACTGCAGATGGTGATTGCAGCCATGAAATTAAAAGACGCTTACTCCTTGGAAGGAAAGTTATGACCAACGTAGATAACATATTGAAAAGCTGAGGCATTACTTTGCCAACAAAGGTCCATCTAGTCAAGGCTATGGTTTTTCCAGTGGTCATGTATGGATGTGAGAATTGGACTGTGATGAAAGCTAAGTGCTGAAGAATTGATGCTTTTGAACTGTGGTGCTGGGGAAGACTCCTGAGAGTCCCTTGGACTGCAGGAGATCCAACCAGTCCATTCTGAAGATCAGCCCCAGGTGTTCTTTGGAAGGAATAATGCTAAAGCTGAAGCTCCAGTACTTTGGCCACCTCATGGGAAGAGTTGACTCATTGGAAAAGACTCTGATGCTGGGAGGGATTGAGGACAGGAGGAGAGGGGGATGACAGAGGATGAGATGGCTGGATGGCATCAGTGACTCAATGGACATGAGTTTGAGTGAACTCTGGGAGTTGGTGATGGACAGGGAGGCCTGATGTGCTATGATTCATGAGGTTGCAAAAAGCCGGACACGACTGAGAGACTGAACTGAACTGAACAGAACTGAAGGCAGTCAGACATGAGGGACAGAGATCTCCAAAGAAAAAAATCTCACTGAGCTGAACCCAGATTTCAATATGTTGGGTTTTCCTTTTCAGTGTTTACCAGCTATTGCTTCTATGCAAGAGACAGAGAAGCCAGGCAAAGGCAAGTTTAGCAGCCACTGAAGCCTTCTATGGGGGCAGTGATTTCAGGAGTATCTAAGAGAGCCAGGACATGAGAGCAGACATTTCATGTGGAATTCCACTTGAATATGCTGCTTCATAGGTAGTAGTGAAACATTTCCAATGGTGATGTGAAATAAAATTTCCAAATCACCAAAAACTAACAGACTTTACCACCAGAAAACCCAAATCAAAATAAATATTAAAGAGAACTCAACAGGAAGAAATAACATGATCCAAGAGAGAAATAGGCAAATAAAGGAAGATAACAAGTACAAAAATTTAGGGAATATGTGTGTAAATGCATATTAATAATGATTATACAAAACAATGCAATAATATATTGTGTGGAATGTAAATGCATGACAATAATAACACAAGAGGCATGAGCTGGAAAATAGTTATTATATGCTTGCTAAGGTCCTAACACTGCCTGGGTAGTAGTAGTTAGTAACTTGTAGTACAAATGACTTAATATTATATTCTAATGAGTTAGATTTATGTGAAGGCAACTACTAAAACCTAATAAAACATGTAAAGCTATTAACAAGTGGAGGAGCCAAATAGATAATAATAAAAATATTGATGAATACAAAGCTTGCCAATAAAAGATAATGAAGGAATATTGAAAGAAATAGAAAAGCTATGAAACAAATACTTAGATGGTTGATATGGATACATATATATGGGTAATTTATTAAATATAAATGAACTAAATATCCAAAGTTCAGAAATTCATACAAGGAGAACAAACAAACCAACACTCCATAGGTTGCTTACAAGAGATAACCCTTTGAATATAAGTACACAGAAAGATTGAAAGTAAAAGATAGAAAACAACTTTCCATTCAAATATTACCTCCAAAAAGGTAGCATACATACCCTAAATCTGATATTACATGCTTCAAGTTATGTCTGTGGAAGTGAAAGTTTCTCAGTTATGTCTGACTCATTGTGAGCCCATGGGTTATACAGTCCCTGGAATTCTCCAGTCCAGAATCCAGGAATGGGTAGCCATTCCCTTCTCCAGGGGATTTTCCCAACCCAGGGATCAAACCCAGGTCTCCTGCATTGCAGGTAGATTCTTTACCAGCTGAGCCACAAGGGAAACCAAGTGATGTATAAGCATTGCTAAAGACAATAACCTCAAAATGATCAGTCCATTATGGAGACCAGCTACTATATTATAAAAGGGACACCTAACAGTATGAATTCAATTGTGTGTGCTCAGTTGCTTAGCTGTGTCTGACTCTTTGTGACCCTATGGACTGTAGCCCATCAGTCTCCTCTGTCCTGGGATTTATTTATTTATTTATTTTTGCTGCATTGCAGGCAGATTCTTTAATGCCAAGCCACCAGGGGATCCATGAATTCAATTAAATAGTGCAAAAATTAATAAAAATAAAAAGATGTAGATAAATCCACAATCATAATGGTGTATTCCAATAGGCCTTTCTCAGTAACTGATAAAATAAATGTAAAAAATATTCAGTAAAATAGATAAGACCAACTGGCTTATTTGAAAAAAAAAATAAACACACACACATTCCACCTAACTATAGCATAACTTTTTTTTTCTTTCCAGTATACAGAGTATCTTTGCCAAAATTGAAAAATATTCTGAGTCATAAAAATGTCTTAACAAATTTTAAACTATTTTCTGCCAAAAGTAGAATAAATAAATAATTGTGATATGTTTTTGCAAAGGAAGTTATACAGAACTAAGTTTAGTGAACTATCATATATATATGGAGAAGGCAATGGCACCCCACTCCAGTACCCTTGCCTGGAAAATCCCATGGATGAGGAGCCTGTTAGTCTGCAGTCCATGGGATCACAAAGTGTCAGACACGATTGAGCGACTTCACTTTCACTTTCCACTTTCATGCATTGGAGAAGGAAATGGCAACTCACTCCAATGTTCTTGCCTGGAGAATCCCAGGGACGGGGGAGCCTGGTGGGCTGCTGTCTCTGGGGTCGCACAGAGTCGGACATGACTGAAGCGACTTAGCAGCAGCATATATATCATACCCTAAATCTGATATATGTATATGATATATATACATATATCAATAAAAAAAACTTTGCTTCTATGTACTCAAATAAATTCACTTCTCATTTGCACAGACACTATATCTAATTTGGGAGCTCCGCTCTCAAAATATGGTGATACATGTATTTACCTGTTTTCCCCTTTGTCTCATAGGTGACCTATGGCTGTAATATAGGATTGGTAAGGACTATACAAATCTTCTTATACAAATCTCTTAACAACAATTCACATATTTGATAATATTTATTTTCTGAACTTGTTGGATCTGCCATCACACTTCATTTCTTGTATTTTTTCTTGGGCATTCTCTTTACCTGTTCTTGCAAAGTTCTGGAAGACATGGGATAGTAGTTAAGCACACTGGTGTATGTGTGAAAATCTACAAAAATGGCATAGTAGCTGTGCCACAGAAGTTTTAAATTCATTTTAGGATTAAATTATGTATTTTTTTCAGACTTAAACAAGAAAAAGCTTATAAGTGAAAAATATTTTCCACCAAAAATTAGTCATGGTTTATTTACACAGGATGTATCCAAAATAACTAATAAAAAGGATTCTAAATATTTAACATTAAAAGACCAATAAAAATATTAGAAATCTTTATGAATGTGAAGTGAGACACAAAAATTAACAGCAATTATCAGATTGATAATTTTACCATACTATACTTTATGTTTATATTTAAGTTGCTGAATATTTACATAAGGTAAAGTAGATGAACTTATCTCTGAAAAATAACCAAAAAGTGTTATCTTTACTATTATATTTTCTTCTAGTATCATGCTATAATATTTACTATTAACAGCAAAAGTCACATTTTCTTCTTAAATAATAAAATTCACAGGTTTCTTGCCACAAATTGAAAATACACAATGTCAGTTGTTTACTTTTCTTTATTAAGTAAACATTTCTTCACAAATACAGTCCTAAATAGCTAATTAGATTTCCTAGTAGCACTAGAAATCATCATGGGGATAATGTACAAGAATTGTTCATCAGCAAAATTAAAGGGGGAAACCACCTAATACTTTTTTTTGTTTTGCTTTGCAATTTAAACTTCAATGACTTTTTTTCATATTTTTAATATGGCAAATCATTTCTCTCTCTAAAGCTTACATGAATGGGCAGAGAACTAAATTACAAGAGGAGGCTAATTTGCACCCAAGCATTTTATATTAATGAAATAGATTTTTCAGAGATCAAGGAATATATATACTTTCTAAGTTATTCTTTCTCAATTCCTAGTATAATGGGAAGTCTTATTGACTAAATCATTTCCTTGAAACATCTCACTAAATATAAGTAAAGTGTGTACATTCCCACAGGAGAGATGGTGCCAGCAGCTGCTGTGAATATTTGCAGCAAGGTTCTTGGAGGTAGAAAGCAAAAGAAAAACAAAATACGTATATAGTAAAAATGAGATAGGAAGAGAAATTACAAAGTTTGCCTAAAGAATGTCTTTGTAATAATTCCATACAAGAGTGAAGAAAAGTTGATCATGTGCAAATTGTTGAATTTTATTTAAAAGCAGAAACATGTTTTCACATTATGGTTGAGAAATCTTATAAACCATGTTACATATCCCTGTTTTTTTTCATTATCAGCCAACAGAATGGCTTTGTTCATATACACAAAGAGCTTAATGAGAAGCAGGCAAGGAGGGGTGGGTTGAGGAAGAAAAGAAAAAAAAAAAAAGACGGATGAGACTGCCTGTCAATTCCCTGCAACTGTACACAGATAAAACGTTCTGTCTAGAGCACATTAAGACAAGATGTTTCTTAAGGTATATATACTCACTTAGCTTTCTTAATAACTTAAAAGTATATCAAGCCAGAACGAGCCTATTGGTGTTTGATTCAATGTTTAACTGAATTACAAAATAAGCCTGTTTCACTCCAGTATTGTTGAATGTTTAAGATTTACACATTTTAGTTTTACTTGTAAATGCTCTTTAATTTGACATAATTGTAAGCCTATTGTGTGAAGCAACGGACTGAGCATGAGAAGATATGAGTATCTTAAGTATCGTGAGTATCACTTAAGGCAGCTTTCTTCCCATAGAAAGAGGTGGTGATTAGTGAAACACTAATTAGACAATGTATAAAATGATTCAAAGTGTGTCAATCTAATATAAATTGTATATTTATCAATAGACTCAAAAATGTGTGTGAAACACCTGTAATACACATTGTAACTTCTTCTGTTAATAAATGGAATCAATTGATTTTAATTCTTTGATTTAGCTTACTGCTGCATTTTTAAAATGCTAAATTAGTATAAGTCACATCAATTGCCAAACACACATCCACACACTCATACACCTCTCTACATTTTTAAAGTTTAATTTCAAGAACTGGTATTGTACATAGTCAGTACACCAGTTTCTTTCTCTCATAATAGATTTTTACTTTCTCTATATCCCAGGGATGAAATGGAATTTCTACCATGCAAATATCACAGTCTCCCTTTCTCTTTCTTTCCCTTCTTCCCTCTCTCCTTATTAATCATCTATCAATAAAGTCTATCTGAACAACTATGATAAAAACAGACATATACTAAGTGATTTCCTCAGACAATAATCCTAAGGGAGTTTCTATTGCTACAAAAATTTTATTGTCATCAACCAGACAATGGTGTGTGGGGTAGCTGAAGGTTTCCTTTCAGAAACAAAGACCTAAAGATATAACCTAAATGGCACCCCACTCCAGCATTCTTGCCTGGAAAATCCCATGGATGGAGGAGCCTGGTAGGCTACAGTCCATGGGGTCACAGAGAGTCGGACACGACTGAGCAACTTCACTTCCACTTTTCCCAATACTTCCTTGTCTTTCTTCATTAACTATCACACATTTTAGTCCCACAGGCAATCCAAATGGGCATCTTGCTATGATGATTTCAGTAAATTGCAGTTGTGAGGAACACAAACTGTATAAAGACAAAATAGTATACTATAGCACTTAGTACTATACAAAGTTTGGCTTAGAGTTAAAGCACTTAGTGAATCTGTTTTGTGCACTTTTCCAGGGGTCCTACACTTAAGATACAATTTGACTTGCCTTGTTATGGTATAAATCAATCCAGACCAAAGTCTTATGGCCTTTACGTAATTTATATGACTGAGTCCATATCTGTCAGACATTCTGGTATCTTTCTCTTGGATCCTAGAGCCCTATCCATTTATTCCTTCTTGCTCCTATTTCTTAAAACGTTTACTGTTAGAGAGAAACCTCTCTGAGATGAATCATTTCATCTTAAGATCTCTTCAGCTTCACTTTTAACCTGTAGTTTTCCTATCTGAAATTTTGGATTGCCCTGCAGAACAGGCTGAGTTGTAACAGCAAGGTGGACTAATCCATACAACCTTGATATGTTGAGCTGCTGGTACTTACTTTGTGACACAGTCATCGTAATCGCCAGGAGGCAATGCTAACTGCAGGTGGGCAAACAAAAACTTCATGATAATCTCCTATAACTCACTTGAAGCAGAAATACATTCGACGACTAAAGAAAGACATCATCACTGACTCAATGAACAAGAATTTGAGCAAATTCCAGGAGACAGCGAAGGACAGGGAAGCCTAGTGTGCAGCAGTCCATGGAGTCACAGAGTAGGACATGACTGAGTGACTAAACAACAACAACAAAAAGAGATAGCTTCAATTTCCTGGAAAGAATAGGAAAGGATTTGTCCCTCCTCCCCAAAAATGTACTGACACTCATTTATATCTCTCATTCAACTGCTCACAGAATACATTGCATCAGAGTAAGGAAACAAACATAGGACATAGCCAAAATTACTGTTATATGCTAACAAAGGATAATGGAAAGGCTTTATTCCATGGCATATAACTAGTTATGTGGGCAAATATAACTAGTTACAAAGGAAGCTCAATGATGTCACATTCTAAGAGTAATGTCATATTCTAAATTGGAAGTTTTGATAAGCTGTGATAATTACTGATAAAGGTCACGTCTGACAACCAAACATTCCATTAATCTCATTACCATATGATAAGTTACTCACCCATTCCCCAAAGGAGACATCCAATATGCCTTCACTCAGTCCCAGAATCAAAGTCAAAATTCATAATCTCTGTCTGATGCTCAGATTCAAATGTGGCTGATTTTAATTTGGAAATCTATGAAGTAAAAGGATCAGTTTTGGTTTGTACATCTATAAACTAAAAATTTAGTACATAATGGTAAAACAGGGTCAGGATAACCACATTTTTGGGGGGTTTCTGTTTAAAAGGAAACGAATGAGAAATACACAAGAGTCACTGTTCCGTAGCAATTCTGAAATTCGGCTGCACAGATGAACGAAAGTGCACTGTCATACAGGTTAGGAATTGGGCTCCTTGTTCTCTAGTGGGGCATCCCATCCAAGTTCAGCTCTCCAAAAGACCCTTTTTCATTAACTTCCCTGGCTCCATCTGAAATGGCATTGGGGAATGTGTTTCCTGGAAAGACTGAACAGCTTTTTTAGCATGCTTTCAACGAAATCAATCTCTTTTCCTAGAGCTATTTTCCAACTGAAAAGATTTACTGGGTGCCACATTAATTCATTCAGAAGTTTAATAGTGGGTGTGACAGCCATATTCTTTATTTGATCTTTGCCATACGGTGAGTTCTAATAAGATTTTGTTACTCAATGGCCATTTTCATTGCACTTTTATTGGTTTGGTATAAGAAGTAACCACTTAGAAAATTATGAATTTCTGAATGCCTTTTTTTTTTCCTTGCTTGCAAACCAGGTGCTGCTTTATATGAGCTCTCATCATTCCTACAAGCACTTGGTCAATGCCACCAACATTCACCAACACATGCTACTAACCTGTTTTCCCATCTCTTTTTCTGTAATGTATCATTATGTTTGAGTATAACTGTGTGTGTAAATGTATAAGCATATTTATCATTAGATGAATTACCTGCCTTGCAAGTTATAGCAAGCAACAATTTTACCAAATGTTTTGTCACTGTATAGGGCAGTAAATACATGTTCATTATCTAGCTATTCAGTGTTCATTTCTCTACTACCTATAGCCTGGTTTCCAAGCCAATGATACACATCATAGTTATGTGTATAACAGTACTTCATTTCTAGGTACCCATTGTATACAGGCCAGTATAAGATAGTTTATATTGTAATTACAAACAGCTCCTAAATATAAAAGTTTTAATATTCTTTTCTTGCTTGTGCTACATGTCTTTTCAGGTCAGTAGGAACAAGCAGGTTATATAGTCTTAGAGGTATCAAGACTAATAGAACACTAACAATGTCTCATGTTCCCAACCTCTGTGTCAAAGGAGAAATACAATTTTGGAGTTCTCATATGAGCAATGGGATGTTGTGAACTGAAAGTGATACTAGAAACTCATCCTCCAGAACTGGTCGCAACAACTCACCAAACTACAAGAAGACTATTAAGTGCATATCTACCAGATGCCCAGAAGAGGAAAAACTGAGAATATTTACCAAACAGCTCAGCTTCTTAGAATTTAAACAATGTTAAATTCTGTTTATTTAGATATTATTTGGAGATCACTTTTTCAAATGAATTTCATTAGTCGAAGAATAGGTACTTCTCTAACTGTATTAAACCTTATAATTCTATATTTTCATATTGCAAGTGGGCTAAAAACAATCTTTAGTTTAATTCAGTTTAGTTCAGTCACTCAGTCGTGTCCAACATTTGCGACCCCATGAATTGCAGCACGCCAGGCCTCCCTGTCCATCACCAACTCCCGGAGTTCACTCAGACTCATGTCCATCGAGTCAATGATGCCATCCAGCCATCTCATCCTCTGTTGTCCCCTTCTCCTCCTGTCCCCAATCCCTCCCAGCATCAGAGTCTTTTCCAATGAGTCAACTCTTCGCATGAGGTGGCCAAAGTACTGGAGTTTCAGCTTCAACATCATTCCTTCCAAAGAAATCCCAGGGTTGATCTCCTTCAGAATGGACTGGTTGGATCTCCTTGCAGTCCAAGGGACTCTCAAGAGTCTTCTGCAACACCACAGTTCAAAAGCATCAATTCTTCGACTCTCAGCTTTCTTCACAGTCCAACTCTCACATCCATACATGACCACAGGAAAAACCATAGCCTTGACTAGACGGACCTTAATCAGCAAAGTAATATCTCTGCTTTTGAATATGCTATCTAGGTTGGTTATAACTTTTCTTCCAAGGAGTAAGCATCTTTTAATTTCATGGCTGCAGTCACCATCTGCAATGATTTTGGAGCCCCCCAAAATAAAGTCTGACACTGTTTCCACTATTTCCCCATCTATTTCCCATGAAGTGATGGGACCGGATGCCATGATCTTCATTTTCTGAATGTTGAGCTTTAGGCCAACTTTTTCACTCTGCACTTTCACTTTCATCAAGAGGCTTTTTAGTTCCTCTTCACTTTCTGCCATAAGAGTGGTGTCATCTGCATATCTGAGGTTATTGATATTTCTCCTGGCAATCTAACTTCAATCCAAATCCAATGCAATGAAGCCTCAAGTTTAAATGTTTATCAGCAAATATGACACTGTATGCAGATAGAGGTTAAATTTATAGGGTGTTATGATACTTAGGCCTTTGGGACACATTATTGTTATTATCTGATAGCAGAAGTGCAAAAGAAATTATACCTCAATTGAATACTTCATGAATAGAAATTACAGGTACATTCCTTTTAAATAAGCTAAGCATCATGTCTTTACTGACTGATATAATTCCTGACATACTTGTCAATCATGTTTCAGATGAAGTCCTGACATTTTATGACTTAAGGCTATTGCTTTAGTTCATATAACATTCAACCCCATATATTGAAGCCTAACATTATTCCCCCAGTTGTGATTGTACACAATATGACACAATTAAATACAGCTTATAAAATCCTCATAAATTATCAGTTTAGTGAAAACTAAATAATCAGAATATAAAAGGATGAAAGATGGTCAGTGGGCCACTGACACTGCCAACTATTTCAAATTGACCTCAGAAATTACACTTAGATTTTACATTGAGTTTCTGGACAATTGTTTTGGGTCAAAAAATTAGGAACTCATTGATAATTAGATACAATAGAGATGAATTCTAAAAGTCAGCAGAAGAAACTTGTGCTTGTTAGCATTTTTGAGAAATTTGTTAAAGAACATGCATGTGTAACCCATAACACAACTGAAGCTACTTCATTTCTTTCTTGGTTATCTCCCAGTGTTGCTTCCAGGGACCTGACTATTTATTACAGATACAAGAGAATAGCATTGGTTTTGTTCTAAGTTGGCTTGCCTTAATAGGAGTTGTGTAGAGTAATGCTTTCTTTATTTCAATTAAGCATGTTGGAACAATCACACAAGGCATCTAAAACATTCCTATTAAATACTGCATTTTCCCACAGAATAAATATATACCAGTTACAACACCAGGAAGAGGGGGAACGCACATGTTGTGTTTAAAATATCAGACTCTCTTTCCCTTTAGAGTTGAAAATGACAACATTTTTTACTGGAAAGCAATTTATTTTCAGTGAGGTGCTTTGGACAATTCTGGATCTCATCTCAGCCTTCAGTCAGATGGAGAGAATTGTAAGACTTGAACTGAAAAACACACAAAGGTCAAAAATGAACAAGAAATGTAGAGACAGGAAGAAACTGTCTAGCTGTTAACTTGCTGTGTGACTCAGAGACACAAATATGTCTGAACCTCATGTTTTTCATTGTAAGTTAAGGATAATGCTATTAGCCCAAGAGTTTTATAAAAACTGTAACTTGAGACTACACGTAAATTATGCAAAAAAAAAAAACTGGTAAAGTACAAACAACATATTATGCACACAGATGTTATTCCATCCTCTTTCTTTACATGTTTTCACCTATAGCTACAAAAAAATATGGAAAATGATTCCTTATATTCTACCAATATACCAGCTAATATAAATTTCTGGGAAGAACAGTAGAGCCCATTTGTTTATAAGTTACTTTCTTAAGTAATCACTGTATAGCCTTTTAAATTTTATTTAGAAGATTCTAATAGTAAACTATCAGCACAATTGTACTTATTTCACATGCTAGCAAAGTAATGCTCAAAATTCTCCAAGTTAGGCTTCAAAAGTTCTTGAACCAAGAACTCCCAGATGTTCAAGCTAGATTTAGGAAAGGCAGAGGAACCAGAGATAAAATTGCCAACATCTGTTGGATCACTGAAAAAGCAAGAAAATTCCAGAAAAAAACATCTAATTCTGCTTCATTGATTATGCTAAAGCCTTTGTGTGGATGACAAGCTGTTGAAAATTCTTAAAGAGATGGGAATACTGGACCACCTTACCTGTCTCCTGCATAATCTATATGCAGGTCAAGAAGCAACAGTTAGAACCAGACATGGAACAATGAACAGGTTAAAAGTTGGGAAAGGAGAATGTCAAGGCTATATATTGTCACCCTGCCTATTTAATTTACATGCAGAGTACATCATGTGAAATGCCAGGCTGGGTGAAGCACAAGCTGGAATCAAGATTGTCAGGAGAAATATCAATAATCTCAGATATGCAGATGATATCACACTTATGGCAAAAAGTAAAAAGTAACTAAAGAGCCTCTTGAAGAAGGTCAAAGAATGGAGTATAAAAGCTGGATTAAAACAACATTCAAAAAACTAAGATCATGGCATCTGGTCCCATCACTTCATGACAAATAGATGGAATAACAATGAAAACAGTGACAGACTTTATTTTCTTGGGCTCCGAAATCACTGCAGATGGTGACTGCAACCATGGAATTAAAAGATGCTTGCTCCTTGGAAGAAAAGCTATGACAAACCTAGATAGTGTGTCAAAAAGCAGAGACATTAACTTGCTGACAAAGACGTGTATAGTCAAAGCTTTGGTTTTTCCAGTAGTCATGAATGGATGTGAGAGTTGGACCATAAACAAGGCTGAGCGCCGAAGAATCAATGCTTTTGAACTGTGGTGTTGGAGAAGACTCTTGAGAGTCCCTTGGACTGCAAGGGGATTAAATCAGTCAATCCTAAAGGAAATCAACCTTGATATTTGTTGGAAAGACTGATGCTGAAGCTGAAGCTCCAATACTTAGGCCACCTGATGTACAGAGCTGACTCACTAGGAAAGACCCTGATGCTGGGAAAGATTGAAGGCAGGAGGAGAAGAGGACAACAGAGGATGAGATGGTTGGATGGCATCACCAACTAGATGGACATGAGTTTGAGCAAGCTCCAGGAGATGGTAAAGGACAGGGAAGCCTGGCACGCTGTAGTACCTGGGGTCTCAAAGAGCTGGACAGGACTGAGCGACTAAACAACAACAACAAATAAAAACAACCACAAAGTTTAGTGATATAGCCTGATTTAGATTGCAATATAATGTCTGAAAAAGTTACAAACTACTTTAACATGATTACAAGTGTATATGTACATATTTTAAGTGTATTTTACATAGCTAAAGAATCTACATATGTGTGTTGATATACACATGCACTTACACACACACAAATATGCAACATCAAAATGCAGTAAGGGACTAAAAGCAGCAACTCTGGAGTGCAGTGGCTGGATTTAAATGTCCGATCTTTAGTAGTTATGTGACCCAAAAAAATTACTTAATTTGTTCATTCTTCAATGTGTTTATTGGTAAAATGGGAAAAAGGATAACACCTTCTTCAAGTAGTATTAGAAAGATTCAAAACTGAGTTAAGATTTATAAAGTGCTTAGACTAGTACTTAACATAGTAAAAGCATATTAGATGAATGAAATTCTTTAAAAAGAGCCTAGAATATTAAATAACATATTTTCAACATTTTCACCTAATATATCATAATGTAGAAATATCACTACTTTTTTTCCACAACATTGTCTTAGTGATTGAATTATATTCAACTGGATTAGAGAATACCTAGCAAAGCTTTTTCCTTGAATAAATATGCTTTAAAATATTTTATTTAAGTCACAGTATTTATAGCTCTTATTTGTCATAGCTTTCTTAAGGTAAATTCCCAAAATTTCTGGATCAAATGTATAAACATTAAAAATGTTGATATATATTGCCAAGTATCCCTTCCTAAAGATAGTATCATGGGTTCACAAAGAGTTGGACACTACAGAAGGCACACATGGACACACACACACACACACACACACACACACACACAAAGATAGTACCAATTTGCACTTTCATCAACTACATGAGAGTATTTTTGCATAGAAACTTTGCATACTAGATTTGGATTCTAAGTACTGAGGATATTCTGGGCAGTCTTAAATAAAATGAAAAGTTAAAAAATGAGGGTCTGGAGATTATGCTTCATGTAAATACATAGAAAACTATTATAAGAATAGATGTTGAAAATTTAACAGTTACTATCTTTGGATGGTGTTATGAAACATCTAGTACTTTCCCCCTCTGTTTTCTACTCCTTAAACTTGTGTTATTTTGTAAAAGGACTTGTTACAGAAGTGCAGATTCAGATTTTATTTTCCATAATTCAGGAATCTAGTGATGAATTCAATGCATTCTAGTATTTGATGGTATCATCTATGCTTGATAGCATAGATTGTTTTGTTCTATTTTTGTATTATTAGTTCCTAAATTCCTAAAGCTACATCTCAAAGACAGCAGAATCTTTCAAATGTGTTATTACATTTTATGCATTTTTGAACTATATGGCTTAATTCTTTTGATATTTTTGTTTCAGTTCAGTTCAGTCGCTCAGTCGTGTCTGCCTCTTTGTGACCCCATGAATCGCAGCACGCCAGGCCTCCCTGTCCATCACCAACTCCCGGAGTTCACTCAGACTCACGTCCATCGAGTCCGTGATGCCATCCAGCCATCTCATCCTCGGTCGTTCCCTTCTTCTCCTGCCCCCATCCCTCCCAGCATCAAAGTCTTTTCCAATGAGTCAACTCTTCACATGAGGTGGCCAAAGTACTGGAGTTTCAGCTTTAGCATCATTCCTTCCAAAGAAATCCCAGAATGGACTGGTTGGATCTCCTTGCAGTCCCAGGGACTCTCAAGAGTCTTCTCCAACACCACAGTTCAAAAACATCAATTCTTTGGTGCTCAGCCTTCTTCACAGTCCAACTCTCACATCCATACATGACCACTGGAATAACCATAGCCTTGACCAGACGGACCTTAGTTGGCAAAGTAATATCTCTACTTTTGAATATGCCATCTAGATTGGTCATAACTTTTCTTCCAAGAAATAAGCGTCTTTTAATTTCATGGCTGCAGTCACCATCTGCAGTGATTTTGGGGCCCCAAAAAATTAAGTCTGACACTGTTTCCACTGTTTTGGATATATATTTTGCCCTTTGTTTTTGTATGAATTTGCTTTAAAAATGCTTATTTCTTGAACATCTCTTCAGACACATCAGATGGGCAGGGCATTGTGCTGTTCCTAAGCAGATGCTATCTGAAACAGAACTTTGTTAGTTAATAAATACAGGCCAAACGGTGAGAACTGAATTGACTTCTTTCGTTGATTTCATTCTTCTTTACCAGTTCTTAAGTGTCCACTCACTTTGCTGTCCTGTGCCTTCTAATATCTGAGTAATTTTCCGGTGGAAAAAGATACAGACTCCAGGAAACACTTCTCACTTTGGATATTTTCCCGACCTGTAATGGGCACAAGGAAGCCTGCACTGTCTCCTGTGGCAGCAGAGTTGCAAATGTTCACAGAAGCTGCCAGGCTTTTACAGACTGAGGCTCAGAACTCATACAGCAACATTTGCGTCACATTCTTTATCAGTTAAGCAAGTGATCAGGCCAGCCCAGATTCAAGGGTTGGGGAAACAGTGTCTACCTATCGATAGGAGAGTCCTTTGGACTGCCAGGAGATCAAACCAATCTATCTTAAAGGGAATCAACACTGAATATTCATTGGAAGAACAGTTGCTGAAGCTGAAGCTCCAATATTTTGACTAACTGATGCGAAGAGCAGACTTACTGGAAAAGATCCTGCTGTTGGGAAAGACTGGTGGCAGGAGAAGTGGGCAGCAGAGGATGATATGGTTAGATAGCATTACCGACTCAATGGACATGAATTTATGCAAACTCTGGGAGATAGTGGAGGACAGAGGAGCTTGGCATGGGCTGTGGTCCATGGGTCGCAGAGTTGAACATGACTTAGTGACTGAACAAAAACTTCAAAGAATTGTGACCATCTTAGCAATCTTCAGTCTACCATATTCCCCATTCAGAGTTCTATACTTATCTATTATTATTTTTACAATAAAAACCATTTTTTAAGATATTTCCTTGTAAGTCTTGGAATTTTGTCTTTTAAATCTATCTCTCTTGATTCTTTTTCCTTCTTCACTAATGTACTCTATGAGTTTGAAATCTTTCAAAATTACCTGATTTCCTTTTTATAATGGAACTATATGTGACATTTTTTGTCGATAATTATATCCATTAGTTAAGCTAATAAGCAGCAATTCATTTCTCATTAGCAGGTGGTTCTTTATTTATTTATCTAAGTATCTAAAAGATCTGGTAATAATTAGTGAAAACAAACGGATTGTACATTTCTTCTTTAAAAGAGTACCTCTCAAGGATCTGAAGCTTGCAAATAAAATCCTGAGGCAAAGAAATTTTTTTTCTGAAACCAAAAATCTGAGAAGCTCTCTTTGAATTCAAATATGAATGATAAATGACTGGGTATACTAGTTGATTTTATGCAAATTTGTTCTATTGTTTCTTAGGAAGTAGTTACTGTCAAAGATAATCCCACATCTGTTCTGACTCCAGTTGTTTTAAATGTTATATTGCAATAATAATACAATTTCACCATATAGTTATGTGTCTCTACCCATATCTATTTCTTAATGATGCTGTTGTAGTTATAAATTGCACAATTTACTATGAGATGATTTTCTTAGGGTTTATTTCCGTTAATTCACAAGTAGTTTTGATGCTTCCGTGCTTCATTGGTTTTAGGAATAATAACATATTTATAATTACCTTGTCTGTTACAAGCTTTAATGCTCTACTGTTTCTATTTTAGCCTCTGACCTATACCTTACAGATGACAGATTTGGCCTGGTGGTCTTATGACAAGTCATATTAACACATATTTCTAGAAACAGATTTTTAAATATATATTAGTTTTTTGGTATTCTGTTTTTTCTTTCAATGTCTCTGCATATGCTGCCTTTTTTTCCTATATTTAAGTATACCTGTCTCTGATTTCATTGAGTTTGAGTTGTTTGTATTTCTCTCTCTCTCTTTCCCTGTGTGTGTTTACACAGGATCTGGCTCGACTCAGTACCTGACCACCATGTATTCACTTGACTTAAGGTGATGTATTTAAAAATCTTCCCAACTAACTCCTTCCTGTTACTGATGTGCACCCAAATATGAACTAGTCTGACCATTCCTGACACAGAATATGTACTTGTTTCTGTGTTAGGTATTTTGGATATGTTCTCTGTGTTATGGTATCATCAGGAATGTTATCTTGGAAAAAAATCTATCTTGCTGCAGTTTCTTTTGCATTGCAATATCATTTGACAACTCTATTATTCTCCTCTGGTTTAACTACAGTGAAATTGTCAGCAGAAAAATATTTTGTTGGCTTTTATTTCCCAAAGTACATATTAAGTTTGTTTTTAAGAAGCTGCATGATATTGTTTCAATTCACCCATAAAACAAATGATTCTGGAACATTCCATAAGATAAACTGAAAACCAGTATCTGGGTTTTTTTGTGCTTTATTTTGGGTTTTCTTTCCCCTTGGCATCATAGGATAGATAATAACATAAGCAGAAGAATGATGTTTTATATTCATAGTATGGAGAAAATCCTTCTGAAATAATTATCATTTATGAATTTAATTTCTTAGGTGATATGCCTTATGTATCTCAATAAATGTACATGTGTCTAGCTGTGATTAACAAGGAACACTTGCAGGTACAACCCAGTAAGGTAAAAAAAATACTCATTAAGAATAAACACCATCATATCCTATAGGATCATTTTGGCTCCAAGTTCAATCCATGATATATGAATTGTCAACATATAGAAGAGCTTAAAACCAATATGAGTATATTTGATCCTTCCACTTGGCTCTGCTGGCCAATGACTCAATGGATGTGAGTCTGAGTGAACTCCAGGAGTTGGTGATGGACAGTGAGGCCTGGTGTGCTGCGATTCATGGGGTCGCAAAGAGTCGGACACGACTGAGCGACTGAACTGAACTGAACTGAACCATGACTGTCATATTTTTGAAGGTATTTCCTTAGATAAATCATTTAATTTCTATATAGGCCTGTGTATACATAGCTGGACACGACTGAGCGACTTTCATTTTCACTCCCCCACCCCGCCACCGGGGCTCAGTAAAGAATTTGCCTGCAATGAATGGAGCAGCCGCACAAGATGCAGGCTTGATCCTTGGGTGGGGAAGATCCTCTGGAGGAGGGCATGGCAACCCACTCCAGTACTGTTGCCTGAAGAATCCTACAGCACAGAGGAGCCTGGCAGGCTACAGTCTATAGGGTCGCCCAGTCAGACAGGACTAAAGTGACTTAGCATGCACACAGGCACCCACACATAGGAGAGTAAGACTAGGTAAAATTTTATGAGAGCATGGCTAATCAAAAAGTAAACAGTTTTGAGTCAGTCATATCTAACTGGAATTCTGTATCCTCTGTTTTACTTTTCATATGTTAAACTCCTGAACCTTGAGATTTCTGTTCTGTGAAACGGTGTTGCGTGCACGCTCAGGCGCTTCTGTCACTTCTGACTCTTTGGGACCTCATGGGCTGTATAGCCTGCCAAGCTCCTCTGACCATGAGATACTCCAAGAATACGGAGTGGGTTGCCATGCCCTCCTCCAGGGATCGTTCCTGACCCAGGGATCGAACGTGAGTCGCCTGCATTTCTTGCACTGCACGCGGATTCTTTACTGCGGAGCCACCAGGAAAGCCTTGAAATGGGGTTATCAGTGTCTAAAACATAGAGTCTTTGCTAGTGGCTCAGATGGTAAAGAGTCTGCCTGCAATGAGGGAAACCTAGGTTTGATCCTGGGCTGCGGAAGATCCCCTGGAGAAGGGTATGGCAACCCACTCCAGTATTCTTGCTTGGAAAATTCCATTGGTGGAGGAACCTGTGGTGGGGCCCCTACGTCCCAAAATATAGGAACATTGAGAAACCCAAATGGATTTAGGCATGTAGAATGTCTTACATTTGGAAACTGCTAGGTCACTTCACTTTCACTTTTACTTTTCACTTTCATGCATTAGAGAAGGCAATGGCAACCCACTCCAGTGTTCTTGCCTGTAGAATCCCACAGACGGGGGAGCCTGGTGGGCTGCCATCTATGGGGTCGCACAGAGTCGGACACGACTGAAGTGACTTAGCAGCAGCAACAAGTCATATTAATTTTCATTTTGTCTTTCATTATCTTCATTTATCAAAACATTTTAAAACAGTCACTATTTTTTCAACATACTAGTCCAGTAAGTTTTTTCATACTGTTCAAAGGTGAGATATGGAGAAATTTTCAAGCCTTTCCCTCCTATAATGCATGATTTTATAAAAGAACATTTAACAAATATTAGTCAAAGATCTTGTCAAAGAGAGACCAAATAAATCACATATTGAAATTGCACATAGAAAGTCAGGTTTTGTGTCAAAACACTATTTTTTAAGAGAAAAATAAACTTGAAACTAGATATTATTTGGAAATCCTTTTAAATTAGTGTATTTTTTCCTGCATCAAATTTTATTCTTAAATATTGATGTCATGCTAGGCACTGATCTGGGTGTTGCTATGTAAATTGAAAAGTATACCATCCACGTCCAAAGACATATTTGAGTGTAATCTCTACCTGTTAATAGATATATGAGATGTACATTGTATAATATTACTGCTAAGAATAAAATTGACTACCCAGGTGGCACTAGTGGTAAAGAACCTGACTGCCAATACAAGAGACACGGGAGACACGGGTTGGATTCCTGGGTGGAGAAGATCCTCTGGAGGAGGAAAGGGCACCCCACTGCAATATTCTTGCCTGGGAAATCCTATGGACAGAGAAGCCTAGCAGGCTACATTTCCATGGGTCTCAAAGAGTCAGACATGACTGAGTCACTAAACATATGCAACATACTAAGAATATAATTACACTTAAAAAAATATAGAATATGGAAAAGAAACCTGATGTCATAGTAATTTTTATATATCAGGTAGCATAACTAGAGGCCAGTTTGGCTCTTTAGCCCCTTAAGTGCTTTCCCTGTGGTTACTTATGTGATAAAGCCAGCTTAAGATGTTCAATACTTCTGATTTGCCAACTAAATATCACTCATGTGCATTAATTAGCATTTAAGAATTTTCTTCATGTTGCCTCAGCTCTCTATTTCATAGTTTTCTCTAAGGTCTTTCCTATGTATATGATTCCGGTAAGTGATGTGATCGTTGTGCCATTGGGCCTGACCTGTACTTTTCTGCTATAATTTTATTCACACATACCTCTATGTAGATTATTCTACTCCATGTTTCTGGTTTTTATCTTTAAATATATATTTATTTTATTTTAAATATTTTTTATTATATTTATTTTTATTTTTCATTTCTTGTGAAATAAAAGATCCTTCACTTATAAGAATAGGAAAATTGTGGACATTGTTAAATACATATTATGAACTTCTATTCAATCATAGTAATACTGAATAATCTTTGAATGGGTTAATTATATGTCAATTGAAATAGCCAAATTTATGTTTTAATATGGTATGAAACCATAAATAAGCTGAAAAGACAACCCTCAGAATGGGAGAAATATTTGCAAACAAAGCAACTCACAAGGGATTAATCTCCAAAATACACAAATAGATCATACATCTAAATAAAATAAATAAATAGGCAAAAGAACTAAATAGACATTTCTCCAAAGAAGACATACAGATTGCCAAAAAAACACATGAATATATGCTCAACATTACTAATTAATAGAGAAATGCAAATCAAAACTATGATGGGGTATCACTTCATACTGGCTCAGAATGGCCATCATCAAAAAATCTACAAAAAATAAATGCTGGAGAGAGTGTGGAGAAAAGGTAGCCCTTTTACACTGCTGGCAGGAAAGTAAATAGACACAGCCACCATAGAGAACAGTATAGAGTTTCCTTAGAAAACTAAACAAAGAACTACCATATGACCTAGCAATTCCACTCCTGAACATATACTTGAAGAAAATCATAATTCATTAAGATACATGCACCTACCTCAGTGTTTATTGCAGCACTAATTACAATAGCCAGGACATGAAAGTATCCATCAACAGGGGAATAAAGAAGATATGGTACACATATATATGTGTGTGTGTGTTATACAATGGAATATTACTCAGCCATAAAAAGGAATAAAATTGTGCCATTTGCAAAAACATGGATGGACCCAGAGACATCATACATAGTGAAGTAAATCAATATTGTATAATATTGCCTATATTTTGAATCTAGAAAAATGATACAGATGAACTTAATCTGCAAAGCAGAAATAGAGACACAGATGTAAAGAACAAACATATGGATACCAATGGAAGGGAGGGGCAAGATGAACTGGAAAATTGATGTTGACATGTAAACACTAATATGTGTAAAACAGATAATGAATAAGAACCTACTGTATAGCACAGGGAACTCTACTCAATTCTCTGTGGTGACCCAAATGGGAAGGAAATTCAAAAATGAGGGGATATATGTATATGTATATGTATAGCTGATGAACTTAGCCGTACAGGAGAAACTAATAAAATATTGTAAAACAATTATACTCCAATAAAAGTTAATTTTTAAAAATGTTCAGGCCTTTTATACACACATATTACATTAAGAATAACTAGATGCCTAAAGGTTGGTATAATAATGATGGTAACAGTAATAAAACATAATGATTGGTACTAACTTTATATTCCTTCAAATAATAAAAGCTATACATTATGTTTTGTGTCATTTTGAAAAATAAAAATAAGTTTCTAAGAGGATATATAGCAATATTAAATTGCATAATGTAGTGGTAACATGATACATTTGATATATGTGTGTGTGTGTATATATATATATATATATTATGTATATATATATAATGTTTTGACAAAAGGCTTAATCATGCTATATAAAAACATGTTACTTTTAACATAACCAACTCCACCTTTTTTGAGGAAAATCCTGGTTTTCTTTGTGAAATCTCTGAAGGCCTTAATACAGAAGTAACATCAAATTTTGTATCTACTAAATACCCAGATCTTTAAATAGACTCAGTTAGTCCTTAAAACAGTTCTATAGAATACATGTTTTTCTTAATTTAATAATAAAAAAATATACCTCAGAGATTTAAGAAAATTGACTTAAGTAACAGAAGTATAGAGTAATAAAACTTGATGGTGACCAAATTTTATATGATCCAATTTTGTTTTCTCATTTTTATTTTCCTTTTGTTTACAGGAAATCTCACCTAAAAATGCTTTTCCAGCACTTATTAATATTTCAGTTTACTACTTATAATACCTATTTTATCACTCCAATAAGGAATAAATGTTTTAAAGGCAGCAACTGTATATTACTCGCCAGTAGGGGCTAAATAAAATACACTGAAACAATAAATAAACCTAAAAATTATCATAGATTTTGAGACAGTCCCAGGCAAAATGAAACAACAAAAAAAAAGATAATAGGCCACTTTCTTTTCAGATTTCTGCAAGCTCTAGAAAACAACCAATAAACAAGAATTGCTGACATATTAAAGAAAAACAGAAATATTCTAAAAATAAAATCATGGTATGTAGTTTTAAAATGTGTCAGCATCGTTTCAAGAAACAAGTTTGTAAACAAGCATCTAGATGCTAAATATATCAGAGAATAATACCAGAAAAAGGTCAGCTAACTAAAAAGCTGAAAGTACAAGGTAGTGCAGGGAGAGAAAAGGCTGTTTGATTCAACACACATTAGTGCAATCTATGTTTTTGTTGTTATTATTTGATTTAGAGAAGTATGGAGATCTGCAAGGGTTCCTTCTGTTTTTATTGCTTAATTTGTTATGGGTCATAATCTTTAACAAGATTTAAGGGTGATTCTCTATTGTTCTTTGCCTGGAGCTGATATGTAACCTTTAGGAAGTGCTCTGTGAGCAGATCTTACATCTTTAACTTTTTCTCTATTGTTTTTTCACCAAAATGTTTCTCCTGTTTCTCTGCTGGCTCTGCTTTAATCTTTGTAGGTAATCTATTTTTAATTATTTTGATGATTTCCATTAAAAGCCTGAGAACATTTTTAAGGAGGCATTTGAATAAAATAAAAGATTTAAGCAGAATAAATGTATTATTTGAAGAAAGAAACTACTACTCCAAATTTCAGGAGTCTTTATTTCATATTGCAGATCTCAAAACAAATACAAATAAACAAAAAAAACTCACCTCATGTGTGTAACATAAGTTGGATACATAAATTATAAATGTTGCTTCCAGCTTCTATACCACTGGTGAACTAAACCTTGTTTGAGGCCAGAAATCATTCTACTCAATCCTCAGTTCAGTTCAGTTCAGTCACTCAGTCATGTCCGACTCTTTGCGACCCCGTGGAGTGCAGCATGCCAGGCTTCCCTGTCCATCACCAACTCCCGGAGCTTGCTCAAACTCATGTCCATTGAGTCAGTGATGTCATCCAACCAACCTCTGTCATCCCTTCTCCTCCTGTCTTCAATCTTTCCCAGCATCAGGGTCTTTTCCAATGAGTCAGATCTTCCTATCAAGTAGTCAAAGTATTGGAGCTTCAGCTTCAGCATCAGTCCTTCCAATGAGTATCCAAGGTTGATTTCCTTTAAGATTGACTGGTTTGATCTCCTGGCAGTCCAAGAGACTCTCAAGAGTCTTATACAGCACTACAGTTAGAAAGCATCAATTTTTTGGTGCTCAGCCCTCTTTATGGTCCAGTTCTCACATCCATACATGACTGCTAGAAAACCCATAGTTTTGAATCTATGGCTTCCCTAGTAACTCAGTTGATAAAGAATCTGCCTGCAATGCAGGAGACTCTGGTTCATTTGTGGGTCAGCAAGATCCACTGGAGAAGGGATACGATACCCATTCCAGTATTCTTGGGCTTCCCTTGTGGCTCAGGTGGTAAATAATCCATTTGCAATGCAGGAAGCCTGGGTTCAATCTATGTTTTATTTTTTCCCAAACTTCAGGCCTCTATTGGACTCTGAAATTTTTAAGATGTTTTCACTTTATGTGTCAAGAATTATCTGTAGATAAATAAACATTTTGATAAGTAAATGAATAGCTCCTGTTTTTCATATAGATATATAAGCAAGAAGAACAAACTTGAATCTGTATTGAGTTTATTCCTTTATCTCTAACTTTTGTGCTCTGTTGTCTGTGCTTAGTCATGCTGACTCTATCTTTCCTGAAATAATGTTGCTTATAACCTGGATAATACAGGGTAGCCCATTCTAAATGTTTTTATCTTTTCCACATAATACTTTTCCATTCATATAGTAATAAAAAGTAATAAGGAGAGAATAATATTTATCTTGTTGGAGGTTTATAGGAACACTGTTACTGGAGCTACAATAACTGTCACTAGAACCAAGGATTCTGGCACCAAGAAGCTTGCAACAACCAACCCTTATTCCTCCCCTTTTAGTAAAACAATACCCTGAATTCTAACTCTAGTGAGATGGTTCTTTGGGGCACTAGTCCACCATCTTCTCAAGAATAGTTTGCCTTACAAATAAAATCACTATTCCTTATCCCAGCTTGTCTCTTGATTTATTGGCCTGTCATTTGTAGAGTAGTACAACCTCGGACTTGGTAACAGATAGATGCTAGTAAGTTTAATAAAGTCGAAGAAATTCAGTGTCACTAAATTCATGGTCACCTATTCTCATTTTGTACTTGTTAAATCAACAAATACAAAGAATATAACTATTGTTATGTGGAGACTGCACTATTTTTTTAGATCAAATTTAAAAGAGCATCTCTAACCGGAAATGACTGGGAAGTATAGTTAGAGAGAAGTGTATATTCATTTACCTATATATACCCTCTTCTATGGAGAAGGAAATGGCAACCCACTCCAGTATTTTTGCCTGGAAAATTCCATGGATGGAGCTGGAACCTGGCGGGCTACAGTCCATGGGGTTGCAAGAGTCAGCCATGACTGAGCACATCAACAGCTCCCTCTTCTATAGGTATGTGGGGCTTTGTAACCGAGTTTAAAAATTCAGCAGTCTTGCTAGTATATCTGCCCTTAGTTCAAAATGTCTTCTGTTTTTCTGTTCCTGTTTTCATGTAGGCTTAACTTGGAATTTCTTGTCTATCACTTGCCATCATTCTCCCAGAAGTTCTCTGTACTGATTGCTGCAAAATATTCTATTCAATTAGTATATACTTTAAGGCAGGAGTCTCTGACCTCCAGAATCTAATGCCTGATGAACTAAAGTAGAGCTGATGTAACAATAATACAAATAAAGTGTGCAATAAATGTAATGTGATTGAATCATTCCAAAACCATCCCCCCATCTCCAGGTCAATGGAAAAATTGTCTTCCACAAAAAGTTTGGGGACTTCTGTTTTAATTACTGTGTGAAGAGTTAAAATACAAACTTCTGCTTTATCCAAAGATGGAAGTTAAAGGAACCAGATTTACCCTTTCCCCTCAAACAATGAAACACTGGAAGGTAATGTATAAAACAATAGTTTTAAACCATTGAACATCTGGCAACAAGGGACAGTGGTACATGAGAAATGGGAAATAGAAGAGGTGAGCCCTATGATTAGGACAACTTACTTCCTTGATAAGAGTGTGTAGGTTGCAGCATAGAGGAGAATAAGCTAGGCAAAGCCAAACAGATTTCCTGAGTTTAAAGAGATAAGGCAGATCTAGGAACAGAAGTGAATGAAATACACTGGAAAGAATATGGGGGAGAGAATTATGCAGGTAAGAACCCTGAGATCTGTTTGTATAATCCTCAAGCATCCAGTCAAGTACTAATTATTAGAGGAATGTGATAAAACTGGAAAAAGAACAACCCAAAAGGATTAGAGAGAATAGCACTTGGTACATACACAGGTCAGAAATAGTGTCTGGGCCCATCAGCCAGACTGAAACATTATCATAATTCTCAGGCATTGAATGAAGTATGGAGAGGAATCTTGCCTCAGTTGCAGGGCAAACACTAAACACTGCTCTATCTTAAAAGTGATATCTGAAAGAATGAAATGATTCCAAGCAATTAATCTGTGACTCAGAAAAAATCAGATGAATATTTACAGGAAGACAAAAATAACTATTGCCCACCAAGGTAAATTCACAATGCTTGGCATTCAACCAAAAAAAAAAAAAAAAAAAGATGTGTAAAGAAGTAGGAACATATAATCCATAATGAGGAAATAGATCAATCAGTTGATACAAACCCAGAATGACATTTGTTAAAATTAGTAGATAAGGATGTTAAAAGAGTTATCATATATGTGTTAATGACCATCCCCAATGGCTCAGTGGTAAAGAATCTGCTGGCAATGCAGAAGATATAGGAGACTTAGGTTCAATCCCTGGGTTGGGAAGAGCAGGAAATGGCATCTCACTCCAGTATAGTTGTCTGGAAATCTTATGGAGAGAGGAGTTTGGCAGGCTATAGTCTGAAGGGTTGCAAAGAGTTGGACACAGCTGAGTGACTGAGCAGCAGCATGTTTTAATACACAGTGAATGTAAGCATGTATTCCATTATTTTCAGAAAGAGACATGAAAGGTATATTGAAGAAATTAATCAAACTATTAGAAATAGAAAAAAAATGTCTGAAATGGAAAAAAAAAAAACAGACTGGATTGTATTAAACAAGTAGATATTTTAGAAGAAAAGATTAGTGAACTTGAAATAAAGACAGAAAAAAATAATTTTAAATGAACAAAGTATTCTTGGGAAAACTTTAAGTTGTCAAATACACATGTATTAGAGTCCCTCAAAGAGAGAGAGTTAGAATAGAAAAAAAAGAAAAAGAAAAGTAAAGAAACAATATTCTAAAATGTTTCAAATTTGATGAAAAACTGTAAAACCATAACTCCAAGAAGCTTGATGTACCTCAAGCATCAGAAGCCAAGAAAACAACAGAGTAACAGAACAATTAGATTGCTCAAAACCAGTGATAAAAATAAAGTCCTAAAAACAGCAGGAAAAAAAACACAAGTTGTACATTAGAACAAGCATCCAGATGACAGCAGGTCAGCAGATCTCCCACTGGAAAGAATGAAAGGGAGGAAATGGTACAACATCTTTAAAGTGCTGAAAGGAAAAAAAAAAAAAAACAAACTGACAATCTAGAACTATCAGTCAGTTAGTCAGTCAGTTCAGTCGCTCAGTCATGTCTGACTCTTTGTGACCCCATGAATCACAGCACGCCAGTCCTCCCTGTTCATCACCATCTCCCTGAGTTCACTCAGACTCATGTCCATCGAGTCCGTGATGCCATCCAGCCATCTCATCCTCTGTCGTCCCCTTCTCCTCCTGCCCCAATCCCTCCCAGCATTAGAGTTTTTTCCAATGAGTCAACTCTTCCCATGAGGTGGCCAAAGTACTGGAGTTTCAGCTTCAGCATCATTCCCTCCAAAGAAATCCCAGGGTTGATCTCCTTCAGAATGGACTGGTTGGATCTCCTTGCAGTCCAAGGGACTCTCAAGAGTCTTCTCCAACACCACAGTTCAAAAGCATCAATTCTTCAGTGCTCAGCCTTCTTCACAGTCCAACTCTCACATCCATACATGACCACAGGAAAAACCATAGCCTTGACTAGATGGACCTTAGTCAGCAAAGTAATGTCCCTGCTTTTGAATATGCTATCTAGGTTGGTCATAACTACTATATATTCTGTAAAATACCATCGAAAAACAATAAAATAAAGATTTCCTCAGCTTCCCTGGTGGCTCAGATGCTAAAGATTCTGCCTGCAGTGTGCATTACCCAGGTTCTATCCCTGGGTTGGGAAGATCCCCTGGAGAAGGAAATGGCAACCCACTCCAGTATCCTTGCCTGGAAAATCCCATGGATGGAGGATCCTGGCAGGCTACAGTCCATGGGGTTGCATAGAGTCAGACACGTCTGAGCAACTTCACTTTATTCACTTTCACAAAAGTTTAAAGAATTCATCACAACGACCTGCATTAAAAACAAAAAAAAAAAGTAAAAGTGAGTTCCCTTCAGGAAGAAAAAGCATGCCTGATGAAAATGTGGATCTACACATAGGAATTGAAAACATAGAAATATGTGTAAGATTTTTTCTTATTACTTAAAAACATGTAAAATGTAATTAAATATTGCAACAAAATTAATATGTATACTGCAGTTGTAATGTATTATAATAACGAATTTATTGAATATGTATTAGTAAAATACATGAAAACAATATGACAAGGTCATGAGAGGAGAAAGAAAATCTACCCTTGTGAGGTTATTATACTATATGTTAGGTTCTTATAGACATATACCTTGAAGGTAGACTGTGAAAAGATAAAGATGCTTAACATAAACCCTAAAGCAACCAACAAAGGAAATAAAAATAGATTCAAAAAATATGTAGTTAATCCAAAATAAAGTAGAAACTCTCCAGAGCAAACTTATACAATAATGTATATTGTGATAGCAGCTTTATAAGCACAGAACTATGAAGGACAGTAACTTGCCTGAGGTCCCTAAGCTAAGTGTCAGAGACTGAATTCAGAGCTCAGGCTCTAGACCATTATGTTGATAGAAGATATATGTCAGTTGAGGACATCATCCCACTAGGAAAAATAAAAAATAAATAAAAATAAAAATAAATAAATAAATAAATATATATATATATCACCTCACACATCTCTGTTTCACACTGACTCTAAATCTAGGATTAATAGTCAAAATGACTTACATTTCTATCAAGAAAAATTGTGAAAGACTTTAAAGTGGGACAAAATAATGATTACTGGGTGTTCTATCTGGGCTACCTTTTAGTGTTCACTTCTGTCCTTCATCATCTTTGAGCTATTTTATCATTTTGTACATTATAGAAGTTTGACAACAATACAAGTGAGCCTTGTCCACAGAAATGCAAAATGAATTGTGTCTGGTGGAATGCAAGTGGCTATTGGCCTGTCAGTACTGATCTGTTCTTCATCTATACTTTAATTCATTCCAGCATTCCTGATGATGGCATATATATTTTTCAATTCTCCTTTGAACCTATTAGTATAACAACTTATTAGTTCTCTTTTTGAATAATTACTTAAATAAACTCATTGATGCCTATATATTTTGTATTTTTATGAGAATTACAGCTTTATCTTTTTAAAAATATATATGCTTTAGCATTATATAACTACTAGATAACAAAACTGAAGTAAACAAGAGATGGATGTCAAGCAGGAAACATCAAGCAGGAATCCATAATGATACTGGTTGCTCTTAAGTAAAACTGACATTTGTTACAGTTGATAATTTTTTAAGTTGATATGGTATTTGGTAACTAGGGCTTTTAGGTTATGTCACTGATAAAATTCTGCTCCAGAATTTTGATTTCCGCTTCAGAATTTTGAATTCCATTCATAATGGAATACTCGGTTCACTAATCTCTAATTGACTGCTGTCACCACACCAGCCCCGTCCATACCACACACATAAAACTTGACATCTACTTACAAGTAGTTAAGAGAGAGGACAGGATGATTGGATGGCATCAATAACTCAACAGACATGAGTTTGAGCAAGCTCCAGGAGATGGTGAAAGACAGGGAAGCCTGGCATGCTGCAGTCCATGGGGTCACAAAGAGTTGGACATGACTGAGCAACTGAACAATAAAGGCCAATATAGACCTCCATCTTGCAGCTGTGAAACCTTACAAATGTTCTAGCTGAGCCTGAATAACCTTTTCAAGAACAAACTCCCATAACAGAGATCCCCACAAAGGATGAAAGTTTAATCCTGACATTGTGTAAAAGTGACAGTGGGATCCAACACCCACACTTAATGTTCTGGAGTGATTGGCATCACATAGGACATTGCTTAAGAAAGTACTTCTCAAAACTTACTGGGTATTCGTGTTAAAATATCCACAGTTTTGGAGAAGATGAATAGATAATTAGTGTCTTATCTTTGCATTTAATAAAGCCTCTTCCCCTTGTAAAAGGAATGAGTCACTAAAACCCTATTAAGTGAAAAGTCCTCCAGTGCATTAATGTTTTTTAAATAAATTATTTGATGATGAGTTAAGACAAGAAATTTTAAACTCATATGGATAGAGGTAGGAATTAACCAAGGGTCAATAAAATTGAAAAGAAGTCATTGGGGAAATTATAATGTAAATCAATGGAAAATTATTCCAATTTGAAATGCTGTCCCAGAGAGATGATATGGGGTGTGAGGTGGGAGGGGTGTTCAGGAATGGGAACTCATGTACACCCGTGGAGGATTCATGTCAATGTATGGCAAAACCAATACAGTATTGTAAAGTAAAATAAAGTAAAAATAAAAATTAAAAAAAAGAAAAGAAAACAACAACAACAACAACAAAAAAGAAATGCTGTCCAAAAATAATAATAATAAGGAAAGAAGGAAGGGAGGGGAAAAGAGTTTCAATATGAACTCTGAGATGTGTGAGAGTTTTACAACAGTAAGAAATTGCAAGATCCTAAACCTTAGAAAAAGTCCTACTTATTGGGTTTATGCCCTATCCCCAGCTATGCTATAGATATCAGAGAATTTCTTGATTTCCTTGTAAACTCAAATCCATGTTAAACCCAATGTGTCTAAGAAAACACATTCTAAGTTCCAACCAGAGCTCACATATAAATATTTAAAGTACAATCCACTCCTAAGTTAATAAATGACTGTTACTTTTCTTGAAGGAAAACAGTTTAGTAATTGCTTATCTTCCTTCATCTTAATGATATCAAACAGGCCTCTTTTCATTCCATAAATCAAAATTTAGCAACTTTCAGTATGGATTCTTTATCAAATATTATTCTATTATTCTTTTATAAATGTAAGAATTTCTAGGACTTAATGGTATGATTTTGATAACATGACGATGGTTGTAACTGTTCCTGTAGTTTTAAACTACAGTGATTTCTTGTGACAAATTAAGATGTCCTAACAAGACAGGCTATGGTTTTTCCAGTAGTCAGGTAGGGATGTGAGAGTTGGACTGTGAAGAAAGCTGAGCGCCAAAGAATTGATGCTTTTGAACTGTGGTGTTGAAGACTCTTGAGAGTCCCTTGGACTGCAAGGAGATCCAACTGGTCCATTCTGAAGATCAGCCCTGGGATTTCTTTGGAAGGACTTATGCTAAAGCTGAAACTCCAGTAATTTGGCCACCTCATGTGAAGCGTTGACTCATTGGAAAAGACTCTGATGCTGGGAGGGGTTGGGGGCAGGAGGAGAAGGGGACGACAGAGGATGAGATGGCTGGATGGCATCACTGATTCGATGGACGCGAGTCTGAGTGAACTCCGGGAGTTGGTGATGGACAGGGAGGCCTGGCATGCTGCGATTCATGGGGTCCAAAGAGTCGGACACGACTGAGAGACAGAACTGTACTGAACAAGATAGGTTTTAATAGCCAAGTTCAGGTATAAGGAGGCCTTGTCTGTGGAGGTACAGGCCCAAAATATATAATTTAAGTCATCTGTTTGTTAGGGGAAGCACACTGATTGAAACCTCCCACCCTGGCCAGGTACCATAGTAACCATTTGCATGAGTTGTTTTATGACAGGAGATCCTTATAAGGAATACAGAACTAATAAACCACCACCAACCAGAAGAGTTTGGGAAAGGTCTAAAGGAGACATTGCATGCCCGTCCACTTCCCAGAATCCCTCTCGCTAGCATCCATATTGGCTGAGCAATGCGTGTGCCACCAGGAAAGACTGTGAATTAGAATGAAGGGTCAAAGACCACCCGGAAACTAATCCCATCACCAGAAAACATGACATTGCGAGCCATGCGACAGAGCAGTTCTCCTGTTTCCTTACCCTACTGCTCTCCACCCAGGTGCCCTGTCCCAATAAAATCTCTTGTTTTGTCAGCACATGTGTTTCCTCGGACAATTCATTTCTCAGTGTTAGACAAGAGCCCAGTTTCGGGCCCTGGATGGGGTCCACCTTCCTGCAACATATTTATAGGCTTAATATTTTATGCAGATTAAGTTTGGAAGTTGTGTTGTATTTTAACCAATAGTTAGTAATCACTGACATGAAGAACAGCAGTTGGTCGGCAGGTAGATAATTTGAGGGAAGAGGTGTCACAGATGACCAAAGACAGCTGAGGCAGGCCTAGGGAGCAGGCTGCATGCTGATGCTAATTGTATTTTACATATTGACACTAATTATATTTTAGCCACCAGCTGCTGGCTGCCTTTGTTTTCCCCCTTCCCTCATAGCTCCTGAGGGTCTGTGGGCAATTGCATCAATTTGCCTTTCCAGGAGGACAATCCTGCATACAATTAAAGTCACAAGTAATCAAGAAAAGGAATCATCTCTAACTGAAAATGGATATGTATCCTATGTAAAATCCATACACTAAACCAACCTTTGACATTTTTAAAATGAACCTGTATAAAGAATTGGCTAAAAGACAGACTTCAAGCCTTTTCTTCCTAATGTAAAACAAGTTGAAAAGTGACTGATCCCATCAATGCTTGTCTGGGTGTTTTATCATGTGCAATTAAAAATCAGAACTGATTTGACTGGCTGTTTTCACATTATGTCAACACAATGGAAGGGGACATAATTCCAATTGCTCCCCTTTGGAATGTTTTATAGTAAGTGTTTCTTCTTATGATAATATATTTTCCTACTAGGAAACATTACCTATACCTCCCATCAGTAGCTGTTCTCTCTTAAGCCTTATTTTCCTTATTTTATATTGCCAAAAACTTTCTTTTAAATGCTTTGGTGGACAATGAATTCTGAATAATGGGTCCTGAGTAACTGCAGAGTTTCCACTTGCTATTTTAAATTAATTACTTTGATAGCAAAATAACATTAAAGATGGCTTTGTAATTTTAAGCATAAAATAAAATTATGGCTTGATTTCTCTCTCTGCTTCATTCTTTTTCTGTTAGCCACATTACTGAAGTTCATAACAAAACAGAAGAAATGAAACAACTCTCTTTGGTTCTTGTATACTCAAGTCTCTTCATCAGAATTAGTTCTAATGCTACTTAGAAGTATCTTTAGAACTTCTTTCCTTTATCTTTTCACTCTGCAAACATGCCTTTCGCTAATCATGGGTTCCCTAGCACTTAGCACTTACATTGCAGATTTAGGTGCTTAAAAGGGAATCATTTAAAAATAAATGACATTGCAAATGCATACTTTTGATAGTTTTCATATATCTTCCAACCTATGAACTGTGGACTTGAGGACTCTCAAGCACATGTGAATAGCTCATGTAAAAATTAGTTGACTCTTGGTGAATGATTGCTTCTTGTTTACCTGCTTTAGAGAGTTATTGGTTACTGGTGATAGTGACTTGGCTACTCTCTCATACAAAGACTCTTATCTTCAGATGTCTCAGTTGCAGTTGCAGTTTAGTCACACAGTCGGGTCTGACTCTGCAACCCCATGAACCACAGCATGCCAGGCATCCCTGTCCATCCACCAACTGCCGGAGTCCACCCAAACCCATGCATTGAGTCGGTGATGCCATCCAACCATCTCATCCTGTTATCCCCTTCTCCTTCTGCCCTCAGTCTTTCCCAGCATCAGGGTCTTTTCAAATGAGTCAGCTCTTCGCATCAGTAGGCCAAAGTATTGGAGTTTCAACTTCAACATTAGTCCTTCCAATCAATACCCAGTACTGATTTCCCTTAGGATGGACTGGTTGGATCTCCTTGCAGTCCAAGGGACTCTCAGGAGTCTTCTCCAACACCACGGTTCAAAAGTATCAATTCTTTTGCGCTCAGCTTTCTTTATAATCCAACTCTCACATCCATACATGATCACTGGAAAAACCATAGCCTTGACTAGATGGAACTTTGTTGACAAGGTAATGTCTCTGCTTTTTAATATGCTATCTAGGTTGGTCATAACTTTCCTTCCAAGGAGTAAGCATCTTTTAACTTCATGGCCGCAGTCACCATCTGCAGCGATTTTTGAGTTCCTCAAAATAAAGCCCGCCACTGTTTTCACTATTTCCCCATCTATTTGTCATGAAATAATGGGACCAGATGCCATGATCTTAGTTTTTTGAATGTTGAGCTTTAAGCCAACTTTTTCGCTCTCCTCTTTCACTTTCATCAAGAGGCTTTTTAATTCTTCTTCACTTTCTGCCATAAGGGTGGTGTCATCTGCATATCTGAGGTTATTGATATTTCTCCTGGCAATCTTGATTCCAGCTTGTGCTTCTTCCAGCCCAGCGTTTCTCATGACGTACTCTGCATAGACGTTAAATAAGCAGGGTGACAATATACAGCCTTGATGTACTCCTTTTCCTATTTGGAACCAGTCTGTTGTTCCATGTCCAGTTCTAACTCTTGCTTCCTGACCTGCCTACAAGTTTCTCAAGAGGCAGGTCAAGTGGTCTGGAGTTCCCATCTCTTTCAGAATTTTCCACAGTTTCTTGTGATCCACACAGTCAAAGGCTTTGGCATAGTCAATAAAGCAGAGATAGATGTTTTTCTGGAACTTTCTTCCTTTTTCCATGATCCAGCGGATGTTGGCAATTTGATCTCTGTTTCCTCTGCCTTTTCTAAAACCAGCTTGAACATCTGGAAGTTCTCGGTTTACATATTGCTGAAGCCTGGCTTGGAGAATTTTGAGCATTACTTTACTAGCATTTGAGATGAGTGCAGAGGTCTACCCCCTAACAAATGTGTAGAAAAAAAAATCATTAATTCCCTCAGATATTTTTCCTTGATACAGACTTCATAACTTATCTGAATGCCTATAAGGGTGCCAGGGGCCAAAGAAATCTTGAGGGAAAGAAAGAGGTTGACCTTTGTTTCATTGTTGTTTTAGACACATTTTAAGAACACAGGTCATCAGAACATGTTGAATCAAGCCATGCCTGAGAAACAAAATCAAAGTGCTTCAAATATCTGGGTTGTTAATTCGGTGGCAGTCTCTATGAGAAATCTACTACTGGGTAAAGCAGAACCTTTCTTGATATCTACATTCATGCATTCACAACTAAATATAGCAAATATTTCCAAAATTTTGAAACAGCACATGAAAATGTGTCAGTGAAGATCATGAAGGAGTTATAAATATCTGTTTGCCTGGGAGTCAGTCAACAATCAAAAATGCCTCTTGCACTCAAATTTCCCTTTCAGCATTATCTCATGTCCTTTAAACTCATACTAATAAGGTGATCAATTCCTAAAAAGTACCAGATCTCCATCCATCTTTTCAAAAGTGCAAACATGTGACCAACATGCCTATCTCTTTGTGTATGCTGTCATGTCCAACTCTTTGTAACGCTATGGACTGTAGCCCACAAGTCTCCTCTGTCCATGGGATTTTCCAGGCAAGAATACTGTAGTGGGTAGCCATTCCCTCTTCCAGGGAATCTTCCCAACCCAGGAATTGAACCCACATCTCCTACATTAGCAGGAGGATTCTCTACCACTGAACCACCAGGGAAACCCAGCCTGTCTCTTTAACAGTTGTGAAAGCACCAGAGAGCTTACTATCCCAGGAACTACAGGTTGCAATTCGCTAACGGAGTGTAAAATCAATGTATTGATAACCACCCAGCAAGTTCAATGGGATGAAATCCTATTAATAGCAAACATTATATTACACATAACACACATAAGTTTTAGAAAAGTGTTCTTTCAAATATGTGTGTGTGGGTGTGTACACCGAATGGGAGGGCAGTATGTGTTTCTTAATTTGGATAATACTGAAATGTTGGAGTATCTCTATGTCGAACTGTTTGAATCACGGGATGCCACTGAAAGTCTCATTGCACCTGACGGGGCAGAGTTAAGGTACTGGTATCTAAAGTAAGGGGTAACAGTGGTTTACTTGCTAAGTCATGTTCAACTCTTTGCAACCCATGGGTAGTCCACCAGGCTCCTCTCTCCGTGGGATTTCCCAGGCAAGAATAGTGGGTTGCTATTTCCTTCTCCAGGGGATCTTCCTGAACCAGTAACTGAATCCTGGTCTCCTGAATTCCAGGCGGATTCTTTACTAAGTCACCAGGAAAGCTCAAAGTAAGGCAGAAAAATATTACAGAAAAAAGCAAAGAACTCACCAAACACATTATTACTCACTGGTTTTCTCCAGGAGAAGTTCTATTAGGAAAATATAGGAGAAGTATACACTTTAAGATTTAAAAGAAAGAGATAAAATTATAATGCAGCCAGTAGTTAATTGCTAAAGTAATCTAGCACAAGCACCCTACTCAATAGATGAGGAAAATGTATCTAAGGTGCTATAACTAAAACAGCTAAAGGATTGTTTCATTTTTAAACCCCGTTGATATACTTTCAAATAAAATGGAAAAATTTCCCTAAGAAAAAGTAATCTTTTGGAGCATGAGGGGAGTAAGGAAAAACAGATGAGACTGGAGTACAGCAAAGGAAGAGATTATTATAACACAGTGGAGTTTTCCCACCTCTGGGTTCCAGTTACTGCATACACATACTGAGGTGTTAGAACTAGTAGATTTTTAAAGTGCCTGCATTTCACCCTACCTCTAATTTCAATGAATGAAAAGTCTTCTTGAACATTTTATTCGATAATCTTTTGACCTTTGATTTATACTTACTATATTTCTCTTGTCATGCCTCATATATAATCAATAAATCTTGGGGATAGAGGGAGTTTATGGGCTCGTTCTTCATGAATACTTATTAAGGGCATTTGACATCTAAATAGAATTAAGAAGTGTGGGAAGCACTGGTGTTACTTTGCTACTCAGACACACAGACTTTATGTTGATAAGTAAGTGGATGAGAATCAATCAAAACTATTCTTAGTAGACCAAGCCACTTTTGTCAATTACAGCTCTCAAACAGGAAACCAGCTGCAGATTTCTTTCTCCCATTATCTAAGACTTTTTGTCTATAGTTCTTGAAGCCCTGAACCAATGCTTCACTTAAGCTTTTTCTTTTCCCCTGCAGGCACAAGGCAGCTGGACCTTGGACAAGTAAAGTTCTCACTGAAGTCAATTGGAGTTTTCACTGCCTGAGGGCTGCAGCATCAGGCCCCAAGTCATCTATTATAAATATTTTTTGACACATCAGATTCATACACATTCAACTCCAGCTGAAAAGGTAAAAAGGTACAGACTCTTACCAGTTATTTCATGCCTTGAAGGAAAACAACTCCACTTAAATGATATTCTTTATTCACCTCAGATCCACTTGGGGTTAAGATGGCCACCAAAGACCCTGGCCACACACTGGAAAGAAATGAGGTATTTCTCAGTAAAAAGAAATTATTTTTATGCTTAGGCAGGCTGTTGTGTAGCAAGGAAATTCACACTCTCTACCATATATTACTAATCTTATAAGAATATTTCACATAGTGAGTAAAGCCACACACTGTAAATATATACAGTTCGGTATATATTTAGTAATACAACTACAAAAGCTTTCCATGTTTCTCGATGATTTACAGAAAAAAGAAAGACAAAAGAACAAAAGAAAAATATAAAACCTGAAACTGCACAGAGTTCCTCATGGTTTTTTTAATTGGGTTTTTTATTGCCTGGAACTTTCGTTCCTCTTTTAAATTTCTTTTGAAGTGAGTTAATGCACAACTGACTTTTCAAACTGTAATTTCTCATTTAAACTCTTGATAGAGAGGAAATTCCTTTGTGGTTTTGTCTATTTTGCATTACAACTTATATCAGAAAACATCAGGAATAGTTTGGGGACAAAAGAAATACCTAAATATTGATTCCAGTGGTAAGGCTAACTGTTCAGTTCAGTTCAGTCACTCAGTCCTGTCCGACTCTTTGCGACCCCATGAATCGCAGCACACCAGGCCTCCCTGTCCATCACCAACTCCCAGAGCTCACTCAGACTCACGTCCATCGAGTCAGTGATGCCATCCAGCCATCTCATCCTCTGTCGTCCCCTTCTCCTCCTGCCCCCAACCCCTCCCAGCATCAGAGTCTTTTCCAATGAGTCAACTCTTCACATGAGGTGGCCAAAGTACTGGAGCTTCAGCTTCAACATCATTCCTTCCAAAGAAATCCCAGGGCTGATCTCCTTCAGAATGGACTGGTTGGATCACCATGCGGTCCAAGGGATTCTCAAGAGTCTTCTCCAACACCACAGTTCAAAAAATCAATTCTTCAGCGCTCAGCTTTCTTCACAGTCCAACTCTCACATCCATACATGTCTACTGGAAAAACCATAGCCTTGACTAGATGGACCTTAGTCAGCAAAGTAATGTCTCTGCTTTTGAATATGCTATCTATGTTGGTCATAACTTTTCTTCCAAGGAGTAAGCATCTTTTAATTTCATGGCTGCAGTCACCATCTCCAGTGATTTTGGAGCCCAGGTAAATAAAGTCTGACACTGTTTCCACTGTTTCCCCGTCTATGTCTCATGAAGTGATGGGACCAGAAGCCATGATCTTCGTTTTCTGAATGTTGAGCTTTAAGCCAACTTCTTCACTCTCCTCTTTCACTTTCATCAAGAGCCTTTTTAGTTCCTCTTCACTTTCTGCCATAAAGGTGGTGTCATCTGCATATCTGAGGTTATTGATATTTCTCCCAGCAATCTTGATTCCAGCTTGTGCTTCTTCCAGCGCAGCATTTCTCATGATGTACTCTGCATAGAAGTTAAATAAGCAGGGTGACAATATACAGTCTTGATGTACTCCTTTTCCTTTTTGGAACCAGTCTGTTGTTCCATGTCCAGTTCTAACTGTCGCTTCCTGACCTGCATACAGATTTCTCAAGAGGCAGGTCAAGTGGTCTGGTATTCCCATCTCTTTCAGAATTTTCCACAGTTTCTTGTGATCCACACAGTCAAAGGCTTTGGCATAGTCAATAAAGCAAAAATAGATGTTTTTTTTTGGAATTCTCTTGCTTTTTCCATGATCCAGCGAATGTTGGCAATTTGATCTCTGGTTCCTCTGCCTTTTCTTAAACCAGCTGGAACATCTGGAAGTTCACGGTTCACATATTGCTGAAGCCTGGCTTGGAGAATTTTGAGCATTACTTTACTAGCCTGTGACATGAGTGCAATTGTGTGGTAGTTTGAGCATTCTTTGGCATTGCCTTTCTTTGGGATTGGAATGAAAACTGACCTTTTCCAGTCCTGTGGCCACTGCTGAGTTTTCCAAATTTGTTGGCATATTGAGTGCTGCACTTTCCCAGCATCATCTTTCAGAATTTGAAATAACTCAACTGGAATTCCATCACCTCCACTAGCTTTGTTTGTAATGATGCTTTCTAAGGCCTACTTGACTTCACATTCCACGAAATCTGGCTCTAGGTGAGTGATCATACCATCATGATTATCTTGGTCTTGAAGATCTTTGTTGTACAGTTCTTCTATGTATTCTTGCCACCTCTTCTTAATATCTTCTGCTTCTGTTAGGCTAACTGTAATTCCTAAATAAATATGAATTAATGGGTTGTACATATTTGAATTCCCATTAATGACAACTTTTATTTTTAGTAACTGAATGCTCAATAAAAGACATGTTTCTCATATATTTCTATTCCTTCATTACTGTTTCCCTATATGTGTAGTTCTGAAAGACAAAAATATCACACTATCACATTATTTAAATAAATATTTGCCTTTTAAATATTTGAAAATATTTTCCCTAGACAGATTGAAAGACAGATAGTCTTTAGTGCACTAATCAGACTTTACTCCTTGGCATTTATCACACACCTTAATAAGAATGTAAGAAAATTCCAGGTAATGAGTATAATTGTGTATATGTGTGTACATACATAATTTACATATAAATGTGCACCATTTGGGGACTATATTATATTATATGACATATGCAGTCTCTAAAATATAATAGTAAATTTTTTTTAAATTTATGTTGTATTTTCATGGATGAAGTGTAATTAGACACTATAACTAAGTATTCTCACTGCTAAAATTGTCTGCAACCTAACTACACAGTCCTGTGAATGGCAGGAAACCAGAAATAATTCTGTTGCTACTTATAGTTAATGAGTCATGACAAATCTAAACAACCAAATCATTCAGTAGCATCAAATTTGACCATTCTAGGCTCTGTCTACCCAAAGTCCAATTATTTGAGCAATTAAGTAAAAATGTAGCCAAACTAAATGCCTTGTACTGTGTAAACAGACCATTGGAATGAATAATTACATTTTTAATTGAATTGGCTATTTGTGGCAAGTTGACACAACATAGGTTGTCAAACATCTGGTTAATTTCTTCACATGATTTTAAGCAATGAGTCAAATTAAATTAATTAAAAATTTTACTTAGTTTAATGAATTTTTAAACTGAATATATTAGTGAATATGTATTATATACATACATAGCTTGACCCTGTGTGCATAACAGAGCTTGTGTGCATATATATGTAAATATAAGTTTAATTATGATGATAAAAACAATAATAAATAAGGTTACTTTGTGGAAGGTACTGTTCAAGTTTGTTAGATATATTATCTAATTGATTTACCTTATTAACCCTAAGAAATTCATTCTGTTATAGTCTCCATTTTACATATGAGAAACCTGAGACAAGATAATCCAGTTGTTTCTGGAAGAGGCTGGGTATAAGCTGAGGTTATCTGACACCACTCCCCATGTTAACTATCTATGCTGCAGTTGTCCACATACAAGCAAACATACAAAAGCAACCAGTGTATTTAATCAATATACTGAAAGAAGATAAAACTCAAATTTGTTGTTGGACCAAATTGATCAGTCAATTCAATGAGAATAATCAATCCTGTAGTTGTGTTTATACACAGCCAAAAATCTATTCCTTTTAACTCAGCTGAATGACTCACCTTTGACTCTCCCTTTGTGTTCATCCTATAAGACATAACAAAGAAAGTGACAAATCCCAATCAGCTCATTGTGGTACAACAGGAAGCAAGAAAAGTCTATAGATTTTCCTGACTCCATTAGAACTCCTTCAGGTCACATGGCTCTAGCAGATATGATGAAACAAAGCAAACAATCGTTCTGAAAATCTTACTCCACCTTTAACCATAAAACCCACAAAAAATCCAAACGTTATCTCCATAGTACCAGTGTTCATCACGCCTTTTCTTCACAACAATATTAAGCTTTTTACAGCAAGCATCAATTAACAGGAAGGTCCATATTGTAGACAAATAACTCTCTCATGTTGAACCACATGAAAAATAGTTGTTTGTATTTACACAGGATAGTTCACTATTTGTGATGGGCACAGATGTATGGCACTAATTTCTAATTCCTTCTATTTCTAATGGGAGAAAATAAACTATATGTTTATACATAAATCTGTGGATACAGAATAAAATCATCAATTTAAACAATGGCTTAGTGATAAAAAAAAAAAAAAGAAAGAAAGAAAATCCACCTGCAATGCAGGACACACAAGAGACATGAGTTCGATTCCTGGGTCAGGAAGACCCCCTGGAGGAGGAAACGGCAACCCACTCCAGTATACTTGCCTGGGAAATCCCATTGACAGAGGAGCCTGGTGGTCTGTCCTTGTGGTCACAGAATCTAACAAGACTGAGTGACTGAGCACAGAAACAAGTTACACAGAATAGTAGTGATTTCTGACATGTACATTCTTATCTAACTTCAAAGCATTTCCAAGCTTTCATACATTTTACTAAAAATGCTGATGTCATTTTCAGTTATAAATACATATATACTCAAAATTAAGCTAAACATTTGACTAACTGTCTAACTTTATAATGTCATACCACAAATTGGTGGAATTAATGTTGAAATTGTCTTCTACATATTCTGAATCAGCATTTTATTCCTAGCCAAAGTTAGAAAAGATTAAGAGAAATAAGAAGACTAAGTTTAAACTTAGTGAAAGCGTTCCTATCTTTACATGAAAAGGGTTAGGAAAAGACAGACTGAGCAGTTCTAGCCACATCACATAGCTGCACAAAGATATGGGCTACTTTATTAACTCAGTGGACAAAATCCTTAGGCAAGTTCTTTGCTGCCCTGACTTGACAATATTGACCAACCACATGCTGATGAGTAGGTCCGACTGAAGGCAAGGGTAGCCTGAGAGAAGGCTTATTCCAGGAGTTTAAGACAGGTGCATTAACAAGTGGAAGTAAAAGTGAAAGTTGCTCAGTTGTGTCCAGCTTTTTGCGACTCCATGGACTGTATAGTCCATGGATTTCTCCAGCCAAGAGTACTGGACTGGGTAGCCTTCCCTTCTCCAGGGGATCTTCCCAACCCAGGGATCAAACCCAGGTCTCTCACCTTGCAGGCAGATTCCTTACCAGCTCAGCCACAAGAGAAGCCAACAACAAGTAATCAGAGAGATAAAAATAGACAATTTGTGGATATGCTGAAATAGATTTTAGTTTATACTGTGGTAAAAGAAGAATCAGAATCATGTGGTAGGACTGAAAACTAAGACTCTTGGGCCAGTTTATTGAAATATGGGGGGATCCATTTCTCTCATTTAAAAATGAGGTGGATAATATTTTCAAGATAGTGATGTAGATTAAAAGAGAACATTATTATATCTTGTGTAATAGGTCTGGCATATAGAGAAAATAAACAAATAGTAATTATTCATATATCTTCAAATACTGTGATAGTGATGTGAAATCACTTAAGAAAAATACTTCGGTGTTGCTTCATATGAGCTTTTTTGTTTCAGGTAAGTATTAATAGATATTTATATCAGTGGCTGACAAACAGGTTTTTCTCCAATGCATGAAAGTGAAAAGTGAAAGTGAAGTCACTCAGTCGTGTCTGACTCTTAGCGACCCCATGGACTGCAGCCCACCAGGCTCCTCCGTCCATGGGATTTTCCAGGTAAGAGTACTGGAGTGGGGTGCCATTGCCTTCTCCTTTTTAAGCTAAGAATGTATTAATCCATTAATTTATAAAAAATCAATTTCAGGATTTTTTCAGAATAGCACTATGCTATGTACTGAAGATGCTAACTAAACATGTCATCCTCTGGGACACCTTCAATCTTTCCCACCTTAGGGTCTTTAAATAGCATCACCAACTCAAAGGACTGAATTTGAACAAACCATAGGAGATAGTGTAGGACAGAGGAGCCTGGTGTGCTGCAGCCCATGGGGTTGCAGAGTCGGACAAAATTTAGCGACAGAGCAACAACAACGTACTGAATATACATTAGTAAAACAAACACCTGGATTTTCAGTATAATGGGAATGGTTTACAACATAGCCTTCAAGAAAGGGAAAAGTGTTCGTCAGTCAGTCATGTCCAACTCTTCGCAACCCCAGGGACTACAGTCCCCCAGGCTCCTCTGTCCATGAAATTCTTCAGGCAAGAATACTGAAATGGGTAGCCATTCCCTTTACCAGGGGTTCGTCCCAACTCAGGGACCCAAGCCAGGTCTTCTGCACTGCAGGCAGATCTTTATTGTCTAAGCCATGAGGAAAAACCCTAGCCTTCAGGGGCTGAGACCAAATAAGTATATGAGTACAAAAGAGGAAAGCATCACCTGCCTTCCTCAGGACCAAATTACAATTATAGTCAGTGATCTAATGAAAGTCAGCTCGTTTTATCATTGTTATTATTGTTCCACACACGTTACTCTAGGTTTTCTGACAGATTTCACATGGGTCTCTATATGTTTTTTCTAACCTTCTGTTAAAAAAAAACTGTAAATTTTATGAACAGCCAAAATATATCAAACACCTCTCTTCTTCACACACCAATGTCTAAGTTTCTTGTATCTAGTCTACCTCCTCATTTAGTTTGTGAATAAATTTTACCCAGAGAAGACAGTGACTTGACCAAGGTCTCACAGTTAGAAGAAAATGACAGAACTTGAAATAGAAGCAAAGTTCCTAGATCCCTTGCCCATGAAGTGCTCTTTCCATGAATCCAGACTGGATGTGGCTCATACAGTTACATTCTGACCTTTTTTCTATTTCTTCCAAATTTTATTATTTACTTCTTTGTCTTTTTCCCAACATTTTCCATTATTACAGAGGAACCCAAAATATAAATTGTCATGTTTAAGAGAACAGTAAGCTGTATTTTTCATGCATAACTATACAACACACACACACACACAAAAGATCAAGTGACCATATTAGGTGAGTGTTCATGTCATGAGAGATGAAATGATTCCCAGATGCAAAGAAAACTGACCCAATCCTGGTTCTGCTCCAGGAGTCACGACAATGGCAGATCTGGTTACCAGCATCCCAGCCTCTGTCTCCAGCACTGCCAACAGCGTGTGCCCACACTGGGCTTGTAAGGAACATCTTCTTCTCTTTCTCCTCCTACTTAGGAGACTGCCCCATTCCGGTATACATGCACATATGTACACACACAACTGAAACATTTTCTATTCTCTCCCAACCTTCTTTCTCTTTCTCTGCCTTTCCATTCTCTTTCATTTTTTACTCTTCTTTTTCTTCACTCTTTTCCTTCTCCTCTTTCTTTCCCAACCTGTACAGTGAAAACCAGTGAACTTTTTCTAGTTTGTATCAATAGCCCCTTGATCTGGATGGAGGACCTAAAAAAAAACATTCTTCTCAAGATGCGTGTTTACATACTAAGGCTTGAGCTTAAGGAGAGTTAAACTTCATAAAGTGACACTCAGGTCAAAGAAATACTCATGTCAGAATTCTGTACATTATAGGTTGTACTTAAAATGTCTTTCTCTCACACATGAAATTAGTGCAATATTTTACTTCTGATTAATTAAAAATTAGACTGCTTTTATAGAAAATTGTTAATTTTTTAGCTATCAATAATTATCCAGATATGGCTTGTCTAGCCCCCATGTTAATTAAGTCAGTGTAACAGAATAGAATAGCTATTGTGAAAGACCATAGGCCAAACACAATAAAATATTAAATTATGATATAATATGATATAATTATATGTATGAAAATACCACTGATCTAATGTATTAGTATACAACTGCTTTATACAGATATGCAGTGAACCCTAGCAATGCCTCAAATGGGCACTGAATCCCTTGCACCCTGTTTCCTTAGGACTTTAATGCACAATTGTTCCTTCTCCTATGCCCTTATGCTACCTTCTCCCTTGGTCCATTCTCTTCAGCATAGAATATATTTAAAGTACCCACACATACTTTCATAGATTTTAATCAGTTATTCTTTTCCCCTTTCTAAATAACAGATTAATATCTTCACTATATAGTCTATTATAACTGACTTTAACTTTTTCTCTGAACCCATCTCTATGTGGTTTCTACTCCTGTCACTCTACTGAGGGTTCTCTCCTCAGGGTCATATGTGATTTAAAAAAAAAATTATTACTTACTTATTTATGTCTGCACTGATCTTCATTGCTATGCATGGGCTTCCTCTAGTTCCAGTGAGTGGGTATATACTCTTTGTTGCAGTGTGCAGGCTTCTTTTTGTGACAACTTCTCTTGTTGCAGAGCACAGACTCTGAGCTCACGGGCTTAAGTAGTTAATGTCACACAAGTTTAGTTGCCCCGTGGCATGTGGGATCTTCTGAGACTAGGGATTGAACCTGAGTCCCCTATACTGGCAGGTGGATTCTTAACCACTGGACCACCACAGAAGTCTTCATGTGTGATCCTTCACCGGCATATTAGGATCCTAGTTTTGGTCTTGCTAAGAATTCTTAGAACTATCTGACAATGCTGACTATTAACACCCTCATATATCTGTTAAAATATACTTGAATTTCCTGGATTCTTATTCTAGCTCAATTGTAGAATCAAGTTCAATTAATTATAATTATAATTTTGTAACACACCAAATAAGATTTGACTTTTTTCCTAAAAACTTTACTTATTTGAGATTATAATTCTTATATATTATATATCACATTTTCACTTACTTTATATTGTTAGGTTTCCCTGTCATTATAAATTCTGTAACAACATCATTTTAGTGCTATATCATATTAACAGTGTATAGATTAACCATGATTTGTATAATCATTCCCCTATTTTGGGCAACTCAGTTTGTTCTCACTGCAAGTTTTGCTATGAGGAAATCTTTGTCTATGATATTTCTTTCTGGAAGGGGACTCACCATGTGAAAGGATGTGAATATTTTGATGTTATTAAGTATCTGCTACATTTCTTCTCTAAAAAGTGTTAATAATATATCCTCCCCAGCATTACAAAAGAAGGTTCTTCTTTCTGTATAGAGATATTCCTGCCAGTTTAAAAAAAATGTTGGTAAATATGGTGCGTTGCATGTTGAGCTCTCTTTCCTTGACTTATGAGACAACACTTTTCTACTTTTGCTCCATTCTTTCTTAATACAAGGGGCCTCTTCTCACCTATTGTTTCCCCTGGGTCCTCTTCTGATATGTTTTATTCTACCAGTGAGTTACCTCATCCTCATCTATCAGTTTAATGCATACACCTTCTTACCTCATTCTGAAAGGCAGACCTATATCTATAACCAGCTCTTGCTCATCTACAGTCTCAAGAAAATTTTTCCACTACTAGTAAGTCTCATCTTGCTGGGGCAGCCACACCCTAGCCTAAGGGTCCTTGTAGGGCTCTTCTAAGTTCTCAGTTCCTATCTCAGTTCATTCTCCCTCAGCCCAGAGGTAGTAACCACTTTCTGCCCATGCAGTTCCTTTATCTTACAGAATTGTTTTAGCAAAGTTTAACCTCTTAAATTGGAGAAGGCAATGGCAACCCACTCCAGTGCTCTTGCCTGGAGAATCCCATGGACGGAGGAGCCTGGTAGGCTGTAGTCCACGGGGTGGCGAAGAGTCGGACACAACTGAGCCACTTCACTTTCACTTTTCACTTTCATGCATTGGAGAAGGAATGGCAACCCACTCCAGTGTTCTTGCCTGAAGAATCCCGGGGACGGGGGAGCCTGGTGGGCTGCTGTCTCTGGGGTCTCACAAAGTCGGACACGACTGAAGCGACTTAGCAGCAGCAGCCTTTTAAATGAATAATTATTTACATATGTTTTTGTTCATCCTTTCACTTTCAACTGATTTTTAAATGTAAAATATGTCTATTATTTGTTCACCTATATAGAATTGTCTTTCTTTTAAATTAGTTAATTTAAACTTATGTATGTCCACAACTCTTTGAGGATTTTTAAGAAAAGAGTGATCTTTGTTTATCTGTTTTTTTCTTTTTTCTGATTGTTAAGATGATGTAATTATGATTAGTTAATTTCTACACCTTAACTAGGAGGGGACTTTCACTCTAGTACCTTAATTAGGCACAATGTTATCTTGAAAATCCATTAAAATCAGCGCCTATTACCATAATTGTAATTTAAAACCTCATCATTTCTCAGCTTGAAATCAAAACAACTGAATAACTGGCCTCTTTCTTACTCTCTGCATAACTCAATCCACTACACTGGTGCCAAATTTATGTTCCTACAAAGCAAATGTGTTGATGTCACACCTCTGGTTGATAACTCTTGAGGCTTCTTTATGCTGAGAAGATAAAATCCATAAACAGCCTCTCACAAAGTGAGGCAAATGACTCTCCATCTTCTACTAAGTTGCTTCCTACTAAGTAGCTCTATTAGTTAACCACTCAGACTTTCTTCACATGCCCCAAGTAGACAATGCAATCCTACTGAGAACTTGATGTTCTTTTCAACTTTGATACCCTTTATTTCCAGAGAAGGCAATGGCACCCCATTCTCCAGTACTCTTGCCTGGAGAATCCCATGGACAGAGGAGCCTGGTGGGCGGCAGTCCATGGGGTCACTAAAAGTTGGACACAACTGAGTGACTTCATTTTCACTTTATGCTTTCATGCCTTGGAGAAGGAAATGGCCACCCACTCCAGTATTCTTACCTGGAGAATCCCAGGGACAGGGGAGCCTGGTGGGCTGCAGTCTATGGGGTTGCACAGAGTTGGCCATGACTGAAGCGACTTAGCAGCAGCAGCAACCCTTTATGTCAACAAAATCCCCCTGAACTTGTAAAAGATGCTTTTTGGAAGTGGTTTGCAGTCCATATTTACTGTGAAGTCATCTTTGGTGCTCTTTGTTGTAGATGACTTCTCCCTTACTCTCTCACGATGACTCTTCTATTTTGACACTCTAGTCCAACACAGTAGTTCTCAAACATTACTATGCATCAGAATCACCTGTAAGTCATGTTAAAATACAGTGTATACTGGGTCCTTCCTGAGTTTCTCATTCCATAGACCTGTAGGAGTGCCAGAGAATTTGAATTTTTAACAAGTTTCCAAGTTATTTTTCCACTGCTGCTCCTAGAACCATATTTAAAAGAACACTGCTCTAAGTTTAGGAAGCCATTTCAATAGCTCAAGTAAAGATAACAGCCTCCTCAATCAATTTGCTACAGAATTGGAAAAGGTTACACTGTTTTTTTTTATTAAATTTGTATTTTATTACATTTTTATTAAAATGTAAAAACAATTAACTGGGTAAAACAGTTGAGGATGTGGATAAGGGCACATGAAAAAGAAAGTAACAAACTAAAGGCAATTTCACTTTACCAGCTATATGCCCCAGAAGCATCTCCCAATAGCTAATCCTCAAAGTCTATAACAACAGAACAACATACAATTTCAAAAGGAAATTTTAGCAAACTCAAGTTTCTTTTCAGTAATTAAGCTGCTTTTCTGTGCCAGAAACCAAGGGTATTTTACAAATTGTTCTATCATTATGACTGTGTAAAAGCTTGCATATCGGTTTTGGGATAATTATATTGGTTGTCAGGAATATAAATGCTTTTCAGATAAAGCCAATCTATGGATAGATTTCAGGGTCTGTCGCATTTCAGTTGCCTAGTGTGATTCTTTGAAAACCTCAGCTTATTAGGAAAGAATGGCCCTTGCCATATGTGCAGCATTAAGAACATCTGGAAACACCATCAAAGCAAGAAATTTTTTACTTTCCACTGGCATGAAGAAGCCATTGGAAATTTCACAGATGTTTGAATCTCAGAATCCCTGGATAGTAGGAAATTGATGCAGACTGCTGGCGTTGACCAAGTAACTTCTCCTAGGAACTGCATTGTTACTCTGATGAGAAAAATAAGAGGTTGTTCCTAATAGGAATATGTTTCTTCCTAAATAAAGTTATAAGTAGATAATCTAATTTGTCATTGAATGCCATTGTAATGTATATGAAGCTAAAATCATTAACACACCCTCAGTGGTTACAATTAGAATCATATGAATGATGGAATATTAGTGGAACACATGCATTTCTTGGGTTTATTTCAGTTTAGCACTTATCTCCATAATTCTTGGTGTTTTTTTCTATTTTCCAGGGAGCTTATTTTCAATTTATCATTCTAACAAAATCAGAATTACTCACTCTATCAGTTTAGGTCAGTTCAGTTCAGTTCAGTCACTCAGTCGTGTCCGACTCTTTGCGACCCCATGAATCGCAGCACGCCAGGCCTCCCTGTCCATCACCAACTCCTGGAGTTCACTCAGACTCACGTCTATCGAGTCGATGATGCCATCCAACCATCTCATCCTCTGTCGTCCCCTTCTCCTCCTACCCCCAATCCCTCCCAGCATCAGAGTCTTTTCCAGTGAGTCAACTCTTCACATGAGGTGACCAAAGTACTGGAGTTTCAGCTTTACCATCATTCCTTCCAAAGAACACCCAGGGCTGATCTCCTTTAGAATGGACTGGTTGGAACTCCATGCAGGCCAAGGGACTCTCAAGAGTCTTCTTCAACACCACAGTTCAAAACCATCAATTATTCGGTGCTCAGTTTTCTTCACAGTCCAACTCTCACAACCATACATGACCACAGGAAAAACCATAGCCTTGACTAGACAGACCTTTGTTGGCAAAATAATGTCTATAGTCATCCCAAATTAGGCAAATTCATTTTGAACTCAGTTAATTACAGGTTCACATCTAGGATCTGAGGATGTTTTGTATGACTCTGATTTCTAAGCAATGGTTCTATCCCTAGTGAAGATGTGTCATATTTGAATCATGCAGATATTTTTACTTATTTTGATTTTTTTTTCAAAATACATGTGACGAGGTCTCCATCTCTGACATTATTAAGAGGCCTTCAGTTGTATTTAGATAAGTGAAGAATGGAGGAAAGATGAGGTTAGTTATGTACTTTTACAAATGGTTCTTCAGATAACTTTGTTTGTTAGTATAATTTGATTAATATTACCTTCTATAAAGGCTCAGTATTCAAAGTGTTGACCAGCAATAGCAGTATCAATGGGGAACCCTGTTAAAAAAGCAGAGTCTCAGACCCTGTTGCATAATCTGCATTTTAAGAGAAACTCACATGATTAGTTTGCCCATTAAAGTTTTCACTTAAGTACTCATATATTTTTAATATATATATTTTATAGAAGTACATATATAGTTTACAAAAGTATATATATATATACACTTAACATATACATATTTTACAAAAGTGTATATATATATATTATATATACTACTATATTATACTATTATATATATATAACCTTTAGTGGGAAGATAATTGTTTTTATTTCTTTTTGGTCACTGAAGACTAAAGCCCTACAGTTACATTAAAATGACATAAATATCCAAGAGGATCATTATAATTTGGTTTACAAAGTTTATAACTACTATTGTACAGTCTCTCTTCTAAATTTGGAAAGCACAGCATTAATGGGACTGAAAATTTTACCTCACACACCACTCAAAGAAATCCACTATTTGTGATCTAATTGGTAGCACAATTGGCATCAGCCAGGTTGAGGGAAAGAGAAATAAATGCCAAATATGAGTTAGAGTAGTCTTTCATAAATTAAAATCTATGAACTTTTAGAAATATTTCCCTTGGTTAAAAATGCATCCTTTATACGGTTGCCCGCCCCACCCTCCATCTCCCCACAGGCTTTTCTCTTTAGAACACTGCCATCCTTATTATCACCCTTCTGAATGTTGGAAGGTGGTGGGAGTTTTCACTGCAGTTCCTCTCCCTTTAAAAATTTCCAAAGTGATGCTTTCACCTTTTAGAGCTGCTGACCCAGGTGGCTTCCAAGGCTGAAGTTAAAAAGTGATTGTAACCATTTGTACTTTATTTTCCCAGGGTCTAGTAGACTTCTTCATTGTCTCAGATTCACCTAAGGTCTCCCTAATTATACTTTACTGAATATTTCAATTATTGCTAAAGAAAATTCTTTGTATAGATTGTTTCAACATAGAACTTAATCAAACTAAAAATTTTTTAATAATGTCACACATTGAAAAAAATTGGAATCTATCAAATTAATTTTAAAATATTAGCAAATCTCTGATATTAAAATTTGACACTTATAGCTTAAAAATAATTATAGTCTCACTATTAAGCTTTTATATTTATAATTTTCATGTTAAATATTAGTAAAGAAAGTTAAATATTAAATTAGAGATATTACCCACCATGACCAAGTAGGGTATAGTCCAAGAAAGGAAAAGTGATTAATATTAGCAAGATTTCTGATATAATAAAACAATTCTAAGACAAGTTATCCAATTAAAATATGGGCAAGGATTTAAAGAGATATTTCTCCAAAAAAGACATATAAATGTCCAATAAGTAAATGATATTGAAAATGTCCAGTAAGTAAATGATATTGAAAAGATACTCAATATGATTAACCATCAAGGAAATACAAATCAAACTCACAGTGAGTCAGTACTACACATCAATAAAGTAGTTATAATTAGATAGTTAGATCACAACAAATGTTGGCCAGTATGTGAAGAAATCAGTAGTCTAGTATACTTCTGGTAAGAATGTAATGTAGAGCAACCACTTTGGAAAACAGTTTTACAGTTCCTCCAAAGGTTAAATGTAGCATTACCACATCCATATGACACAGCAATTCCATCCTAGGTATTTATTCAAGAGAAATGAGAATATGAAATTTATAAGTGAATGTTCACAGCAGAATTATCCTTATTACCTCAAAATGAAAATAAAACAAATGACCAACAACTAATGAACTGATAAATAAAAGTATAAGATGGAATATTATTTAGTAATAAAATCAAATGAGTTTCATTGGCTCAAGGTGGTGGAGTAGAAGGATATGTGTTCATTTTCTTTGGCAAGAACACCAAAATAACAACTGGCTGTTGAACAACCACCAACATGAGGATTCTGGAGCCCACCAAAAACAAGATACCCCATGTCCAAAGACATAGGGTACCAATGAGATGGTAGGAGGAGCACAATCATGATAAACCAAATCCCATAATCACTGGGTGAGTGACCCACAAATTGGAGAACAATAATACCAAAGAAGTTCTCCCCCTGTCGTGGAGGTTCTGAGCCCTACATTAACCTTCCCAGCCCAGGGAATTGGCAAAAGGACTAGAAATCCCAGGGAATCTGACTTGGAGTCCAGCAGAATTTGATTATAGGACTTCCATAGGATTGGAAGAAACACAATCCACTCTTACTGGCCACAAACAAAATCTTGCCTGTACCAGTACCCAGGAAAAAGGAGCAGTGACCTCACAGGAGACTGAGCCAGACCTCCTGTGGAGGTGTGGGTCAGCAGTCACTTGCTGTGGGGACAAGGGTACTAGCAGCAGCAGTCATGGGAGGTGCCCCTTAGCCTGAGCCTGCTTGGTAGTCACCATTAACCCTACCATAGAGCCCACAGACCCCAGGGCTGGGTCACTTCAAGACAAACAACTAATAGGGAAGGAGTGCAGCCCCACCCATCAGCAGATAATCAGATTAAAGTGTAACTGAGCACAGCCCTGCCCAACAGAGCAAGACTCAGCTTTTCCCACAGTCTCTTCCATCAGAAAACTTTCACAAGCCTCTTAGCCTCATCCACCAGAGGTTAGACAGAAGAAGCAAGAAGAACTACCATCCCTCAGCCACCAGAAAGAAAACCACAATCACAGAAACTTAATCAAAATGAAAGGGGCAGAGGATTATGTCTCTCATATGAAGGGACAACATAAAACCTCAGAGAAACAACTAAGTGAAGTGGAGAAAGGAAAGCTTCCAGATAAACATTCAGAAAAATGATAGTGAAGATGATACAGGATCCCATAAAAAGAATGGAGAAGATGCAAGAAATGTTTGCCAAAGAACTAGAAGACCTAAAGAACAAACAAACAGAGGTGAACAATACACTAGCAGGAGTCAATAGCAGAATAACTGAGGTAGAAGAAAGGATAAGTGATCTGGAAGACAGAATGGTGGAAATCACTGCCACAAAACAGAATACAGAAAAAAGGACAAAAAAAAAAAAAAAAATGAAGACAGCCTAAGGGACTTCTGGAACATCATTAAATGCAGCAACATTCACATTATAGTTATTGCAGAAGGAGAAGAGAGAGAGAGAGAACCCAAAAAAGTATCTGAAGAGATAATAACTGGACACTGTTCCCTAATAGGAGAAAAAGAATAGTCAGCCAGGTCCAGGAATCTTTGAAGTCCCAGGCAGGATAAACCCAAGGAGGAACACACCAAGACACATAGTAATTAAACTGACAAAAATTAAAGACAAAGATAAAATATTAAAAGCAACAAGGGTAAAACAACAAACAGCATACAAGGGAACTCCCATAAGGTTATCAGCTGATTTCTCAGCAGAAACTCTACAAGCCAGAAGGCCATGGTATATTTAAATGGCATGATATACTTAAAGTGATAAAAGGGAAGAAACTACAACCAAGAATTTTCTACCCAGGAAAACTATTGTTCAGATTTGATGGATAAATCAAAAGCTTTTCAGAAAAGTAAAAGTAAAGAGAATTCATCACCGCCAGATCAGCTTTACAACAAATACTAAAGGAACCTATCTAAGCAGGAAACACAAAACAAGAAAAAATTTACAAAAAGTAAAACCAAAACAATTAAGAAAATAATAGGAGATTATTGAGCATCAATAGGTAGTAGGATCATACATATTGATAATTACCTTAAATGTAAATGGATTAAATGCACCAATCAAAAGACATATACTGGCAGTGTGGATGAAACATGTGCATGCATGCCCTCCCACTTACCATATCATTCTACTTAACCCACAAATTGTATGTATTATTCTATATTGTTAGGTTAATAATGTTAACAATGTCTCCATTATGGCATGCAACTGTAATTACCCTATTTTTTTTTTTTTTGTTTGGCTATTGGTTGTGAAAACTAATAAACATGTTTTACTATTATGATTGCATGTGTGTGCTAAGTCACTTCAGTTGTCTGACTCTGTGACTCTGTGGACTGTAGCCCATCAGGCTCCTTTGTCCTTGGGATTCTCCAGGCAAGAATACTGGAGTAAGTTGCCATGCTCTTCTCGGGGGATGTTCCCAACCAAGGAATTGAACCCATGTCTCTTATGTCTCCTGCACCGGCAGTCAGGTTCTTTACCATTAACACCACCTGGGATCACTATTGTGATTATGTAACTATTTATTCAGTTAATACCACTGTATCATGATTGGTCAACAGAAAATAATAGAATTCTATATCAGTAAAACTCATTTAATAGAAAAGCCTGTAATCACTTTTTAAAATCCAGATGCATGTCAGAATTATCTTGGAATTTTTTGGAAAATACAGATACTTTTGAAAATACAAATGCCCTGGTATGGCTTTTTTCCTCCAAAACTCCAGATGTGTTTCTAATGGGCAGCCATGTTTAAAGACAACTGGGCTATATGAGGATCTTTTACTTTTACTTAGTTTGTTTCACGTTTTCTATTTCACATTCAGTGCTCCCATTTCATTTAGTTTATGTTCTCCTATTCTTCTGTCTCTTTGTTGTTGTTGTTGTTCTTCCTCAAGCCTTTATCAAGTGCTGTAGAAAAGCTTTTGTATACATATATATATAAAGAGTATGGAAAATATATATTTTAGATAACTTATGAATATTTCAGTTCAGTCCAGTTCAGTTCAGTCGCTCAGTTGTGTCCGACTCTTTGCAAACCCATGAATCGCAGCACGCCAGGCCTCCCTGTTCGTCACCATTTCCCAGAGTTCACTCAGACTCACGTCCATTGAGTCCGTGATGCCATCCAGCCATCTCATCCTCCGTCGTCCCCTTCTCCTCCTGCCCCCAATCCCTCCCAGCATCACAGTCTTTTCCAATGAGTCAACTCTTCACATGAGGTGGCCAAAGTACTGGAGCTTCAGCTTTAGCATCATTCCTTCCAAAGAAATCCCAGGGTTGATCTCCCTCAGAATGGACTGGTTGGATCTCCTTGCAGTCCCAGGGACTCTCAAGAGTCTTCTCCAACACCACAGTTCAAAAGCATCCATTCTTCGGCACTCAGCCTTCTTCACAGTCCAACTCTCACATCCATACATGACCACAGGAAAAACCATAGCCTTGACTAGACGGATCTTAGTTGGCAAAGTAATGTCTCTGCTTTTGAATATGCTATCTAGGTTGGTCAAAACTTTTCTTCCAAGGAGTAAGCGTCTTTTAATTTCATGGCTGCAGTCACCATCTGCAGTGATTTTGGAACTCCAAAAAATAAAATCTGACAGTGTTTCCCCATCTATTTCCCATGAAGTGATGGGACCGGATGCCATAATCTTCGTTTTCTGAATGTTGAGCTTTAAGCCAACTTTTTCACTTTCCTCTTTCACTTTCATCAAGAGGCTTTTTAGCTCCTCTTCACTTTCTGCCATAAGCATGGTGTCATCTGCATGTCTGAGGTTATTGATATTTCTCCCGGCAATCTTGATTCCAGCTTGTGTTTCTTCCAGTCCAGTGTTTCTCATGATGTACTCTGCATAGAAGTTAAATAAGCAGGGTGACAATATACAGCTTTGATGTACTCCTTTTCCTATTTGGAACCAGTCTGTTGTTCCATGTCCAGTTCTAACTGTTGCTTCCTGACCTGCATACAGATTTCTCAAGAGGCAGGTTAGGTGGTCTGGTATCCCCATTTCTTTCAGAATTTTCCACAGTTTATTGTGATCCACACAGTCAAAGGTTTTGGCATAGTTAATAAAGCAGAAATAGATGTTTTTCTGGGACTCTCTTGCTTTTTCCATGATCTAGTGGATGTTGGCAATTTGATCTCTGGTTCCTCTGCCTTTTCTAAAACCAGCTTGAACATCAGGGAGTTCACGGTTCACGTATTGCTGAAGCCTGCCTTGTAGAATTTTGAGCATTACTTTACTAGCATGTGATATGAGTGCAACTGTGCAGGAGTTTGAGCATTCTTTGGCATTGCCTTTCTTTGGGATTGGAATGAAACCTGACCTTTTCCAGTCCTGTGGCCACTGCGGGTTTTCCAAATTTGCTGGCATATTGAGTTCAGCACTTTCACAGCATCATCTTTCAGGATTTGAAACAGCTCAACTGGAATTCCATCACCTCCACTAGCTTTGTTTGTAGTGATGCTTTCTAAGGCCCACTTTCCTTCACATTCCAAGATGTCTGGATCTAGCTTAGTGATCACATCATCATGATTATCTGGGTTGTGAAGATCTTTTTTGTACAGTTCTTCTGTGTATTCTTGCCACCTCTTCTTAATACCTTCTGCTTCTGTTAGGTCCATACCATTTCTGTCCTTTATCGAGCCCATCTTTGCACGAAATGTTCCCTTGGTATCTCTAATTTTCTTGAAGAGATCGCTAGTCTTTCCTTTTCTGTTGTTTTCCTCTATTTCTTTGCATTGACCACTGAAGAAGGCTTTCTTATCTCTTCTTGCTATTCTTTGGAACTCTGCATTCAGATGCTTATATCTTTCTTTTTCTCCTTTGCTTTTCGCCTCTCTTGTTTTCACAGCTAACTGCAAGGCCTCTCCAGACAGCCATTTTGCTTTTTTGCATTTGTTTTCCATGTAGATGGTCTTGATCCCTGTCTCCTGTACAATGTCACAAACCTCATTCCATAATTCATCAGGCACTCTATCTATCAGATCTAGGCCCTTAAATCTATTTCTCACTTCCACTGTATAATCATAAGGGATTTGATTTAGGTCATACCTGAATGGTCTAGCAGTTTTCCCTACTTTCTTCAATTTGAGTCTGAATTTGGTAATAAGGAGTTCATGATCTGAGCCACCATCAGCTCCTGGTCTTATTTTTGCTGACTGTATAGAGCTTCTCCATCTTTGGCTGCAAAGAATATAATCAATCTGGTTTCAGAGTTGACCATCTGGTGATGTCCATGTGTGGAGTCTTCTCTTGTGTTGTTGGAAGAGGGTGTTTGCTATGACCAGTGTGTTCTCTTGGCAAAACTCTATTTGTCTTTGCCCTGCTTCATTCCACATTCCAAGGCCAAATTTGCCTGTTACTCCAGGTGTTTCTTGACTTCCTACTTTTGCATTCCAGTTCAGTCGCTCAGTCGTGTCCGACTCTTTGCGACCCCATTAATCGCAGCACGCTAGGCCTCCCTGTTCATCACCATCTCCCGGAGTTCACTCAGACTCATGTCCATTGAGTCCGTGATGCCATCCAGCCATCTCATCCTCTGTCGTCCCCTTCTCCTCCTGCCCCCAATCCCTCCCAGCATCACAGTCTTTTCCAATGAGTCAACTCTTCGCATGAGGTGGCCAAAGTACTGGAGCTTCAGCTTTAGCAACACTCCTTCCAAAGAAATCCCAGGGCTGATCTCCTTCAGAATGGACTGGTTAGATCTCCTTGTAGTCCAAGGGACTATCAAGAGTCTTCTCCAGTTCAAAAGCATCAATTCTTCGGCACTCAGCCTTCTTCACAGTCCAACTCTCACATCCATACATGACCACAGGAAAAACTATAGCCTTGACTAGACAGACCTTAGTTGGCAAAGTAATGTCTCTGCTTTTGAATATGCTATCTAGGTTGGTCATAACTTTTCTTCCAAGGAGTAAGCATCTTTTAATTTCATGGCTGCAGTCACCATCTGCAGTGATTCTGAAGCCCCCCAAAATAAAGTCTGATGCTGTTTCCACTGTTTCCCCATCTATTTCCCATGAAGTGATGGGACCGGATGCCATGATCTTCGTTTTCTGAATGTTGAGCTTTAGGCCGACTCTTTCGCTTTCCTCTTTCACTTTCATCAAGAGGCTTTTTAGCTCCTCTTCACTTTCTGCCATAAGGGTGGTGTCATCTGCATATCTGAGGTTATTGATATTTCTCCCGGCAATCTTGATTCTAGCCTGTGTTTCTTCCAGTCCAGCATTTCTCATGATGCATTCCGGTCCCCTATAATGAAAAGGACATCTTTTTTGGGTGTTAGATCTAAAAGGTCTTGTAGGTCTTCATAAAACCATTCAACTTCAGCTTCTTCAGCATTACTGGTTGGGGCATAGACTTGGATAACTGTGTTGTTGAATGTTTTGCCTTGGAGACGAACAGAGATCATTCTGTTGTTTTTGAGATTGCATCCAAGTACTGCATTTTGGACTGTTTTGTTGACCATGATGGCTACTCCTTTTCTTCTGAGGGATTCCTGCCCATAGTAGTAGATATAATGGTCATCTGAGTTAAATTCACCCATTCCAATCCATTTTAGTTTGCTGATTCCTAGAATGTTGACGTTCACCGTTGTCATCTCTTGTTTGACCACTTCCAATTTGCCTTGATTCATGGACCTGACATTCCAGGTTCCTACACAATATTGCTCTTTACAGCATCGGATCTTGCTTCTATCACCAGTCACATGCACAACTGGGTATTGTTTTTGCTTTGGCTCCATGCCTTCATTCTTTCTGGAGTTATTTCTCCCCTGATCTCCTGCCTACCTAAAATATTTATGACATTTTTGTTCCATTTGTTTGACTGAGTATGAAATAAAATGCTAGATTTCTAATTTATACTCACTCAAAACTTTGATATAGTTCCATTTATTCATGCATCTAATATTACTGCTAAAGTTCTAGGAAGTTTATATTAGTGATTTTTTAAAAAATTGAATGAGGCTTGAAATTTCAAATCCAATTCTTAGAATGTAAAGAAATACTATGTTTAAAAAAAAAAACCCACACAAAATTAATACATGATACAGTATTAAATAAACTACAGATTTTGTTCAAAATTTTATTCTAGTGTCCATTATTTGTGTTCATACCTTATTCAATGTTCCATATTGTATTTAGTTGCACTGAGCAATGTCAGCTCCATGAACAAATTCTGATAAAATCTCTTTCTGCTTTTTATTCTGTGACAAACATTTTCTAATTTTCCTTGTTATTGCTTCGTAGATACACCTATAATTTAAAAAAGTAGACATTTAATTTCCAAATACATGGGCTTTTAAAAGTATCTTTGATATTAATATCTCATTTTGATATTAATTTCTCGATTAAGTGCTTTCTTCTCTGCAATCACCCTCTGTGGGTTTTTTTTTTCCCATTTTTTAACTTTATTGAGGCTTTCAATGGCTATATCAAATATCTCTCTTGGTAAATGTCGCACTGTGCTTGAAATATCTGGGTTATTTTCAAGTATCTTTTGAGATTGATTTCTAACATAATTTCACAGTGGTAAGAGCACAGACTCTGCATGATTTCAATATCTTTAGACCATGAAATGTTTGCACCTTGTTTTATGTGTCTGGATATGTTCCAGTGTCTTCTGGTTCATAGTCTATGAGAACTGAATAGAATTTGTATCTTGCTATTGTGTGAAAATTGTATAAATCCTAATTATGTTGAATTGGTTCATAGGACTTTTCAGGTCTACTATATTCTTTTACTTATCTGTCTATTCATTCTATTAGTTTCCCAGAGTTTGATATTGAAACTCCAACTGAAAAATCTTCATTTATCTTCTTAAAAATTAATTTTAATATATAGTAGAACTATATGTAAATTTGTTCTGATTTTTCCAAGTCACCTGTAAAAGTGTTATCATTCTTTCATAATTTAAAAAATAAAAAGAAAAGAAAAAAATAGGAGTACTTTAAAGAAACAAACTGAAATAAAATACATGGCAAACATGGCTGAACACTGAAAACCCACTACTTACGAACATTTTTTTCATAAACATTAGACAAATTTAACCAAGGAAGTGAAAGATCTGTTCACTGAAAACTAAAATATTGATTTTAAAAAATTTAAGAAGATATTTTGCATTCATGGATTAGATTAGAAGAATTGATATTATTAAAATGGCCATACTACACCAAAACATATAGAGATTCAGTGAAATCCCTATCAAAATCTTAATCTTTCTTCACAGAATCTAAAATCCCTATAGAACCATTAGACCCAGAATAGCTAAAGCAACCTTATGCAAGAAGAGCAGAACTTCAGACATTACACTTTAGTTTCAAATTATTTTGCAGAGCTATAGAAATCAAAATAGTATGATATTGGCAAAAGAAAAAAAACAGATACATTAATAGATCAATGGAATAGAGTAGAAAATTCAGAAAAAAATCAGAAGCATTTATGATCAATTAATTTTTTACAAAGATGCCAGGTATACACAATGGGAGAAGAATAGTTTCTTTAATAAATGGTGTTGGGAAAGTTGGATATCCATGTGCAGTATGAAATAATTAAATCAGCATATCCATGATTTGGATTCATAAAGATGCTTATTTCAGTATTTTTTTTACAGTGCAAACACTTTGGAAGAACCCTGAATACCTTTTGTTAGGGTAGATTTCAGCAAAATGTGGTAGATGCAAAAATGGTGTAATTCTGCAGCAGTTAGAAGTAATGCATTATATTCGCATACACACACACAACACACACACTAAATAGATCTAAAATGTAAAATGATAATTAGAAAACACCAGAAAGCTATATGCAATAAAAAAATTTGTGTAAATTAAAATATATATGTGAGTGAATGGAATTACTATTTTTTCCCCACAATCTTTTCCTCCTGTTTTTAACAGTAACAGACTTAAGCCAAGTTGTGACCTAGTTTGGATACATTTTCAGGCCTCCAGATCCTAGATGAGGCTATTTTATCAAATTCTTGCCCACAGATTGTGACTTCACATGTGCTATCTGTGCTGGAGCCTCTGAACAGTAGACTGACTCCTCCATCCCCTCTTTCTCTTTCCTAGTAGCTGCAATCTCCTTCACAAAGAAAGAGAAAGGAAAGAAGGAAAAGGGAACGAAGAAAGAAAGTCTCTAAAGAGGATGGGAAAGAAACAAGGTAAGAAACCCTGTTTCTAAATATCCATTTGAAAACCTGGTACTTAGATCTGGAACAACCTCAAGGACTTGAATATGAGAGAACACTATCAGTCTGAGATGTTGTCGTTAGAAATCAACCCTAATCTCACCAATACACATATAAACACATTCTAAGGCACATGTAACAAAAGGATATATTGTAAAGATATTAGGATAGCCGCTGGCTGCTTTAGAAGGATGAAAAAAATAATGGAAAACTATAAACAATGGTTTTTATATGACACAAACACATTCTCAACAGTGGGCCACTGTTTGGATGAATGATGAAGATGTGCTATGGCATATGTGTATGATAAAAAACCCCTATAGCTATATTAAAAAAAGAGAGAGAAAAGAAAAAAAGGAATGAAGGAAATAAAAATTATAAACAATAGTTATTTTTCTACTCAAGAAAATTCTTCATACTTTATTGGGTAACATTACAGTCAATAGTTTGTAACTAATGTGCACAGCAGCAAAGGTCAAAACACTCTAGAAGTGCTGAAAGGACAAGAGAGCAAAAGAGCTGGGCAGCATTGCACTGATTAACTCAGCAGTAGCCACAGATTTTAACATGCTTCACAAGTGTCTAGTGCCAGAGCATCTTATTTCCTGAGACAGTATCCCATTGTGTCACACTTTCTAGAACATTCTATTTTTTTTTCCCCCACACCCAATCACAATCATGAAAGAATCATTGTACAGATGCCATATTCTTTGTAACTGACTTTTCAGAAACTTCCCGCTTACTGCTCCTGATAATAGCATTTTTTAGTTGCACTTTGGTGTTTTTTAGGAACATAATAACAGTTGTAAATTTCTTTATTCCGGTGACTAGGACTAGACATTTGCTAGATATAAGTCACTTTTGATTAATTTGGACAAATATAGACTTGGACCCTTAACTTTTTATCATGCAAAACCTTGTAACTAAAAATTCATTTACCAATGTTTTCATGGCCTTTCCTTTCGGTGTGCATCTGCTGCTTTGAAACCTGGGTGATTATTCTTCATAAACCTAACCCATAATTCCAGCTCAACAAATCCCAGTGCTGTATTGTTTAACGTGAAGGGAGAATTGTCAAAAAAATATCTGAATGGTAAATCCTTCCAGATTATAAATCCATCTTTTTTTTCCCCCATTATATCTCATCCATACATATCTCAGCACCATTTTTTAAAGTCATATCCTGTCTTTTTACAGTCTTTAGAAATAACTCAACATAACTCACAGAGTAGCAAGTCTCTCTCTTTTTGCATCTATCTTTCATTGCTTTACATAATTAAATAAGGCAATTATAAGAATGTGAAGACTTGTGTATAGACCAAAGCAGTACTTGTTAAGCATAATCAAAGGGACAGGGAGGCCTGGCGTGCTGCAATTCATGGTATCGCTAAGATTCGGACACGACTGAGCGACTGAACTGAACTGAACTGAACTGAAGAGAAATCAGCCACTATTCATGAGCATTCAGTGTGCTTTGGATTTCAATGACTCACTATATGCACTATTTTGTTTGAATCTAAAATAATCTATACCAGTTTATTTTAACTGTAACTATTTAAGAGAATAGAATGGTAGAACATTAGTTAATATAAGTTGGTTCAAGAGAAAAGTTTATTAAAAAAAAAAACAACTTTCACATAATGAATAATAATCAAACAAGTTACCTATACTAATTTTTGTAGTTTCTTCAGAAGAAAATGTATTTTGGGTAGCTGAAATACATCCTCAGCTTAGATCATAAACCTGCTTTTTAAAAATGTGGTAATCAAATAGGAATTCCATAAACACATGTTAAATCTTTGAAAGTACATCTGAAATGAATAGTTGTTAAATATGACAATTCCTGGCTCTCCAACGATAGTTTGTTTGGTGATTGTAGTTATCACAATTCAGAACAAACTCTTTACTGGATATACCTACTAAGATGTTTGGTTTTAAAAACTGAAAAATTGATGAGTGAATTAAAAATGTTTTCTTTCTTTTATTTTTATCCTTTAATATCTGATTTATTCAGATAAGCTAATATTGTGTATGGGGTGCACATGTGTATGAAATTAACATATTTCCTTTTAGCTAATACTAACAGCCTCAACTCTAACCCAGTTTTCTTATTTATATATGAGAAACTACACACTGCAAAGTGATGTTGGATCTTGTACCTGTATGTTCTCTTGTGATAAGTGGCTTTATAGTTTCTCCTGTCCTCTGGGTGTACTTTGTTACAAGAATTTTTTAATCTCCCTTTTTATGCCCATAAGCATACTGAATTATATAATTAAGTATATTTTTATATAGGAAATCTCATATAATATCTTTCAATATTATAAATTCTAGCTTTAGCTGTGTATTAAAATGATTTACACTGCAAATAAATAAATCCACATTTTTTAACAAAACAATAATATCAAAGCTCACATTCAAGGAGGATATACTTTATATAAAGTTAAGCATTAACTACTATTCACCTTATCTTCTTTCTTTCTTCATATCTAAATTTCAGCCTAGAAATGCTACCTTTCTCATTTCTTAGCCTCGATTTTCAACTCAACTCAACACTAATTATTTTATGTATATAGAATTTTTGTGAAATGTATAAATTTTAATTTTATACTCATAAAATCATTACTTATTTGTTGCCTATGTATTTTTAATTGGGGTTTGTAAGCAAAACACTTTACTACTGACTAAAGTTATTGAAAGATAACGAAAATCATTATTAAAAGTTAACTTTATTAAGAAGTCACTGAAATCTCTGAGCAGATGATGACAAAATTCATGATAAAGGTAGAATGATATTTGCATAGGTTAGTTGAGACTATCTAAGGAGTCTTCTCTATTATACCTTTCTCACTGATGGATATAAAGATAAATTCTGGAATAGAATCACAGTGACATCTTTCAGGTTCTTTGGGTTCAAGCTTTGTCTAGTATATACTTGATACAGTATACTGCATGCAACACATAATACCAAACTCTACTAATATGCAGTATACCACCATGCCAACAAATCATGGTAAATTCCCTTTTAGAAGACTAGTTTCAATTACCATCCATCAGTTTAGTCAGTTCAGTTCAGTTGCTCAGTTGTGTGTGACTCTTTGTGACCTTATGAATTGCAGCATGCCAGGCCTCCCTGTCCACCACCAACTCCAGGAGTTCACTCAGACTCACATCCATCGAGTCAGTGATGCTATCCAGCCGTCTCATCCTCTGTCGTCCCCTTCTCCTCCTGCCCCCAATCCCTCCCAGCATCAGAGTCTTTTCCAGTGAGTCAACTCTTCCCATGAGGTGGCCAAAGTACTGGAGTTTCAGCTTTAGCATCATTCCTTCCATAGATATAGTTAATGAAAGGTCATGGATACCTCAAATGATCAATAATCTAATTAGATCACATTTCAAACATCTGAGAACTTTCTCTGTAATGGACACTAAGTACTTAATAATTTATGTAGCAATATTAACCTTGAAAAGAAGAAAACAACAAGTTGGTAAACATAGCATGAAGAAATTACTGACCTGTGTAACCTTTTATATAATTAGTCAACTTGCTACCAGCCAACTCAAAGTTATTTAGGAAAATGGGAAAAGAGAACTTAGGTAAAAAAGATAATTATCAAAGATAATTTCACAATTAATTGATGTTATGATTCATTCATTACCATTTAAAACTTTTTCTGTAAGTTAAAAATGACATTTAATTGATTTCTCTTTATAATCTTGGCCCTTCATTTTATAGACTTGGAGTCAGAAGACCTTTGTTTCATTGTTGCACTTCTTAGCTGGAAGACTGGGCCCTTTTACTTAATCTATAAAGTAGTGTTAATGATATCGGTCTACCTACTTCACAGAATCTTCATGAGAATTAAATGTAGCAACAAAAAGAAACCCATTTCTTGTATTATAAATATCATACAAATGTAATTTATGTTATCAATCAAGTGGAAATGTAATGAAATATTATGTGATAGAAGATGAAATAGCTAGATCTAAATATCTTTGAATAATTAGTAATAAGATATCTAAAAATTATCTGCAACCTTCCTTATAAATTGAATTCCTAAAGTAGAGTCCTAATTTTAGGTTTTAAAAAATAGGCTTTCTTTTCACACCAGAGTAAATTCAACTACTAAATTAATAGAACTTTTGCCCTCTTTCTAGATTTCTATTATGGTGGTTCATGAAGATATATTCAATCACCCAACACCTCTTTAGTTTGTATCTTTAATAATCTATGCCTGCATATTAATTTAAGATGATGGAATAAAAGAACTCTTAGACACAAGAAGTAAATGTTTGTCATTGCAGAATTTTTGTTAATTCTCCAAAATAATGATTAAAATGATAGAAGTATTTCTTTTTATGCTCCAAACAAATAAAATGCTTTCACATTTTAAACTGGTTTTTATTTTAGGAGGAAGACTCATTACATACTTATCACTGTCATCTCTCCATTGAGCTCCCATTAATATTAAAAGAAGTTCAGTTCAACACATTAACATCTCAGTGAGAATCTGCCTCATTATAATTATCACTGACCTTGTCAATTTAAAATTTTAGCTTCGGTCAAAATTAAATCTGAGTTATTAAGAACAAAGTAAAAGCAGAGTGAAAGGTGGATCATTTCTAACTAAAGGACAAATAAATTAATATATTAACTATAGAAGTTCAGTGTAAACATTAACTATATGTTTATATGGATGCACATATACATTTATTTATAACATTGAGGTGTGCACCACTTTCATTGATCTTACATTTAAATTGCTTTCAATCTTATATATCATAATCCCTGCAGAAATTTTGGGATAAAAAGGTATTTCCCAGAATTCTGATTCAGTGGGTATGGGTGAATCACAAGCTTTTGTTTTTTAAAAGTGTCACAGATAATTCTGATACACCCCTTGGCATTAAGAACCTCTGTTCTATGTCATAGAGGATTTAAGTGCATCTACTTTAATATATGAATCTGAACCCTAAACCTAGTTGCAGCTCACTAAGCCTCTCTAATTGCACTCCTAATTGTTATTTTGGCAAGACTTTGGAGACACATATTTTCCATCAACACACAAATCTTGCTTTGACCTCAATGACATTTAATAAAGCTACAATTTTCAACCATGGCTCCTAGATTAGATAAATAAATAATTTCTAACAGAAAAGCTGCTGCAAAGCTACTATTGAAATGGACAACTAAACTGAATTCCAGGTTTTAGAAACAAGCAGAATTCAGTAATAAATATTTTTTTTCATAGTTCCTTTGTGATCTATGCTTACTGATTTCATTTTTATACCTAAGAACTTGTTTTGGCTTTAGGGAGCTTTATGAGGGAGCAAAGAAGTGTGGAAGACGAAACAGGGAAGGAGGAAAGAGAAGCATGAAAGCTGGGAGTGCTGAAGAGAGAGAGGATAAAGAACAGAGAAGGGACATTTGGTTTGAGTGTTTGCTCTGTGTCTGTTGATTTCCTTATTTTCCATCTGAATCTTGCCAAAAACACCATGTATAATGTGGGTAAAAGGGAGCTCTTTCTGCTGAAGTGTGTGTGTGGGAGGGAAGAAGGGTAAGTTTGGGGTAGACTAGGGTGCAAAGACGGAGAAGGCAATGGCACCCGACTCCCGTACTCTTGCCTGGAAAATCCCATGGACAGAGGAGCCTGGTGGGCTGCAGTCCATGGGGTTGCTAAGAGTCAGACACCACTGAGCGACTTCACTTTCACTTTTCACTTTCATGCATTGGAGAAGGAAATGGCAACCCACTCCAGTGTTCTTGCCTGGAGAATCCTAGGGACAGGGGAGCCTGGTGGGCTGATGTCTACGGGGTCGCACAGAGTCAGACACAACTGAAGCGAGTAGCAGCAGCAGCAGCAGGGTGCAAAGAATCACCCACTAAGTCTCTTGCCCATGTTAAAAACCTCTAGGAGCCTGCGGGAAATGATCTATAAAACACCCTTGTTTTCAGAATGAAGAGACCTATTCTAAAATATTGATTTCATTATTTAATAATTGTATGTGCTCCAGTGTTAAGTTACATCAGTCGTGCCCAACTCTTTGCAACCCTATGGACTGTAGCCTGCCAGGCTCCTCTGTCCATGGGATTCTCCAGGCAAGAATATTGGAGTGGGTTGCCATGCCCTTTTCTAGGGAATCTTTCAGACCCAGGGATCAAGCTCATGTCTCTTATGTCTATCAGTATTGGCAAGCAAGGTTTTCACCACTAGCACCACCCAGGAAGCCCTGTAATAATTGTATGCATGCATGCATGCTAATAATTGTATAAATTAAGTCAATTTTCTTAAAAGTCATTTTGACTTAGTTTATTTTTTAATAAAAGTGATATCTGAAAATCCACTTTCAGATTTTTTAGATCCACTTTCAGTATTTTTGTGAATATAATTAGTGTACACAAATTTCCTAGCATATGATAGATTTTAATTAATAATAGCTACTACTATTGTTATTATCACTTATAGGATAAGACACATACTAAATATCTTTATATCTTCTGTGAATAAACAGTTATAGCTATCGGAGTCTGAGTACTTTGTCATATATTTTCACCAGTCAAACGTTATTTACTACTCCCTTGTTCTCAGTGATAAGAGCATGGGAGAGTATATTTAAAAAAGCACTTCACGAGCTGATCTTCACCAACTGGAAACTCAGTAAATCTCATTGCCTGAAAGAGTTGTCTCACTTTCAAAAAGTTCTATACAAAAAAGGTTTTACTGTGGGTTTGTGTCTGTATTTACCAGCATTTGCATATCTAGATATTTTCTGTCAGGAAGCATTTAACGGGAGGCTTCCTGTGTGCTGTTTTGGATCTGTCAGGAATTCTCTGTTCCTTATTAATTCCTGAATATTCAGGAATTAAGAGGAGAGGCAAGACTCTCCTGGGACTGAGGAATCCAGGCATTTCCTTCATTAGTTTTTCTATGCAGTGATAAGTACCCTCTTCCTTTTTATGAACCATATGGTAAAAATGGTTATTTACAACTCTCTCTTTCATATGGGTGACCTCATGTTTTCTTGATAATTTGTAAGTTTTGATTTTATCTCTGCTAAAAATAGCTATCTTGTAAGACAGTATAAATACTTACACAATGTTGAATAAAACATCTTTGCTCCATCAGTGCTCTGGTCCCTGTGTCTTTCTCTCTCTCTCTCTCTCTCTCTCTCAGGCTATTTCTTTGGGTCACAGAGGCCCTCTGAGTTCACTTTCCTGCACGGGCTTCTAAGACCCTCTCAAGAAGGCGCTCTGTGCCTTCACCCCATCTAGAGGGCACCTGATGCCTCCGTGAACACAGCAAGCCCTGTGCAGGGGCTTTATTGGCTTTCTGCATAAACCAAGGAATATCAGCCTCTTTCTCTCCTTTCCTTTCTTATCGTCAACTCTGGACCACCAGGTTCCGGTCCATTAAAGGACCTCAACAATTTTCCACTTAACATATAATGTAAAGGCAATAACAGTACAGGAAAGTATGTTTTGTAGATCTATTGCCTAATTTTCTTGAGGGGCATCAGTTAAAGTAGATGTTGATATTTGCTGTGGGGTTTCAATGTAGTGTTTATTATTCTCGTCTGATTTAAAGACGTAGCACTTAGAAAATATAGAAAAGTAGAAAAAAGACAAATTATCTCAGTCCTCAAGACTAATTCCTACAGGCAAACTTCTGGGGGAAAAAAAAGGTATGAGCATTTTAAAACCTCTAATAAATGATAATAAGTGATGGTAGCTTGTTTTTGGAAATATTATACTAATTAATACCCTCATCATTTCGTGAAAGTAAATGTCTACCTTATTTGGCTAAAAAACAATTTGCTTTATTTTAATTTCCATATATCAGAGAACTTTATTCAACTATTATAGGCCTTTAAGCTGAACTTTTCTAATTGTTCATTCATGTCCTTTGACTATGAATATTAGCATTTTCTTTATAATGTGTGGATCATGTTATAATTGACTATCTGTCCCACTGTCATATCCAGTACAACTATTCAGTTTAAGCTATTCTAAGTCTGACTATTCTATATTCCAGATCAGAAAATATTTGTAATTAGTGCTCATAAATGAATATATCCTTACTGTCTCTTTATAAGTAACACAAGCTCCTCTTCTATGATTGCAGTTTGTCATAACTATAATTAGACTCAGTTTCTTTACTGCACTTGAGCGGAGGTTTTGCTTTCAGAAAAAAAAAAAAAAAACAAAACCAGGAGCCACATTCTCCATTGTGCATATGATTTTGTTTCTTCCTCATATTCCTCACCTCTAGATTAAATATTAATTTGTATTTTCTAAATATTTTTAAAGATTTTCCTAACTAAAAATTATCTATAATTCTTTGAATCACATTAAGTTCTTCATAAATAGTTATTCAAATTTCAGTAGAACATTTCTGAATAATGCATCTGTATGCTCCATGGATTACTAAAGATAATGATTGACAGATGAAGAGAAGGGGGAAAAAGGTAGATGGATGTGTGCCTGCTCAATCACTTCAGTCATGTCTGACTCATTGCTCCCCTATGGACTATATGTAGCTTGCCAGGCTCCTCTGTCCATGGGATTCTCAAGGCAAGAATACTGGAGTGGGTAGCCATTCCCTTCTGCAAGGGTTATTCTTGACCCAGAGATCAAATGCTTGTCTCCTGATTGCAGGTAAATTCTTTAGTCTGAGCCACCAGGAAAGCCCTCAAATTTTCCCTTAATAATTAGGTGTACTGTTGATATTTAGTTGATAATAGGAAAGGAGTACATCAAGGCTGCATATTGTCACCCTGCTTATGTAACTTATATGCAGAGTACATCGTGAGAAACGCTGGGCTGGATGAAGCACAAGCTGGAATCAAGATTGGAGAAGTATCAATAATCTCAGATATGCAGTTGACACCACCCTTATGGCAGAAAGTGAAGAACTAAAGAGCCTCTTGATGAAAGTGAAAGAGGAGAGTGAAAAAGTTGGCTTAAAGCTCAACATTCATGAAACTAAGATCATGGCATCTGGTCCCATCACTTCACGGCAAACACATGGGAAAACAGTGGAAATAGCGGCTAACTTTATTTTGGGGGGCTTCAAAATCACTGCAGATTTTTACTTCAGCCATGGAATTAAAAGACGTTTGCTCCTTGGAAGGAAACTTATGACCAACCTAGAAAGCATATTCAAAAGCAGAGACATTACTTTGCCAACAAAGGTCCAACTAGTCAAGGCTATGGTTTTTCCAGTAGTCATGTATGGATGTGAGAGTTGGACTATAAAGAAAGCTGAACCCCAAAGAACTGATGCTTTTGAACTGTGGTGTTGGAGAATACTCTTGAGAGTCCCTTGGACTGCAAGGAGATCCAACCCGTCCATCCTAAAGGAGATCAATTTTGAGTATTCATTGGAAGGACTGAAGTTGAAGCTAAACTCCAATACTTTGGCCTCCTGATGTGAAGAGCTGACTCATTTGAAAAGACCCTGATGCTGGGAAAGATTGAAGGCTGGAGAAGGGGACGACAGAGGATGAGATGGTTGGATGGCATCACTGATTCAATGGACATGAGTTTGGCTAAATTCTGGGAGTGGTGATGGATGGGGAGGCCTGGCTTGCTGCAGTCCATGGAGTCACAAAGTGTTGGATATGACTGGGCGACCGAACTGAATTGAACTGAGTTGCTAATGTTGTATTCGACTCTTTTTTGACCCCAATGGACTGTAGCCTGCCAGGTTCTTCTGTCCATGAGATTTCCCAGGTAAGGATACTGAAGTGGGTTGCCATTTACTTCTCCAGGGGCTCTTCCTGACCCAGGGATCAAACCCATTCCTCCTGCATTGCAGGCAGATTCTTTACCACTGTGCCACTGGGAAAGCCCAGATGGATGGATGGATAGATAGATGGATAGATAGATAGTACTAGAGGTATTGATCATCCTTCTATTACTTAAAAAGAAGACCAGAAGAGAAAAAGGGGTATTGGGCCAAATTATAATGCCGTGCTGAATAGCATGGTCTATCAATCGCTTATAATTAAAGAATAAAAGAGCCCTTCTATTATTCAAACAGGTCTAATTAGAAACAGGAAAACAGACGTTATTCTGTGTTAATATAAACTAATGGGCTTATGGAAGGGGCTGTTGTTTGCCAAATTCGAAGTAAGGTAATCTTGTGTTTCTTTAGCCCAGGGCAGTAGGATTTACATATGTCCTTTCACTCCCATAAATGACTTGCTCTGGATGATTAGTTTATGGTTACATAATTACAATGTATTTAGAATTCCTAAAAAGCAAAGAGGCAAACTAACTAGAATCAGTTAAGATAAAGTTTAGATATAAACAGAATAGCCCACATACACATTAAATTTTTAAAAAACCTAAAAAAAAAAAAAAAAAAAAAAAACTTCATGCTCTTCATGCTTCAGAATTTTGGAGGTCAACAGGAATTATAGACTGTTCTGGTAAAGTCCCTTGGGTGTTAGCCAGACAGAGTGAATCAAACTTTGGAACTGTACTCATATAGTAAAAAGGAAATTGAGATAATGAGAGATTCACTCATACTGAGGTTACTTGGAGAGGAATAAATTTGAAAGGAGCAACTGAAGAAATAAGGTGTTGTTCAGTCACTCAGTCATGTCTGTCTGACATCTTTACAGCCCCATGGACTGTACCATGCCAGGCTTCCCTGTCCTTCATTAACTTCCTGGGTTTGCTCAAACTCACATCTATTGAGTCAGTGATGCCATCCAACCATCTCATCCTCTGTTCCCCTTCTCTTCCTGCCTTCAATCTTTCCCAGCATCAGGGTATTTTCCAATGAGTCAGCTCTTTGCATCAGGTGACAAAAGCACTGGAGTTTCAGTTTCAGCATCAGTCCTTCCTATGAATATTCAGGGCTGATTTTCTTTAGGATTGACTACTTTGATCTCTTTGCTGTCCAGCGCAGGGTGGTGGGGGATACCATAGTGGAAAAACCATAGCTTTGGCTACAGGGACCTTTGTCAGCAAAGTAATGTGTCTGCTTTTTAATACACTGTCTAGGTTCCTCATAGCTTTTGTTCCAAGGAGCAAGCATCTGTTAAAATTTCAGGGCTGCAGTACCATCAGCAGTGATTTTTGAACCCAAGAAAATAAAGTCTCTCACTGTTTCCATTGTTTCTCCATCTATTTGCCATGAAGTGATGGGACCAGATGCCATGATCTTCATTTTATGAATGTTGATTTTTAAGCCAGCATTTTCCCTCTCCTCTTTCACTTTCATCAAGAGACTCTTTAGTTCTTCTTCACTTTCTGCCATAAGGGTTGTGTCATCTGCATATCTGAGGTTATTGATATTTCTCCCTGCAGTCTTGATTTCAGCTTGATCTTCATCCAGCCTGGCATTTCACATGAGGTACTCTGCATATAAGTTACATAAGCAGGGTGACAATATACAGCCTTGACCTACTGCTTTCCCAATTTTGAACCAGTCTGTTGTTCCGTGTCCAATTCTAACTATTGCTTTTTGAACTGCATCCAGGTTTTTCAGGAGGCAGGCATGGTGGTCTAGTATTCCAATCTCTTTAAGAATTTTCCACTGTTTTTTGTGATCCACACATCAAAGGCTTTAGCATAGTTAATGAAACAGAAGTAGATGTTTTTCTGGAATTCCCTAGCTTTTTCTATGATCCAGGATGTGAGAGTTGGACCATAAAGCAGGCTGAGCACCAAAGAATAGATGCTTTCAAACTGTGGAGCTGGAGAAGACTCTTGAGAGTCCACTGGACAGCAAGGAGATCAAACCAATCAATATTAAAGAAAATCAAACCCTGAATATTCATTGGAAGGACTGATGTTGAAGCTGAAGGTCCAATAATTTGGTCACCTGATGCAAAGAGCTGACTCATTGGAAAAGACCCTGATGCTGGGAAAGATTGAGGGAGGAGGAGAAGGGGACAAAAAAAGGATGAGATAACTGACTGTATCACCGACTCAATGGAGGTGAATTTGAGCAAACTCTAGGAGATAGTGAAGGACAGGAAAATCTGATGTGCTGCAGTCCGTGGGGTTTCAAAGAGTCACACACGACTGAGAAGCTGAGCACACTGTCCAAGGGACTCTCAAGAGTCATCTTCTCCAGCACTATAGTTTGAAAGCAACACATTTTTGGGACTCACCTTCTTTATGGTCCAACTCTCACATCCATATATGTGATACTGGAAAAACCAAAGCTTTGACTATACAGACCATTCTTGGCAAAGTGGTGTCTCTGCTTTTTAATATATTGTCTAGATTTGTAATAACTTTTCTTACAAGGAACAAGTGTCTTTTAATTTTATGGCTGCAGTCACTGTCCACAGTAATTTTGGAGCCCAGGAAAATAAAGTTTCTCACTGTTTCCATTGTTTCCCCATCTATTTGCCATGAAGTGATGGGACCAAATGCCATGATCTTCATTTTATGAATGTTGAGTTTTAAGGCAGCTTTTTCACTCTCCTCTTTCACCATCATCAACTGGGTCTTTAGCTCCTCTTCACTTTCTGCCATTAGGGTGGAATCATCTGCATATCTGAAGCTATTGATATTTCTTCTGGAAATCTTGATTTCAGCTCCATCTAGCCTGAAATTTCACATGATGTGCTCTGCATATAAATTAAACAAACAGGGTGACAACATACTTCCTTGACGTACTGCTTTCCCAATTTTGAACTAGTTCATTATTCCATGTCTGGTTCTAACTGCTGCTTCTTGACTTGCATACAGGTTTGTTGGATGAACGCTAAGTTTAGCAGTGAGTTTAAGTCCACAAGAATAACCCTTATTCCACTTAAGTGTTTTCTTTTTGAACTCTTAAAAATCTCTACGTGTTGTACAACTGTAAATGTTGCTCTTGTTTATAAAACTCTCAAAATTTAAAAGAAATTTGTCTATGCTGTATAGCCAATTCCAAGATCTGAAGGAGTTGGGACATTTTTACCAAGGGAGATTGATTGTCTTCAGAAGTCATCTTGTGGTAAGAGGCTTAACAATGGAGGTAAAACTGAGGTAACAGGACTGAGAATTACAGAAATCAGTTCTGAATGACATTACTTGAATCTAGCACCAAGTTCCTCATGAAGCTAGTCAAGGACTGAAATGGTCCATGTTTATAAGCCAATAGGTTTAGGTTTTCTCTCCCTCTCCTTCTCAATCTCTCTCCCTGATCTATCTAACTATCGTGTCTGTCTTTCTCTTAAAAGTTGTGTTTTCTATTACTTGAAAGCAAAACGACCCTAATTGATTCATTGATTCAGATCCTCAGAAACAGGATGCTAAATATAGCTTCTAATATGTGGATTTGGATTATCTGGAGTCAGTTAGACAGCAAAAAGGAACTCTCTAGGCTGGGCTGAATATTGACAACTCCTTTTTATGCTGTATAAAACCAATTAAACAGATGTCTCCAGCTTTTGGAGAATCAAACCCTGGTCATTTCAATGTTCCTGCATTAGGTGATTATGTAAGATATCTTCAAATATTGGAATGCACGGAGTATCTATAACCATTTTCAACAACCCTACTTGAGAAAAAAATTGTCCTAACTTGAACCTATTGCATTTCAAGTCAAAGAGTAAAAATAATACAGTTTTACTAAAAGAGTCCCCTTCTTTCTTTTTGTAATCTGAGATTGTTGCAAATCCAGTGATTTGTGTTGGAATAAAAGAACTCTTTATCCTAAACTAAAAGTGTTGTTAACAGGGACAGTGGGGGTGGGGGGGGAGAGGGGTCCCTAGGAGAAGATATATTTGGGTCCTAGAAGAAGCCTTATCCATACCTCTAGATATGATATGGCCAATTCATATCATATTGGATTGAGTCCTAGGTCTGACTGTATACCCCCACAGCTAATAATGGCTTTTACATTTTTTAAGTGTAAAATAAAACTAAGAATAAGAGATAAAGACCTTATGTGGACAGAGAAGCCTAAAATATTTACTATCTGGTGCTTTATTTGAAAATCATGCCAGTCTTGGCAAATCACATTCAAGAACCTCCTGCTTGGCTTCTCTGCCAGATAAAGGCAACAATCACTCTTGCTGACAAGAGACAACTGGAATGTATCCATGAGAAATAGATCAGTATTCTTTAGTATTCCCATTCCAGTATATTTTTCCCAGAAAACTGTTCTAAGACAGAAGCTAAGATGGACAGCATATAAATGAGGGCTTGGGGATCAGTGAAATACTGAGGCCAAAGCTGCTTTCTGGGAACTAAATATTTCTAGGAAGATTTCCATGTTTAAAGCTCAATAGAATTTTTTTCACTTTTTTTTTTCTGATACTCAAAACATGAGAATTAATTAAAACCATAATACTTTTAAGGAAGATGTATTGAATACTATAAGAAAAACTTCATGCTGGAACAATAATGGTTAAATGAAATATCTGACTTTCTTTAATAGATAGTTAAGTGAGATGGCCTCTAAAAGAGCACAGATCCCAAAAAAAGACACCCCAGAAACGATACTTCAATGTGGCCATGGGACATGATAAAAAGAGTTTCTCTCAGAAATGATATCTAGGACATGGGTAAACTGGCTGGTCACTAAACTAAATCCACTGCCAGAAGAATGTTCCTTCTCACTTCTGTCCAGCATGATAAGATAAGTGCTGTGCTCTGGTGACTACCATGTTATACCCTATGTTTCCCCCTGTTTCAAATGACACTATCACATTTAATTATTCTCTTTACAATGTATGCTGGGTGTTTTAGGGTGCCTGTAAAACCTACATGATGTATTGAGATCTCTGGCATTTGGAGTTATACACAGGAATGGAATGAGACTCCCAGTGATCTAGACTAGGACTTAGTAAATGCTTTTTAGAGATGTGAATTTTTAGGTGAATTTATGGAAAGTGTATGTATGTGTATTTCTGTAGATATGTACATTGAGTATGTATGTGTGTATGTTTGAATAAGAGAGACATAAAAAATAGTGGACTCTATGAATAACTTCTGTTTGTTCCCACACCAACCAGACTTTTCATTATTGCTGCTTTAAGTAGGTTTCCCTTTGAGATCAACTCTATTCCCATTCTTATCTCATATGTTCCTGATGGATTTGACTTTATCCCTGGTTTGTTGATATTGTTTAATAGCTAAGTCATGTCTGACTCTTTGTAACCCCATGGACTATAGCTTGCCAGTCTCCTCCGTCCATAGTATTTCCCACAAGAATACTGAAGTGGGTTGCCGTTTCCTTCTAAAGGGGATCTTCCTGAGCCAGGGATCGAATCCACATCTCCCCCTTGGCAGGCAGATTCTTTACCATTGACCCACTTGGTAAGCCTTTATCCCTGGTTACTCAGAACTAAACAACCAGATTATTTCATATATCAATTTGATAGGAATAGGCCCATTATTCATGTGCTTCTTTACCAATGAAATTAAACAAGACTTGCTGGAAGTTCTGGAAAAGAAAGCATCACTCTTTCTTTCCCAAATTTCAACCTAAGAGAGCAATAGCAACAAGGGCTATATAATTTTTCTTGTGAGTACCAGAGACTTAAGAATAAAAATCAAACTGAGTAAGGGAAGAAAGTAAGAGACAAAGAGGGAAACAGAGAGAGAGAGCCTAGTTTCCAGGGACAACAGTTAAGCCCTGGATCAAATCAAACTAACTTGAGTTCTTCAATCATTTGAGCAAATAAATCCATTTCAATCTTAAAAGCCAGTTTCCATTGTAGTTTTGTCACATGCAGCATATTCACTCTCTGATGAATAAAATGATTTTTTTTTTATTCAGAGCACATTAAAGTAAACAAATAACTAAATGAATAAATAAACCAAATCAGTCAGTCTTTCCCAATGTAATTTGTACTCCACATTAATGACACTCAAAATCTTACTTTTCCACTGTTCTAACTCTGTGAGTTATTTCCAATTTTCCAACTGACCTGCTTACATCAGGCACAGTCATTATTAGAATAAGTTACAGACAGTAAATACTAAGGAGCTCTTACATCTAAAACAATGTTGGAAATTTGGTCTAAAGCTAAGAAATCTGGTCTGAAGAAGTTAAAGCATCCCCAATTGTTATCAAATTGTCTTGGAAAGAGATGTTCAGGGCAGTCAATAATGACACAGAATTGTTCCCCAAAATGACTGTTTACAACTATCATGCAACTAAAGCCTTGTAAAAATAAACAAACAGCAAACAAATTCCTGTGATTATCTAGCCCTTAAGAAACAACCAGAGACTGAACATGGGGTTGATTGATATTAAAATGATGTCAATGACCTGTGAATACATTTCCTGTTAAAATAGTCTCTTAAGAATCTGTGGAGAAATGATGAAACTTGGAAGGATGACCCTGAGAAAATTTTCTGTGCTTCAGTCATGTTTATGATAAAATTTCTGTGACAGTTTTATCATGTGTGACATTTCAAACCATCATTTGTGTGGCTTTTCATTACCCAGTGTATACACAAGAGTAAATATGCACTGATATGTGGCTTTGCCTACCACTGTAAGTCAAGGATCTTCTTTCTAGATCTTTAATCTATACCTTCTACAGTTTTATTTATCCAGTCATTATTTTTCTAATCTGTATATTCCTATTTAGGTTTCCCTGATGGTTCAATGATAAAGAATCTGCCTGCCAATATAGGAGATATGGGTTCCATCCCTGGATCAGGAAGATCCCAAGGAGAGGGAAATGGCCACACCTGGAAAATCCCATGGACAGAAGAGTCTGTGGGGCTACAGTCCATGGGGTTGCAAAAGAATTGAATACAACTTAGTGAGTAAACAACCATATACTTAGTTATTAAGGGGAGATTTTGTTCAGTAAAGATGATCACTATGACTCAAAAATTCTATTATTCTTTGCTCTTAAGAAGTTTAGGGTTAGCCTTAAGATTAAGTTCTATTCAAATTAAGTAAGGGGACAAGTTGATGGTTTGGTATACACATTCGTTATGAAATGATTACACAGAATTAAACTAATATGTGACCAACTCACATAGTTACAATTTTTTTTCTTTTTATCTTTGTGCTAAGAACTTTTGAGCTCTATCCTCTTAGCAAATTCCAAGTATTTCAAATATTTCTGTCACAGAATGTCAAAGCACCTTGTGATTTCCTGAGTAATAGAAGTCTGTCACAGTAATGAGGTGACTCGTGGTAGGCTCCCTGGATAGCTCACGAGGACTGTCCACCAGAAAGTCCAACCACATGATCAGAAGGTTAAAAATCTGGTCCAGCCCAACTTTTGTGGAAGAGGAGGAGGCTAGACATACTCAATGTAGGTAATAAATCATGCTTACTTAATGACCTCAATAAAAAATTTGGACACGGAGGTGCAGTGGTGCTTCATAGTCGTTGAACACAATCATATGTTGGGAGGGTGATAATGACCAGATTATACCACAAGAGAGCATAGAAGCTTCACGTCTACCTCTTCTGCCAGACCTTGCCCTATGAATCTCTTCAATCTGGCTGTTCCTGAGTTGTATTCTTTACAATAAAAATGTTGTAATAATCATAGCCCATTCTTAGATTCTATGAGGTCAAGTTGTTCTAGTGAAATAGTGAACTGAGTGGTCCCTGATTCGGTTACCCAGAAGTTTAAGTAGCACCGAGACAAGCTGGTGTCTGAAGTAAGGGCACTCCTTAAATTGTGACTTGTGATGCTAACTCTAGGTGATTAGCATCAGAATTGTACTGCAGTCCACCTTAGTTGGATGGAAATGAAACATTTTGAAATTTCTAGCTTCCTGGACAGAAGTGTGAGCTGGTTGAGGACACTAACACTTGTGACTAGTGTCTGTAGTCTGAACAATCTTATTAAGGTCTTTGCCCTTAACTTGTATCATCTGAGCTAACTCCAGGTAGTTAATGTCAGAATTGAACTGGATCGTAGGACACCAACTGGGGTCAGACAATTGTGTCAGAGCATCAGATGATGTTAACTGTAGATTTCTTGTGGATGCCACTCATCAGATCAAGAAAGGTCCCTTCTATTCCTAGTTAGTGTTTTATCTTGAAAGGATGTTAAATTTTGTAAATGTGTTTTCTGCATCTATTGAGATGGTAACATGGCTTTTGTCCTTTATGCTATTGATATAGTATGGTGAAATTCTGAGATAAAGGTTATAGTATATAACCCTTTCTATAAGTTGCTAGATTCAGTTTGATAGTATTTTACATATATTTTCATTAGACATATTTGGTCTATAGTCTTCTTGTGATATCAGTGTTTGTTTTCAGTATCAGAGTAATACTGGTCTCATAGAATGATTTGGAAAGTGTTCTCCTCTATGGTTTGGAAGAGTTTTGAAGAATTAGCAACCATCTTGTTTTCAAATTTGACAGAATTTATTATTGAGGCCATCTGGGTTTTAGCTTTATTTTGCAGGAGAATTTTAAATCACTGATCCATCTGAGTTGAACAGGGTGCACGCAAAATTCATGTCCACCCACTCACAATCTGACCTTATTTGGAAATAAATTTTTGCATATATAATTAGTTAAAATAAGTCCATTGTGGATTAGCATGGGGTCCTAAACCAAAGATAAATGGGATCCTTATAAGAGAAGGAAAGAATAATAGAAACACACACACAGGGAGGGCTGTGTAAATGCAGTGACAGGCAAAGGAACATCAATGATTGCCAGTGGCCAACACAAACTAGAAGGAAGCAGGGAAGATTTACTCCCTAAAGCATTCAGAGGGAACATGGATATGCTGTCACCTTTATTTCAAACTTTTGGCCTTCCACACTGTGAGAGAATAAATTTATGTTGTTTTCAACCACTCAATTTGTGGAAATTTGTTACAGCAACTCTAGAAAATTAATACTCTGATTAAATCATTTACTTGTTATAGATCAATTTAAATTTTCTATTTTGGGGGAAATTAGTTTCAATAGATTGTGGCTTCCTAGGATTTGTATATTTCATCCAAGTCACCTAATTTGCTGACATACAATTTTCCATGGTGTTTGTTTATGCTCCTTTTTATTTCTGTAAGGTTGACAGTAATTTCTGCTCTTTAATTCTTGATTTCAGCAATTTAAATGTTCCTATTTTTTCCTTGGTTAGTCTTGCTAAAGTTTTGTCAGTTTCGTTAGTTATTTTCAAAGAAACAACTTTTGTTTGCATCAGTCTTTTATGTTTTTCTATGCACTATTTCATTGATACCTGTTCTAAACTATTGTTTCCTTTCTCCTTATGGATTTAAGCTTGATTTTCTCCTTTCTACAAAGTCTTAAGGTGGGTGGGTTTAATTGCTAAGTCATGTCACATTCTTGGGACCTCATGGACTGTAGCCCGCCAGGCTCCTCTGTCCATAAGATTTTTCTGGCAAGAATACTGGAGTGGGTTGCCATTTCCCTCTCCAGGAGATCTTCGCAGCCCGGGGATCAAACCCTGCACTCCTGCATTGCAGGCAGGTTCTTCATCCACTGAGCTATAGGAAAAGTTAGTAATTGATTTGAAATAATTCTATACATACTTAAAACATTTTAATGTGGCATTTACGGTATATATTTCCTTGTAAGCACTGCCTTAGCTATATCCCAGAAATTTTGGTATGTTGTGTTTCAACTTCATTTACTTCAAAATATTATCTGATTTCTCTTTTAATTTCTTTGACTGATTGCTTATTTAGAGTATTTTGTTTAATTTCTTTGCATTTGTGAATGTCTCAAATTCCCCTGAGGTATTCTATTCTAATTTCTTTTCATTGTGGTCACAGAACATATTTTGTATTATTTCACTACTTTTCAATTTCTTATGGTTTGCTTAATGACCTATATTGAAATTTCAACAATACATTTGTTGTGATGATTACTATATATAGTTTTATGTATTTTAAAGAAGCTGAGAGAATAAAAGAATAAATAAACTTAGAGAGTTTGTTATATTAAACTTCTTACTTAACATATGCCGTTCTTTTTCAATCTGTGGATTTAAGTGGATTCAAGTTACCATCATACACTTCCTCCAATACAACTGTATTCCCACTGATCTCTTTCGTGCTGTTACAGTCAATATATTACATTTTTCTATGTTATAGAAAATCTACAATACAGACCTAACAATAGAGTTGCATACATGATATTTTATACAATTAGTTTTTAAATCACTAAAGAAAAAAAAGGATAATGCAATTATATTGTCTTTATCATTCCCTACATAATTACATTTATTAGCACTCTATTTTTCATGAAGATTAAAATTACTTTCTTATGTCATTTGCTTCCATTCTGAAGCAATTCCTGTATTATATCTTATTTTCTCTTACTATTTGTTCTTCTGTTGAAATATAGTTTACAATATTATATTTGTTTCAGGAATACTGCATAGTGATTCTGCATTTTTACAAATTATACTTCATTAGAAGTTATTGTTAAGATAATGACTACAATATTTTGTGCTGCACAATTTATCCTTGTTGCTTATCTAACAAATATTTTCCTTTATTAATCTTGTAAGGAGTCTTTGCTAGCAACAAAGTTTTTCAGTTTTGCTCATCTTGGAATGACTTTATTTTACCTTCATTACTGAAAGATAGTTTTCTATATATAATTCTTTATTGGCTTTTTTTTTCTTTCAGCACTTTAAATATGACTTCTCACTGCCTTCTGATTTCCACTATTTCTGATTAGAAGTAAGCTATTGATTGATCTTATTAGAGACATTTCTTTTAATTTGATCCTTTTTATCTCCAATCTTTCAAATTTTTTTTATTTTCCTTTTTCTTTTAACATTTCAACAGTTGAAATATCTGAATATGGATTTCTTTGTTTTCATCAAGTTGGAGTTTGTTGTTCTTCATGGATGTGTAATATCTTTTTATTATATTCTGGGAAGTTTTCAGCCATTATTTCTTCTAATACTTTTCCTGCTCTTTCTTTCTCTTCTCTTTTTGGTACTTCAATACATATATGTTACCATACTTAATGATATCCTACATTTTTTTGAGGTTATTTCCTTTTTTATCATTCTTTTTCCCTCTGTTCTTTATATTGCATATTTATCTATCTGCCTTCCAATTCATTGAGGGTTTTTTTTTTTTTTTTCTGTCAGATAAACTACTGCTGAGACTACTGCAAGTGATTTTTTTCATTTCTGCTACTGCATTTTTCAAATCCAGAATTTCCATTTAGTTTTGATACTGATATTCTCTATCTGAGAATATCAGTCGTCATACCTTCTTTTACTTCCTTAAAAATATTTATTACACTTTGAACATGTTTACAGAATGTTTTTGACTTCTTTGTCTGCTATGTCTGACATCTGGGCCTTATCTAAGACAATATCTGCTGCCTGCATTTTTTCCTGTATATGTCACACTTTTTTTTTTTTTTCCCAAGTCTCTCTCTCTCTTTTTGATAGAAAACTAGTCCTTTAAGGTAATATATTGTTGTAACCCTGAAAACCCACACAGTCTAACATTTATTTGTTTAGTGACTTAGCTGGACTATTTCAATGACATTTATTTCCATGTGGTTTAGTGATTCTAATGTCACTCCTAAGGGCATGCAACTTTGGTTGTGCACACAGTCACTCTAACTGTTGCTTCCAGGGATGCTAGTGATTTTAGCCAGTCTCTTCTTGACTCCCTGTCTCTCATCTCTCTAGTAAGATTCAAGCTAATTTGCTTCTATTAGCACCACATCCAGCAGTAAGTGTCCACTAATTGTTAGCTCATCATTCTATTGTTTTTGAGACTTCCTTAGGACATAAACTGGAGAAGGAAATGGTAACCCATTCCATTACTCTTGCCTGGAAAATTCCATGGATGGAGGAGCCTAGTGGGCTACAGTCCATGGGGTTGCAAAGAGTTGAACATGACTGAGCGACTTCACTTTTCACTTTAGGACATAAATGGGGAAATAATGGAAACAGTGAGACACTTTATTTTGGGGGGCTCTAAAATCACTGCAGATGGTGACTGCAGCCATGAAATTAAAAGATGCTTGTTCCTTGGGAGAAAAGCTATGACCAACCTAGACAGTATATTAAAAAGCAGAGACATTACTTTGCCAACAAATGTCCATCTAGTCAAAACTATGGTTTTTCCAGTAGTCATGTATGGATGTGAGTTTTGGACTATAGAGAAAGCTGAGCACTGAAGAACTGATGCTTTTGAACTGTGGTGTTGGAGAAGACTCTTGAGAGTCCCTTAGCCTGCAAGGAGATCCAGCCAGTCCATTCTAAAGGAAATCAGTCCTGAGTGTTCATTGGAAGGACTGATGTTGAAGCTGAAATCCAATACTTCGGCCTCCTGATGTGAAGAGCTGACTGATTTGAAAAGACCCTGATGCTGGGAAAGATTGAAGGCGGGAGGAGAAGGGGATGATAGAGGATGAGATAGTTAAATGGCATCACCGACTCAATGGGCATGAGTTTGAGTAATCTCTGGGAGTTGGTAATGGGCAGGCAGGCAGTCCTGGAGTGCTGCAGTCCATGGGGTTGCAAAGAGCTGGACACAACTCAGCGACTGAACTGAACTGAACTAGGACATAAATTGTTACACAGTTTGATCCAGTTGAATTCAAGCTCACTTGCAGAGACAATCTTCTAGGCATTTTTCAACATAGCCTAGATAGCTAGTTCTCCCTCTGAAATTTTTACCTTCTTTATTGTTTCATTTGTCATTATCATGGAGCATCCAGCTTCCTCTTTAAAATATTTTCTAATAAAAAATGCAGGGTTGCTCATGTCCATAGAGAAATACACATTTCAACATCTACCACCCTTAAACTGCATACTACTCTCACCTCCCTATGTGCTTAGTTGCTCAGTCATGTCCAACTCTTTGCGACCCCATGGACTGTAGCCCACCAGGCTTCTCTGTACACAGGGATTCTCCAAGCAAGAATACTGGAGTGGGTTGCTATTTCCTTTTCCAGGGGATCTTTATTCAAATTCCTAAAGATTGCTTAGAGCATATTTACTTTGATTTCTTCTATCTTGTTTTAAAAGTATTGGTATCAACATTATAGTATCTCTGGTCTATTTATGTGATTTTTACAATGACAGGAATAAGTTACAAGAAATCTGGAAGATAATTATATCTTCACAAATGTTATACATATTTCCTTTTTTGTAAACATTTTTATAAGCATTTTGCTTCTACACACTATAAAATCGTTTGTATAATAGAATATAATTAAATGTAGTTTTCATTACTGTTGAAAGTATGAAAATGGCATGAAAATTTATTGCTTATTCTGTTAGTAAAGCTTGAGAAAAACATTCCTTCTGCGTATATGTGTATGTATTTAACTATCCTGCTATTACATATGTTTATACATATTTATTTATTCATTTATTTATATTTTAGGTGGATATGATATAGGGAAGTGAACATTTCTCACTAAGGTTTATTGAGAAGTTTTAAAAGTCATGCTATTTATTAATACCTTTAAGTAATTTATTTATTAATGAATTAATTTAAATAATTGGTTTATTGATACCTTCAATTTTATATTACTGTTTTTTTTTAATTTTAGCAATTCTTCTAAGTTTCCATGGACCATTTTGTCTCTATTCCTTTATTCTGCTTACAGTACCACCTTCTATGAGGAAGTAAAGTATACCAGGCTTGAATTTACCTTATATCTCATCTGTACATTGTCATATCCATATTTTCCATACATTTTCCTTTCTTTTGAACAATCTTAAAGTAGCTTTGTCTCTATAATTTTCTTTGGTTATCTTTGATGTTGTTGTTCTCTGCTCATTACACAATTAAATTTCCTTTCCTTTTGGAACTCCACATTTTACTTGTAACATCAACATCTTTAGCAGGATACAAGCACCACTGGACAACTTTATGCTTGACATATATGGCCAGGATTTTGCAGTTTCCAGATGGATTTTAGGGCTTCCCTGGCAGCTCAGACAGTAAAGATCTGCCTGCAATGCAGGAGATGAGGATTCTCTGGAGAAGGAAATGACAACCCTCTTCTGTATTCTTGCCTGGGAAATGCCATGGACAGAGGAGCCTGGACAGCTATAGTCCATGAGGTCGCAAAAGAGTCAGACATGACTTAGCGACTAAACAACAATAAATTATTCAATAAATATTTACTGGGTACCTACTATGCACCAGAGATAAATGAGGAATAAATTATAGCCAGTGACCTAGAGGAGTTTATACTCCATTTGAGAGGAGAGAGTTGTAAACAGCTCATTTCAATTAAAAAAAAAAAAAAAAGAACAGGCACACAAACAGAGAGAAAAAAAAAAAAAGAACAAAAACAAACATCTAACAACATTTTAGGCACATGAAGAAACTGTTGGCATGTGCTAACATTTCTTTTCAAGACTGCCACAAGAAGAAATGGATAAATAGGCCAATTCAAATATGTTCTTCCGTGGGGGCATTTTCCATAAAAGGAAATGGCTACCTATCATTGTTAGACAGGGTTATGAAAAAAAAGTCTGAAATTCTTAGAACCCCTCATTCTGGTCCTCTATGCAATTGGTTGTGGGGACCTAACTTGAAAATGTAAGGCTGTCCAAAAACTGTCACTGGCCATCAAAATAAATGACTCCCAAATAACTGCTTACAGAGACAGTCAGACATACAGAAAACTGCCGAAGCAATTATACAATTAGCTAAAGATAATTGCAAAAACAGACATAAATACATACACAAGCAAAGCCCTGCAGACAAAACACAAAATAATTTTCTGCAGCCAAAACATTTCTGAATATAATTATGCAACATCCTGGTCTCTTTAAGTACTTGGTCATTTCTCACTAACAATATAACAATATGATCCCAGCCATGGGATTCTTCAACACAATCATGGAACTTCTCAAATACAAAACATTGGCCAGATATAATTAGTTATATGATTCCTCAAAGGTCCAGGAATCTTTCTTTAGACATAAACCACTGACAAAAAACCTATTGTTTTCAGTACCCAAAGTCCCTACAGAATATCCCTCCTGCAATATTAAATCATTTTTGTAGACTCTTACTCCAAATTCTTAACTTGGATTGGTCTCATATTCAACAGAACATTCTTAAAATAGCCACAAGACTTTGATTAACAAGGACTGTGGAAATAAGCCAACTTTGCTGAGTGTTAGCAAACCCTCACTAGTTAATATCAACATCCGAAAAATTGATGAAACACAAAATAATCTCAACAGTGAGTCTCCTGTGATTTTTTTTCCATTCAGGCATAGCCCCGGTTTTACTTGAATGACTCCTTGTGAAGCAAGTGAATATTTATGAGATGTTCATAACAGTATAAAAAAAATGTCTTTGACAAATTAATTATTTGTACCTGTCAAAAGTTTTGTTCCAGTTTGCTGCAAGAGAAGAGCTCTATGCAGTCTTATTTCAAAATTTCTTCTTGGAAAGGAAATTTTATAAGAAAAAAAGACAATGAGATCATGATTGCTGTTATTTAGTCATCGTCATGCCTGACTCTTGCAACACAATAGTTAAGTTAAAGGTAAGACATAAAATAATGCAGAAAATCACTGTGAGTTGAAGTCATTAACATATTATTAGGTCATAATATCATTTACCCCCAACAGAAAATTAAATGCCTTATCAGAAATGCTAAGCTTTTTTTCAAGAAAGAAATTTACAGAGTAGATTCTGTTGAAAATTTATATGAGAAATGAAGCTTCAGATGATTTTTCTTTCAAGGTGGTAAGTGCTCAAGTCTTTCCTTTATTGCCTATTGATTGAATCTACATTTTTGTCAGGTCCTAGTGCTAAATAGGGACCCAGGAGGAATCCAGACAAAGGAAAATTGATGGGGTTCAAGTTGGGGAAGAAGGTGTCATAGGAAGCATTTAAGAAATTCACATTTAAGCTAGATCCTTGAGGAACAAGCTTTAAAAAAATCAGGGAAGGCAAATACTCCAGTCAATGGAAAAACATGACAAAACCCCCCTATGAGAGTTTAAACCACTTGTGGGGGGATCTGGGAATCAGAAGAAGGCCAGTCTGACTAGAGGACAGAGACCTTGGGCTAGTGTAATAATCCCAGGGTTCAGATGACATCAGTGCTGCCAGCCTAACCAGAAGACTGATTTTTTTTTAAAAGCAATAGGAAGCCATGGAAAGCAATAGAATTTTGAGCCAGAGCATGGAATAATTTACTTTTGCTTTTTAATTGATTTATTGATCACAAAACTTTATTTTTCCTTTTATTTCTTCCTCGAACATACTCCAGTAACACCTTTTCTGTCCTCTGGAAAACAAAAAACAAACAAAAAACTCTTGAGCAAGGAGGTTAAATAGTAAAAGCTTATCAAATATTAAAAGCCTAGGTCAGCTTCAATCTTGATTCTCGAACTTGTTTTGCCTCTTTTCCCTTGATTTAACTGTGGGCTGGAGCAGACTCCTGAAATCCACAGAGTGAGTTGAGGGCGAGGGAAACTGGTTCCACTTCAGCCTTTTCTTTTCACAGTCCACTATTCTTCATTCATCAGCAGTTTTTGCTGCTTATTTAGCCAATACATTGGCTTTCAATGCTTTCTCCAAATCAGGACGACAAATACTAGCTTTTTCAGAGGTGTAAATTCTCCAAAGGCTCTGAAGAGCCTGTTCACTTCAGTGTCCAGACACATGAAGAATCCATTTCCTCCTCAAGTCTTTCATCTTACTCCTCAGACTCCCAAACTCATTTGTCTTCCCTAAAGCCCCTTAAGCTGGAAAAGCATCCTGGGTGGGATACTAGTCAATGTGCCCCATGACGCTGGAATATACTCCTTCCTTTTTCCATACCCGAGAAAAGTCCTTGCAATTCTTGTCAGGCCAACAAATCTTAACTTGAAAAACTTGGTGAAGGGAGGCTGGTGGAGGAACTGATTTTGGTGGGGCCAGTTCTGGCAGTGCTTAATAAGCCCCTGGCTAAATAAGCTCAACTGTAGGGCACTCTTTGGGGATTTGGTGCCTGTTTTTTGTTTGGCTGTTTGTTAATTTGTGGCCTTTGGCTCTGGGCCATTATGCTTTTCCTAAGGCAGCAGTAAATGTCCCTATTAAACATCCTGTCATGATTGTGAAGTTCATTTTGTTTGTTTGCATGAAGAATGACTTTGAAGAATATAAAGTATAGAAACACAGAGCGGACAAGGTACAAATCCTGGGGAGGATGACGGCAACTTTGACCTGCACAGCAATACCCAATCAGTCAATAATTACTAATAAGAATCAACTTTATGTCAGATTTTGTCTTGTTTTTAAGCACTTAAAAATTGAAATGAAGAGCACAGACAGAAGCTCTCCAGTAATCTGCATTCTAGTTGAGAGAAATGGACAAAGTAAAATAATAATATCATTTCTCATATAGATAACTGTTATGAAATGTGATAGAGGATTAGAAAAAAATAGTGGATAGATTTGAGATTTATCATGGACATCTAAGAGATCGGTCCTGGGTGTTCTTTGGAAGGAATGATGCTAAAGCTGAAACTCCAGTACTTTGGCCACCTCATGGGAAGAGTTGACTCATTGGAAAAGACTCTGATGCTGGGAGGGATTGGGGACAGGAGGAGAAGGGGACGACAGAGGATGAGATGGCTAGATGGCATCACCAACTCGATGGATGTGAGTTTGAGTGAACTCCGGGAGTTGGTAAAGGACAGGGAGGCCTGGCGTGCTGCGATTCATGGGGTCACAAAGAGTCGGACATGACTGAGCTACTGAACTGAACTGAACTGATGGACATCTAATTTTTGGATTTGATGGTACACTGGCTTACATGGTGATGGTCAAAGATAAACCCTAGATCTGAGACCCGTTCATGCCCACGGTGTAGATGGTCATTCCATTAACTGAGAAGGGGAAAGCAGCAGTGAACCATACCTTTTAGGGGAAATTGAAAACCAAGTTTGGGATGTATTAAGTGTGAGATTTGTGAGACATCCAAATGAAGATGTCAATGAGGAATTTAGAATAAAAATTCTATAACTCAGAAGAGAGTCTTCATCCTACAGATGGTATTTAATGTTGTGGAAAGGCACATCATCACACAGAGCCAGACTGGAGAGAAAGAAGAGAATTTTACCATTAATGGGGCAGCACGGAGTTCTTACGGAAGTTCCTTAATAAGTCACTGGGGAGAGGGGTATCTTCCCCTTCTCACTAAAGATCATGTTTGACTTAAATTCTTTCTTCAAGTTCACTTTGGGTTCATTTCTTTCAGAGAGAATTTTCTTAATACTAACCTTGGGGAAAGAAAAATAAGAATAATACTGGCTGGGATTATAGAAGTTGAGCTGGGAAGAGAAAGTGGTGGAGCTAGTCTGTGGCTATGGAACTTTCAACAAAGTGGGAACTTAAATGATTCAGTGGTGAGGCTAGTTTATCAAAAGTTATAAGCTAATTTTTAAATCTGTTTGACTAAGAAGAGATATAAAATAATTAAGTTCATACTGCGTGGGTTTACAAGCCAGGGCAAACAAAACAAAAAAGTAGTTCTAAGAGGCAATAAGAGGTGAAGCTGAAAATATGTTCTGAGACACATACCTAAAGCTGTACTTCCTCCATTATGAGGAGGCATAGTGAAAGGTCTAAGGTTAGGGAGCTTGAAGTTGAGGACTGAATCAGTTCAGTTTAGTCACTCAGTCATGTCCAATTCTTTGTGACCCCATGGACTGCAACATGCCAGGCTTCTCTGTCCCTCACTAAATCCCAGAGATTGCTCAAACTCATATCCATCGAGTTGGTGATGCCACCCAACCATCTCATCCTGTCATCCTCTTCTCCTCCTGCCTTCAGTCGAGAGGACTGAATTGGTTAGGCCAACAGAAAGAAAAGTATGGCCAGAGGTGTGGGTATCAGAATTAGATGGCATTTTGGTCCCTTTATTTCATACATTTTCTTTGTTGGATTGTTTATGGACATACCTCCACCATCTTTATACCTGTAAGTCAAATTTACCTTACATACTTCCACCATCTTTATACCTGTAAGTCAAATTTACCTTTGGTTCTCTTATGTGGAGCACCAAGAGGCGAATAAGAAGTAGGGATAAAATTAAACAGTAAAGTGTGAGTGACATCAGATAAAAACTTGAATCCAGGGGATGCAACTATACACAAGTGCAATGCATGTGATGGAAGAAGGATTCCAAAGATCCCTAGATTTCAAGTATACATTACTGGGATTCCTTTGACAGTGAAAAGAAAAACAAAATAAGTTAATATTCGGGAGTGAAGAAGGAGTATAAAACTGTTAGTGAGACCAAAAAGCAAACACTCCAGTATCTGACCAAACTTTCAAAAATCTTCTACTTAAAAAATGTCTCTTGAGGAGTGAAATATGTATGCAGAACACTCATTTTTTATGGCTTCTGAAATGCATAGCTGGGTACAGTCGAGCTATGTCTAATCAGACATTGTCTAGGCTGGCAAGAGAGCAAATGTGCCTTGATATGATCGACTGCTTGTTGAGCGTCTGTTACACTGCTCTGGATGAATGAATTGAATCAATTATTTCCATTACATCACCAAATACTTAGAGCACATGTCTTCCCCAGCACAACTGGTACCACTGGTTGGTCAGTTAAGCAAATAAGTTGGTAAAAGCAGAGGATTTTTAAAAGGAAAGATGATACAGTCTTAAAGAAATTTTTAGTTCTCTTGTCTACATCAAAATCAATATCATTTTTTGTTTTGTTTTAGTCATTTGGCTTTGAGTTTTTTTCAAAGCATTCACATTAATAGAAATAGCCTTTCTTTTCATACTAATAGTTAGAATATTTATTTACACAGTTTATTTATGTGTTACTTATTTATCTAAAATAACAATAGTAAGTACATCTGGAATAAGCATCTTTTTAGATAAAACTTAATGACTAGGAGAAATGTGTAGCTATATGAGTGAGCTACCTGCTAACTGCCTTGTTGGCATCAATTAGTATGTTTTAAATCAGAAAATAAGAAATTTGATTAATCAGACCTGTTGTTTAATGGAATTTGAATAAGAAACATACTATTGTATTTACAAAGTCTAGGATATATTATAGTACATAGTAACAGTTGTAAATCATACAACTGTAACTCCTTAGTATCCTTTTTCCTTTCTACAAATACCCATCAACACCAGCACAACAGTCACAGAGGGTCCAAAGGAAGGAATAACAAAAAGGAAGGCGACTAAAGAGACAGAATCTGCTAGAACACAAAAAGGGGTTTGGAGAACTACCAATGGCAAACTGCACTCAAGATGATTAGAAAAAAAAAAAAAAAATGGAGTAGCCAGTTTCTTGATCCACCCACTTACAGAATTCCTCAATTTGATTTACCTTTATCCTGTATCTTTTCCTTCACTGAACTTCAAAGTTCTCAGGAAAAGAACATTGACCAATAAATCAAATATTCTTATTTATCTTTCTGGGATCTAGTTTCTTGGAATCAGAGCCATACTCATGATAGAAATATTCTTTATTGGTGCTCATTTTTTTATTCAATCAACATTTATCTTCTAATTCCTACCTACTAGACAATAAGATAATCAAAATAAAATGAGCCTAAAAAGAAAAATAAAAAGAGAAATTCTTGCAGGGAGCTGCTTCTCCCTCCCTGCTCCGCCCCAAGTAGAATGGTCACAAGTGGCATCTGTTATCTCAGATATTTGTTTCCTTATGAGCCTGCCCAGACTCCCAGTGTAATGCCAACTGATTGCTTGTGTACCTGAGCTATCTGGATTTGGATTTTGGTAGATCTCTCTGTAAAAATGTGTCAACCTAGATGTAAGGGAAAAAAAAAAAAAAAGCCACATTTTAAGGTAGAGTTAAAAAATGCTTTGCAAATCATGGATGGGAGCAGTCAATATTAGCTTTCAATATAAAATGATCTTAATCATTTTTTCTCAGATTTCTGTCCTTGTTATATTATAGTCTGAATTCTCAGGGTAGGTTTCAGCCTGCCCTGCACTGTATAGGTTTAGCCACAGAATTTTTATGTATGTAAGTGTGCATTTCTTCATTTATTTTTAGCCTGACTTACCCCAAAGACCTTAAATATGTCTGATTTACACAACAATAAATTAAGAGAATCAAAGTCAAAAAGAAATAAATACTAGAATAAGAACTTAAAGACAACACATAGAAATAGAGATTATGTGTTTCTTTAGAGTTGTCAAATGTTGTTTTGACATGTACCTTTAAGCATTCCTGTAATAAAGTGAGTGGAGAACACACAATCAGCTTCAAAGTTGATAGTCTCTATAATACATAACAAAAATATGTAAGTAATTTTAACAAGTCTATCCCCCCTCCTCCAAAAGGACAAATGAGGAAAACTTTCTGAGAAACATTTCTCAAAGTCATGCATGTTGGAGAGGACTCAAGGGATACAAAATTAAAGATCAATGTAGAATCCATCCCAGGGACAAAGGGAATAATGGATGGAGGGAAAGACAAGGACCCATATTTGAGCACTTCTAAAGATTAGTGATCTTATCCATTCTTTTAAAGTCATGAAACAAAGTTTGAAACTCTGCTGGAACCATGTGTCTCTTAAGTTAGAGTAGTACACACTGACTTCAAAGTCTAAGTAGTTCTCAATATAGCATGTTTTCTTTTCATGGAAGGAGATGATTAAAAAAGGCAAAGACACCAACTTTTCAGAATTCTCTTATCTCATGAATTATTTATAACTCTTCTTTTGCTAATATGATGGGGAACTCTCCTCTAATGCTTCCATTAAGATGTTGCTTTTCCTTAAGAAATTGGTTTTGTAGTTAAAAATTAAAATAAGCAGAAAAACATGAAAAATCATTAGGTTAAAGGCTATTTTCTCAACTGAAACTTACTGCTCGTTTGGATGTTGTGCCATGTTTTAATGCTCTGAATTTTAAACCAAAGTGCAGTCTTTGGTAGTGGGATTTATAAACTGCCAAATACTTCTAAGGGGGAAAAAATGCATTTCAGAGCCTAGGGGGAAAAGGGACTCACTTTGCTTTCTTGACATCAAACAGGCCTTGTAAAACAACACATTGATCAGTTAAATACAAATGAACTTGAATCATATGGATATAATTCCCTTAAATTAAATTTCCTTTAAAATAGGGATGGAATTAAACTTTAAAAAGAAGAGGTTGACAAAGTCAAGCTTTTTCATTTGACATCTGTCTGCATAGCCTCAAACCCTAAAAAACTAAATCTTAGCAATATTAAATATGTGACATGTTGTCTTATTTAATACATAGTTCAGTTCAGTCTCTCAGTCATGTCCGACTCTTTGCAACCCCATGAACTGCAGCAGGCCAGGCCTCCCTGTCCATCACCAACTCCGAGAGTTCACTCAGACTCACGTCCATCGAGTCAGTGATGCCATCCAGCCATCTCAAACTCTGTCATCCCCTTCTCCTCCTGCCTCCAATCACTCCCAGCATCAGAGTCTTTTCCAATGAGTCAACGCTTCACATGAGGTGTCCAAACTACTGGAGTTTCAGCTTTAGCATCATTCCTTCCAAAGAAATCGCAGGGCTGATCTCCTTCAGAATGGACTGGTTGGATCTCCTTGCAGTCCAAGGGACTCTCAAGAGTCTTCTCCAACACCACAGTTCAAAAGCATTAATTCATCGGCACTCAGCCTTCTTCACAGTTCAGCTCTCACATCCATACATGACTACTGGAAAAACCATAGCCTTGACTAGATGGACCTTAGTCAGCAAAGTAATGTCTCTGCTTTTGAATATGCTATCTAGGTTGGTCATAACTTTTCTTCCAAGGAGTAAGCGTCTTTTAATTTCATGGCTGTAGTAACCATCTGCAGTGATTCTGGAGCACAAAAAAAATAAAGTCTGACACTGTTTCCCCTGTTTCCTCATCTATTTCCCATGAAGTGATGGGACCGGATGCCATGATCTTCGTTTTCTGAATGTTGATCTTTAAGCCAACTTTATCACTCTCCACTTTCACTTTCATCAAGAGGCTTTTTAGTTCCTCTTCACTTTCTGCCATAAGGGTGGTGTCATCTGCATATCTGAGGTTATTGATATTTCTCCCAGCAATCTTGATTCCACCGTGTGTTTCTTCCACTCCAGCGTTTCTCATGATGTACTCTGCATATAAGTTAAATAAGCAGGGTGACAATATACAACCTTGTCATACTCCTTTTCCTATTTGGAACCAGTCTGTTGTTCCATGTCTAGTTCTGTTGCTTCTTGACCTGCATATAAGTTTCTCAAGAGGCAGGTCAGGTGGTCTGGTATTCCCATCTCTTTCAGAATTTTCCACAGTTTCTTGTGATCCACACAGTCAAAGGATTTGGCATAGTCAATAAAGCAGAAATAGATGTTTTTCTGGAACTTTCTTGCTTTTTCCATGATCCAGAGGATGTTGGTAATTTGATCTCTTGTTCCTCTGCCTTTTCTAAAACCAGCTTGAACATCAGGAAGTTCACGGTTCACATATTGCTGAAGCCTGCCTTGGAGAATTTTGAGCATTACTTTACTAGCATGTGATATGAGTGCAACTGTGCAGGAGTTTGAGCATTCTTTGGCATTGCCTTTCTTTGGGGCTGGAATGAAAACTGACCTTTTCCAGTCCTGTGGCCACTGCTGAGTTTTCCAAATTTGCTGGCATATTGAGTTCAGCACTTTCACAGCATCATCTTTCAGAATTTGAAATAGCTCAGCTGGAATTCCATCACCTCCACTAGCTTTGTTTGTAGTGATGTTTTCTAAGGCCCACTTGACTTCACTTTCCAGGATGTCTGGCTCTAGATAAGTGATCACACCATCGTGATTATCTGGGTCATGAAGATCTTTTTTGTACAGTTCTTCTGTGTATTCTTGCCACCTCTTCTTAATATCTTCTGCTTCTGTTAGGTCCATACCATTTCTGTCCTTTATCGAGCCCATCTTTGCATGAAATGTTCCCTTGGTATCTCTAATTTTCTTAAAGAGATCTCTAGTCTTTCCCATTCTGTTCTTTTCCTCTATTTCTTTGCATTGACCACTGAAGAAGGCTTTCTTATCTCTTCTTGCTATTCTTTGGAATTCTGCATTCAGATGCTTATATCTTTCCTTTTCTCCTTTGCTTCTCTTCTTTTCACAGCTATTTGTTAGGCCTCCCCAGACAGCCATTTTGCTTTTTTTGCATTTCTTTTCCATGGGGATCGTCTTGATCCCTGTCTCCTGTACAATGTCATGAACCTCATTCCATAGTTCATCAGGCACTCTATCTATCAGATCTAGGCCCTTAAATCTATTTCTCACTTCCACTGTATAATCATAAGGGATTTGATTTAGGTCATATCTGAATGGTCTAGCGGTTTTCCCTACTTTCTTCAAGTTTAGTCTGAATTTGGTAATAAGGAGTTCATGATCTGAGCCACAGTCAGCTCCTGGTCTTGTTTTTGTTGACTGTATAGAGCTTCTCCATCTTTGGCTGCAAAGAATATAATCAATCTGATTTCGGTGTTGACCATCTGGTGATATCCATGTGTAGAGTCTTCTCTTGTGTTGTTGGAAGAGGGTGTTTGCTATGAGCAGTGTGTTCTCTTGGCAAAACTCTATTTGTCTTTGCCCTTCTTCATTCTGCATTCCCAGGCCAAATTTGCCTGTTACTCCAGGTGTTTCTTGACTTCCTACTTTTGCATTCCAGTCCCCTATAATGAAAAGGACATCTGTTTTGGGTGTTAGTTCTAAAAGGTCTTGTAGGTCTTCATAGAACTGTTCAACTTCAGCTTCTTCAGCGTTACTGGTTGGGGCATAGACTTGTATTACTGTGATATTGAATAATACATAACTGATGTATTATTGTTCATTATATTGACCACGAGAGGATTTTATTAGAAAAAAAATATCTCTAGTAGTTATAATTTGCCTCCTCGTTTTGTTAGACAATTTAATTTTTGGTTTTCTTGTGTTTCAAGAATGGGAAAAAAAATAGTGGTGAATACAGGGAGGAGATAAGGGTTTTTCTCTCAGGTTTTTAGTTCCCAAAGGTCAATGGAAACAAGGACAATGAGCATGGTGGCATTGCCAAAATACAAGGGGGAAGGTATTTGGATATCAGTATGGCAACCCAGTCCAGCATTCTTGCCTGCAGAATCCCTTGGACAGAGGAGCCCGGTGGGCAACAGTCCATAGGGTAACAAAGAGTGAATATGATTGAAATAACTGAGCACACACACAGAGAAAGGGGATTAATGCTAAGCAGCTAAGTCAAAATAAATCTTAGAAGAAGCCACAGAGAACTGTTTGTAATTTAGTCTCTTACATGTGATGGTTGCCCATCTAGATAGATGCTGATAACAAGCTAAAGAACCCAGAAACTCAAGGGTCATTTATGTGGAATCTTTTAAATAAGTCAGTTAAAGTTCAGTTCAGTTCAGTTCAGTCGCACAGTCGTGTCCGACTTTTTGTGACCCCATAAATCGCAGCATGCCGGGCCTCCCTGTTCATCACCAACTCCCAGAGTTCACTCAAACTCACGTCCATCGAGTCGGTGATGCCATCCAGCCATCTCATCCTCTGCCATCCCTTTTTCCTCCTGCCCCCAATCCCTCCCAGCATCAGAGTCTTTTCCAGTGAGTCAACACTTCACATCAGGTGGCCAAAGTACTGGAGTTTCAGCTTTAGCATCATTCCTTCCAAAGAAATCCCAGGGCTGATCTCCTTCAGAATGGATTGGTTGGATGTCCTTGCAGTCCAAGGGACTCTCAGGAGTCTTCTCCAACACCACAGTTCAAAAACATCAATTCTTCGTCACTCAGCTTTCTTCACAGTCCAACTCTCACATCCATACATGACCACTGGAAAAACCATAGCCTTGACTAGATGGACCTTTGTTGGCAAAGTAATGTCTCTGCTTTTGAATATGCTATCTAGGTTAAAATTAGGACTAATTAATAAGAACAGAACAGCATATATTCCAATGTCAATAACAAAAGAAATATTACTGGAAAGGCACAGGTAATAAGGAAAAGAGTATTTGGGAAAGAATAAAAGCCTTCTTTCCATTTCTCTTTTGCAAGTCTCACCTATCCTAGAGGTAGAAATTCAAATTTTAAAATGGAATAGCAAGATTCAAATGTTTTGTGATTTGATCATTCATGGAGTTTACTGTTTAGCAAGATGAGGGGTGTTAACCCAAAGAAAATATGAAGAAGAAAAGAGTTTCTTGCTTATACTCCAATGGTGTGATACAAGATACCACTTTATTTTACTCTAAGAAAGATTACCCCTTTGTCTCATAAAATCCCTTTACAATATCATTAGAACTAAAATATCAGACTTGAACATGCATTTTTAATTTAATGACTGTTTTAACCATCTACCATGCACTTGATGCTAAATGTATGAGATGAAAAGCACCCCTTAAGGAACACAAACTCAAATGGAGGTGATTGTCATATAAATAAATGTACCAGAAGTCAAAGTGTATTATCTCAAAATTATTACCAGAATTCCTTTTGGAAAGAAAGAATGGTACAGCACCAGGATAAGGAGCTTGGGATAAAAAGTGAGATAATGATAAATTAAGGGTTAGCAGCAAACCCTATGGGTTTCCCAGGTGGCACAAGTGGTAAAGAATCTCCCTGCCAATAAAGGAGATGAAAGAGATGCAGGTTTGATCCCTAGGTGGGGAAGATCCCCTGAAGGAGGAAATGGCCACACACTCCAGTATTCTTGCCTGGAAAATAATCTCATGGACAGAGGAGCCTTGCAGGCAACAGTTCATGGTGTTGCAAAGAGTCAGACACGACTGAGAGACTCAGAACAGCATACAGCACAGCAAACCTTAGGTGAGAATACCTTCATGCAAGCAGTGTTGGGATTCTAGGTGGAAGTGAGCAGGCAGATAGCAGGAAAGACCAACTTCAGAAGACTTGAGAATATCCAACAATGAATTAGATATGCAGACAAGATTTTAAGAGAATAGCATTATCCTAATACCAAAGCCAGATAAAGACAATGCAAGAAAACAAAATTACAGACCAATATCCCTGAGGAATACAGGTGCAAAAATTCTCAACAAAATACTAGCAAATCAGGTTCAATGCCACATTAAAAGAACCATACACCATGATTAAGTGGGATTTATCTCTGGGATGTAATGATGGTTAAACATATGCAAATCAATAGAAGTGATAACACTAAATTAAAGACATAAAAAAATCAAATCATATAATTTTCAATAGATACTGTAAAAGTATGACAGAATATAGCATTCTTTCATGATAAAAATGGTTAATAAATTGGAATATAGAAGGAAGATTCTTTAACACAATCAAGTCCATATCTGACAAGTCTACAGCTAACTTTAAATTCAGTGATTAAAGGTTGAAAATTTTCTTCCATGATCAAAAAGTCAAGGGTGACCACTCACACTATTCCTATTCAACATGGTATTGGAAGTCCTAACCAGAGCAGTCAAGCAATACAAAGAAATAAAAGGCATCCAAATTGTAATGGAAGAAAAACAGTCTGCTTACTGACAACATCATCTTCTATAGAGAAAATCCTAGACTTCACAAAAAAACATTTTAGAACTAATCAACAAATTCAGTGAAGTTGTAGAAATCAACACAGAGAAATCAGTTGCATTTCCATATACTAATAACAAAATATCTGAAAAATAAATAAAATGATCACATTCACAGCAGCATCAAACACATTAAAATACTGAGAAATAAGCTTAACAAAGAAGCTGAAGATCTGTATGCTAAAAACTATGAGACTTTGATAAAAGAAATGAAGAAGACAGAAATAAGTGAAAAAATGTTCATATATCAGATGAATGAATACTGTATTGTTAAAATGTTCATGATACCCAAAGCCATCTATAGAGTCAAGGAAAACTCTATCAAAATCCCAGTGGCACTTTTCACAGAAATATATATATATTTTTAAAAGGCTCTAAATTTTATGGTGTCATGAAGACCCTGAATATCCAATGCAATCCTGAGAAAGAAGCACAAAGCTGAAGACATCACACATCCTGATTTCATACTATAATACAAAACTAAAATAATCAAAAATAATATGGTACTACCTTTAAAATAGACACATGAACCAATGGAATAGAACACAAATTGGTATATAACTCATGCACAAATTAATTATGACAAAGACTTTCTGGTGATGATAGACTTCAATAAATAGTGTTGAAAAAATTAGATAATTGCATGCAGAAAAGTGCAATTAGGTTCCTATGTTGCAGCACTCACAAAAATAACTTGAAATTGTTAGACTTTGGAGAAATGTCTATTTAGTTCTTTGGCCCATTTTTTGATTGGGTCGTTTATTTTTCTGGAATTGAGCTGCAGGAGTTGCTTGTATATTTTTGAGATTAGTTGTTTGTCAGTTGCTTCATTTGCTATTATTTTCTCCCATTCGGAAGGCTGTCTTTTCACTTTGCTTATATTTTCCTTTGTTGTGCAGAAGCTTTTAATTTTAATTAGGTCCCATTGGTTTATTTTTGCTTTTATTTCAAGAATTCTGGGAGGTGGATCATAAAGGATCCTGCTGTGGTTTATGTCGGAGAGTGTTTTGCCTATGTTTTCCTCTAGGAGTTTTATAGTTTCTGGTCTTACATTTAGATCTTTAATCCATTTTGAGTTTATCTTTGTGTGCGGTGTTAGAAAGTGATCTAGTTTCAGAAGACATACGGATGGCTAACAAACACATGAAAAGATGCTCAACATCACTCATTATTAGAGAAATGCAAATCAAAACCACAATGAGGTACCACTTCACACCCGTCAGAATGTCTGCAATCCAAAAATCTGCAAGCAATAAATGCTAGAGAGGGTGTGGAGAGAAGGGGACCCTCCTACACTGTTGGTGGGAATGCAAACTAGTACAGCCACTATGGAGAACAGTGTGGAGATTCCTTAAAATATTGCAAATAGAACTGCCTTATGACCCAGCAATCCCACTGCTGGGCATACACACGGAGGAAACCAGAATTGAAAGAGACACATGTACCCCAATGTTCATCGCAGCACTGTTTATAATAGCCAGGACATGGAAACAACCTAGATGTCCATCAGCAAATGAATGGATAAGAAAGCAGTGGTACATATACACAATGGAGTATTACTCAGCCGTTAAAAAGAATACATTTGAGTCAGTTCTGATGAGATGGATGAAACTGGAGCCAATTATACAGAGTGAAGTAAGCCAGAAAGAAAAACACCAATACAGTATACTAACACATATATATGGAATTTAGAAAGATGGCAATGATGACCCTGTATGCAGGACAGCAAAAAAGACACAGATGTGTATAGCGGACTTTTGGACTCAGTGGGAGAGGGAGAGGGTGAGATGATTTGGGAGAATGGCATTGAAACATGTATAATATCATGTAAGAATCGAATTGCCAGTCTATGTCCGATGCAGGATATGGCACACTTGGGGCTGGTACGCGGGGATGACCCAGAGAGATGTTGTGGGGAGGGGGGTTCATGTTTGGGAACACATGTACACCCGTGGTGGATTCATGTCAATATATACCAAAACCGATACAGAATTGTAAAGTGGAAAAAATAAAAAATGAAAAATTAAATTAAATTTAAAAAAAAAAGAAATTGTTAGACTTAAGCATAAGACCTGAAACCATAAAAATCCTAGGAAAAAAATATGGCAAAAATCTCCTTAACATTAGTGCAGTCAACAACTTATCTGGATATGATATAAAAAGCACAAGCAACAAAAGCAAAAATAAACAAGTGGGACTGTGTCAAACTAAAATCCTTCTGTATAGAAAAATAAGTCATCAATAAAATGAATAAAGAACTTCAGAAATGGGAGAAAATATTTTCAAATCATATATTTAATAATGGGTTAATACCCAAAGCATATAACTTGTAACTTAATAACAAAATAAATGATTAAAAATGGGAAGAGGAACTGGACAGACATTTTTCCAAAGAAGACATACAGATGGCCAACAGGTACATGAAGAGATGCTCAATATCACTTATTGTCAAGGAAATGTAACTCAAAATCACAATGAGATATTACTTCACACTGGTTATAATGAAATCATCAAAACTGGAAGTGATAACAAACGTTGGAGAGGATGTAGAGAAAAGGGAACATTTGTGCGCTCTTGGTGGAAATGTAAATTGGTGCAGTTACTATAGAAAACAATATGGAGGTTCTCAAGATATTAAAAATAGAACTACCATATAACCCAGTGATTTCACTTCTGGGTATATAACCAAAGAAAACGAAAACAGACCCTCAAAAAGATATCTGTATTTCCATGTTCACTGCAGCACTATTCACAATAGTCAAGATAAGTGAATGGCCTAAGTGTCTGTCAATGGATGAATATATAAAGAAGATGTGGAAGCAGTCCTGAGATGGTGGAGGAATAGCACGTGGAGACCATTTTCTCCCCCACAAATTCATTGAAAGAACATTTGAACGATGAGTAAATTCAACAAAACAACTTCTGAATGCTGGCAGAGGATATCAGGCATCCAGAAAGGCATCCCATTGTCTTCGAAAGGAGATGGAGAAGTCGTGAGCCCACTGTAAGAATAAAATTGAAAAGCAAAGGCAGGAGGCTTAAGTCCAAATCCTGAGAACACCAGAGAACTCCTGACTCCAGGGAACATTAATCGATAGGAGCTCATCAAATGCTTCCATACCTCCCCTGAAACCAAGCACCACCCAAGGGTCAACAAGTTCCAGAGCAAGACATACCACGCAAATTCTCCAGCAACACAGGAACATAGCCCTGAGCGTCAATATACAGGCTGCCCAAAGTCACACCAACGCTGATGACATCTTAAAACACATTACTGGACACTTCATTGCACTCCAGAAAGAAGAAATCCAGCTCCACCCACCAGAACACAAACACAAGCTTCTCTAACCAGGAAACCTTGACAAACCACCCATGCAACCCCACCCACAGCGAGGAACTTCCACAATAAAGAGGAGACACAAACTGCCAGAATATGGAAAGGCCACCCCAAATACAGCAATATAAACAAAATGAAAAGGCAGAGAAATACCCAGCAGGTAAAGGAATAGGATAAATGCCCACCAAACCAACAAAAGAAGAAGAGATAGGGAATCTACCTGACAAAAAATTCCAAATAATGACAGAGAAAATGATCCAAAATCTTGAAAACAAATTGGAGTTACAGATAAATAGCCTGGAGACAAGGATTGAGAAGATGCAGGAAAGGTTTAACAAGGACCTAGAAGAAATAAAAAAGAGTCAATATATAAAGAATAATGCAATAAATCAGAGAAGTCAATGGCACCTCACTCCAGTACTCTTGCCTGGAAAATCCCATGGAAGGAGGAGCCTGATAGGCTGTAGTCCATGGGGTCGCTAAGAGTCAGACACAACTAAGCGACTTCCCTTTCACTTTTCACTTTTATGCCTTGGAAAAGGAAATGTCAACCCACTCCTGTTCTCTTGCCTGGAGAATCCCAGGGACGGGTGAGCCTGGTGGGCTTTGTCTCTGGGGTCGCACAGAGTTGAACACGACTGAAGTGACTTAGCAGTAGCAGCAATGCAATAAATGAGATCAAAAACACTCTGAAGTGAACCAACAGTAGAATAACGAAGGCTGAAGATAGCATACGTGAGGTAGAAGGTAGAATGGTAGAAATAAATGAAACAGAGAGGAAAAAATAAGAACAAATTAAAAGAAATGAGGACAACCTCAGAAACCACTAGGGCAATGTTAAACACCCCAACATTTGAATCATAGGAGTCCCAGAAGAAGAAGACAAAAAGAAAGACCGTGAGAAAATACTTGAGGAGATAATAGTTGAAAACTTCCCTAAAATGGGGAAGAAAATAATCATCCAAGTCCAAGAAACCCAGAGTCCCAAATAAGATAAGCCCAAGGCAAAACACCCCAAGACACATATTAATCAAATTAACAAAGATCAAACACAAACAGCAAATATTAAAAGCAGCAAGGGAAAAGCAACACATAACACAAGGGGATTCCCATAAGGATAGCAGCTGATCTTTCAATAGAAGCTCTTCAGCCAGAAGGGAATGGCAGGACATACTTAAAGTGATGAAAGAAAATAACCTACAGCCCAGATTACTGTACCCATCAAGAATCTTATTCAAATATGAAGGAGAAATCAAAAGTTTTACAGACAAGCAAAAGCTGAGAGAATTCAGCTCCACCAAACCAGCTCTACAACAAATGCTAAAGGATCTTTTCTAGACAGGAGACACAAAAAGGGTGTATAAACTCGAACCGAAAACAATAGTGTAAATGGCAACAGGATCATACCTATCAATAATTACCTTAAATGTAAATGGGTTGAATACCCCAACCAAAAGACAAAGACTGGCTGAATGGATACAAAAACAAGACCCCTATATATGTTGTCTACAAGAGACCCACCTCGAAACAAGGGACACATACAGACTGAAAGTGAAGGGCTGGGAAAAGATATTCCATGCAAATAGAGACCAAAAGAAAGCAGGAGTAGCAATACTCATATCAGATAAAAAAGACTTTAAAACAAAGGCTGTGAAAAGAGACAAAGAAGGACACTACATAATGATCAAAGGATCAATCCAAGAAGAAGATATAACAATTATAAATATATATGCACCCAACGTAGGAGCACCACAATATGTAAGACAAGTGTTAACAAGTATGAAAGGGGAAATTAACAATAACACAATAATAGTGGGAGACTTTAATACCCCACTCACACCTATGGATAGATCAACTAACAGAAAATTAACAAGGAAACACAAACTTTAAATGATACAAGATAATTTAGACCTAATTGATATCTATAGGACATTTAACCCCAAAACAATGAATTTCAACTTTTTCTCAAGAGCACATGGAACTTTCTGCAGGATAGATCACATCCTGGGCCATAAATCTAGCCTTGGTAAATTCAAAAAAAATTGAAATCATTCCAAGCATCTTTTCTGACCACAATGCAGTAAGATTAGATCTCCATTACAGGAGAAAAACTATTAAAAAATCCAACATATGGAGGCTGAACAACATACTGCTGAATAACCAACAAATCTCAGAAGTAATAAAAAAAGAAAACAAAATATGCATAGCTGTTTCTACCAAAAATCTCGAGAAGAGCTAACACCTATCCTACTGAAACTCTTCCAGAAAATTGTAGAGGAAGGTAAACGTCCAAACTCATTCTATGAGGCCACCATCACCCTAATACCAAAACCTGAAAAAGATACCACAAAAAAAGAAAACTACAGGCCAATATCACTGATGAACATAGATGCAAAAATCCTCAACAAAATTCTAGCAATCAGAATCCAACAACACATTAAAAAGATCATACACCATGACCAAGTGGGCTTTATCCCAGGGATGCAAGGATTCTTCAATATCAGCAAGTGAATCAATGTAATTCACCACATTAACAAATTGAAAAATAAAAGCCATATGATTATCTCAATAGATGCAGAGAAGGCCTTTGACAAAATTCAACATCCATTTATGATAAAAACTCTCCAGAAAGCAGGAATAGAAGGAACATACCTCAACATAATAAAAGCTATATATGACAAACCCACAGCAAACATTATCCTCAATAGTGAAAAATTGAAAGCATTTCCCCTAAAGTCAGGAACAAGACAAGGGTGCCCACTTTCACCACTACTACTCAACATAGTTCTGGAAGTTTTGGCCACAGCAATCAGAGCGAAAAAGAAATAAAAGGAATCCAAATTGGAAAAGAAGAAGTAAAACTCACTGTTTGCAGATGACATGATCCTCTACATAGAAAATCCTAAAGACTCCACCAGAAAATTACTAGAGCTAATCAATGAATATAGTAAAGTTGCAGGATATAAAATCAACACTCAGAGATCCCTTGCATTCCTATACACTAATAATGAGAAAGTAGAAAAGGAAATTAAGGAAACAATTACATTCACGATTACAACAAAAAGAATAAAATACTTAGGAATATACCTACCTAAAGAAACTAAAGACCTATATATCAAAAACTATGAAACACTGATGAAAGAAATCAAAGAGGACACTAATAGGTGGAGAATATACCATGTTCATGGATTGGAAGAATCAATATAGTGAAAACGAGTATACTACCCCAAACAATCTACAGATTCAATGCAATCCCTATCAAGCTACCAGCGGTATTTTTCACAGAACTAGAACAAATAATTTCAAGATTTGTCTGGAAATACAAAAAACCTCGAATAGCCAAAGCAATCTTGAGAAAGAAGGATGGAACTGGAGGAATCAACCTGCCTGACTTCAGGCTCTACTACAAAGCCACAGTCATTAAGACAGTATGGTACTGGCACAAAGACAGACATATAGATCAATGGAACAAAATAGAAAGCCCAGAGATAAATCCACGCACCTATGGACACCTTATCTTTGACAAAGGAGGCAAGAATATACAATGGAGGAAAGACAATCTCTTTAACAAGTGGTGCTGGGAAAACTGGTCAACCACTTGTAAAAGAATGAAACTAGATCACTTTCTAACACCACACACAAAAATAAACTCAAAGTGGATTAAAGATCTAAATGTAAGACCAGAAACTATAAAACTCCTAGAGGAGAACAGAGGCAAAATACTCTCCGACATAAATCACAGCAGGATCCTCTATGATCCACCTCCCAGAATACTGGAAATAAAAGCAAAAATAAACAAATGGGATCTAATTAAAATTAAAAGCTTCTGCCCAACAAAGGAAACTATAAGTAAGGTGAAAAGACAGCCTTCTGAATGAGAGAAAACAATAGCAAATGAAGCAACTGACAAACAACTAATCTCAAAAATATACAAGCAACTTAGGCAGCTCAACTCCAGGAAAATAAACGACCCAATCAAGAAATGGGCCAAAGAACTAAATAGGCATTTCTCCAAAGAAGACATACGGATGGCTAACAAACACATGAAAAGATGCTCAACATCACTCATTATCAGAAAAATGCAAATCAAGACCACAATGAGGTACCATTTCACACCAGTCAGAATGGCTACAATCTAAATGTCTATAAGCAATAAATGCTGGAGAGGATGTGGAGAAAAGGGAACCCTCTTACACTGTTGGTGGAAATGCAAACTAGTACAGCCATATGGAAAACAGTGTGGAGATTCCTTAAAAAACTGGAAATAGAACTGCCTTATGACCCAGTAATCCCACTGCTGGGCATACACCCTGAGGAAACCAGAATTGAAAGAGACACATGTACCTCAATTTCATTGCAGCACTGTTTATAATAGCCAGGACATGGAAACAACTTAGATGTCCATCAACAGATGAATGGATAAGAAAGCTGTGGTACATATACACAATGGAGTATTACTCAGCCATTAAAAAGAATACATTTGAATCAGTTCTAATGAGATGGATGAAACTGGAGCCAATTATACAGAGTGAAGTAAGCCAGAAAGAAAAACACCAATACAGTATACTGACACATATGTATGGAATTTAGAAAGATGATAATGATGACCCTGTATGCGAGACAGCAAAAGAGATACAGATGTATAGAACGGACTTTTGGACTGTGAGGGAGAGGGAGAGGGAGAGGGTGGGATGATTTGGGAGAATGGCATTGATACATATACTATCATGTAAGAAACGAAGCTCCAGTCTATGTTCAATACAAGATACAGGATGCTTGGGGCTGGTGCACGGGGAAGATCCAGAGAGATGATATGGGGTGGAAGGTGGGAGGGGGATTCAGGATTGGGAGCTCGTATACATCCGTGGCGGATTCATGTCAATGTATGGCAAAACCAATACAGTATTGTAAAGTAAAATAAAGAATAAAAGTAAAAAAAAAAGAAAAAGAAACAAATTAAAATGAAAACAGAACAACCCAAAACCTATGGGACACTGTAAAAGCAGTGCTAAGGGGAAGGTTCATAGCAATACAGGCATACCTCAAGAAACAAGAAAAACTCAAATAAATAACCTAACTCTACACCTAAAGCAACTAGAAAAGGAAGAAATGGAGAACCCCAGGGTTAGTAGAAGGAAAGAAATCTTAAAAATTAGGGCAGAAATAAATGCAAAAGAAACAAAAGAGACCATAGCAAAAATCAACAAAGCCAAAAGTTGGTTCTTTGAGAGGATAAATAAAATTGACAAACTATTAGCCAGACTCATCAAAAAACAAAGGGAGAAAAATCAAATCAACAAAATTAGAAATGAAAATGGAGAAATCAGAACAGACAACACAGAAATACAAAGGATCATAAGAGACTACTATCAGCAACTATATGCCAGTAAAATGGACAACATGGAAGAAATGGACAAATTCTTAGAAAAGTACAACTTTCCAAAACTGAACTGGGAAGAAGTAGAAAATCTTAACAGACCCATCACAAGAAAGGAAATTGAAAATGTAATCAGAAATATTCCAGCAAACAAAAGCCCAGGACCAGAAGGCTTCACAGCTGAATTCTACCAAAAATTTAGAGAAGAGCTAACACCTCTTCTACTCAAACTCTTCCAGAAAATTGCAGAGGAAGGTAAACTTCCAAACTCATTCTGAGGCCACCATCACCCTAAACCAAAACCAGACAAAGATGCCACACATACACACACAAAAACTACACGCCAATATCACTGATGAACATAGATGCAAAAATCCTTAACAAAATTCTAGAAAACAGAATCCAACAACATGTTAAAAAGATCATACATCATGACCAAGTGGGCTTTATCATAGAGATACAAAGATTCTTCAATATCCACAAATCAATCAATGTAATTCACCACATTAACAAATTGAAAAATAAAAACCATATGATTGTCTCAATAGATGCAGAGAAAACTTTTGACAAAATTCAGCATCCATTTATGATTAAAAAACCCTCCAGAAAGCAGGAATAGAAGGAACATACCTTAACATAATAAAAGCTATATACGAAAAACCCATAGCAAACATTATCCTCAATGGTGAAAAATTGCACATATTTCCCCTAAAATCAGGAACAAGACAAGGGTGCCCACTTTCATCACTACTATTCAACATAGTTTTGGAATTTTTGACCACAGCAATCAGAGCAGAAAAAGAAATAAAAGGAATCCAGATTGGAAAAGAAGTAAAACTCACTATTTGCAGATGACATGATCCTCTACATAGAAAACCCTAAAGACTCTACCAGAAAATTACTAGAGCTAATCAATGCATATAGTAAATTTGCAGGATATAAAATCAACACTCAGAAATCCTTTGCATTCCTATGCACTAATAATGAGAAAATAGAGAAATTAAGGAAACAATTCCATTCACCATTGCAATGAAAGGAATAAAATACTTAGGAATATATCTACCTAAAGAAACAAAAGACCTATATATAGAAAACTATAAAACACTGGTGAAAGAAATCTAAGAGGACACAAATAGATGGAGAAATACACCGTATTCACGGATCAGAAATCAATATAGTGAAAATGAGTATGCTATCCCAAAGCAATCTATAGATTCAATGCAATCCCTATCAAGCTACTAACGGTATTTTTCACAGAGCTAGAACAAATAATTTCACAATTTGTATAGAAATACAAAAAACCTTGAATAGCCAAAGCAATCTTGAGAAAGAAGAATGGAACTGGAGGAATTACCTGCCTGACTTCAGGCTCTACTACAAAGCCACAGTCATCAAGACAGTATGGTACTGGCACAAAAACAGAAATATAGATCAATGGAACAAAACAGAAAGCTCAGAGATAAGGGGACAACAGAAGATGAGATGTCTGGATGGCATAACTGACTTGATGGACATGAGTCTGAGTGAACTCTGGGAGTTAGTGATGGACAGGGAGGCCTGGCGTGCTGCAATTCATGGGGTTGCAAAGAGACACACCTGAGAGACTGAACTGAATTGATGGACACCTTATCTTTGACAAAGGGGGCAAGAATATACAGTGAAGAAAAGACAATTTCTTTAACAAGTGGTGCTGGGAAAACTGGTCAACCACTTATAAAAGAATGAAACTAGAACACTTTCTAATACCATACACAAAAATAAATTCAAACTGGATTAAATATCTAAGCATAAGACCAGAAACTATAAAACTCCTACAGGAGAACATAGGCAAAACACTCTGCGACATAAAACACATCAGGATCCTCTATGACCTACATCCCAGAATATTGGAAATAAAAGCAAAAATAAACAAATGGGACCTAATTAAATTTACAACCTTCTGCACAACAAAGGAAACTATAAGCAAGGTGAAAAGACAGCCTTCAGAATGGGAGAAAATAATAGCAAATGAAGCAACTGACAAACAACTAATCTCAAAAATATACAAGCAACTCCTGCAGCTCTATTCCAGAAAAATAAACGGCCCAATCAAAAAAGGGACCAAAGAACTAAACAGACATTTCTCCAAAGAAGACATATGGATGGCTAACAAACACATGAAAGATGCTCAACATCACTCATTATCAGATAAATGCAAATCAAAACCACAATGAGGTACCATTTCACACTAGCCAGAATGGCTGCTATCCAAAACTCTATAAGCAATAAATGCTGGAGAGGGTGTGGAGAAAAGGAAACCTTTTACACTGTTGGTGGGAATGCAAACTAGTACAGCCACTATGGAGAACAGAGTAGAGATTCCTTAAAAAACTGCCTTAGGACCCAGTAATCACACTACTGGGCATACACATGAGGAAACCAGAATTGAAAGAGACGCATGTAATGTTCATCACAGCACCATTTATATCTAGGACATGGAAGCAACCTAAATGCCCATCAGCAGATGGATAAGAACGCTATGGTACATATACACAATGGTGTATTACTCAGCCATTAAAAAGAATACATTTGAATCAGTTCTAATGAGGTGGATGAAACTGGAGCCGATTATACAATGAAGTAAGCCAGAAAGAAAAACACCAATACAGTATACTAACACATATATATGGAATTTAGAAAGATGGTAACAATAACCCTGTATGCAAGACAGCAAAAGAGACACAGATGTATAGAACAGTTTGTTGGACTCTCTGGGAGAGGGAGAGAGTGGGATGATTTGGGTTAATGGCACTGAAACATGTTTATTATCATATGTGAAATGAATCACCAGTCCAGGTTCAGTGCATGATACAGGGTGCTCGGGGCTGGTGCACTGGGATGACCCAGAGGGATGGGATGGGGAGGAAGGTGGGAGGGGGGTTCAGGATGGGAAACACATGTACACCTGTCGCAGATTCATGTCAATGTATGGCAAAACCAATAGAATTTGTAAAGTAATTAGCCTCCAATTAAAATAAATTTATAATTTAAAAAAAAAACAAAACAAAGAAAATGTGGTACATATATACAATAAAATATTATTCTGCCTTGAGAAAGAAGAAAATCTGGTATTTTCTACAATTGGGATAAATTTTGAAAGCATTATGTTAAGTGATGTAAAGCAGACAGAGAAAGACAAATGTTCTGTGGTCTCAGTTATATATAGAATCTGAAAAGGCTGATATCATAAAAAATAGAGAGTAGAATAATGATGGAAGTGTGATATATAGTCAAATGATATGAAAAGTGAAAATTAAAGTGTTAATTGCTCAGTCATGTCTGAATCTCTGGAACACCATGGACTGTAGTCCACCAGGCTCCTTTGTGCATAGAATTCTCCAGGCAAAACTGGTATGAACTTCCAGTCAAAAGAGGAATAAGTCCTGAGGGTCTAATGTACAGTACAGTGATTATGTCTAATAAAGATACTGTGTGATATAACTAAAAGTTGTTACCTTAGTAGATCTTAAATATTCTTACCAGAAAAAAAAAAGATGATAATCATGTGACACAATGAAGGTCATAGCTAAATGCACTGATTTTCCAACATACAAATGAATCAAATCAACAGGCTGTACATCTTAAACTTATACAATATTATCTCAATAAAATTGTGGAGGAAAACATAGATATTGTTACAATCCCCATATTAGAAATAACAAAATGGAAAAGCCAAGATGTAAATCCAGGTTTGTTTAAATTCCAAAAACACTGATCTTTCCAGCCTTATACACTAAAGTACACATGTTGAATGAGGGTGGGCTCTAACTCTTAGCAGTATATGGTATTATTGTTCTCTATTCTCCACTGATTTCTGCATATCTGCTCTTTGCCGTGTAACTTTATAGGGCTCCCTCAGTGTGGGCAAAGAATAACCCTTATATCTCAACTCTGGTCTTTGCCATGTGACTTGCTTTGGCCAATGGATATTGATGGGCATGATGTAATCAGGGTTTGGAAAATAATCACTCTCTTGCACCTCTGACAGTACCATGAGAAAGAGTCACCAGTCTAGGAAAGGATGAGAAATACATAAAACATATCCACCCAGCCTGGGACAGCTAAACCCAGGAAACTGTAGACACATGAATGGATTTGCCGTGATTGGCAGAAACATCCAGCCACACCCTGGATGTGGCACCCCCAGCCAATCTACAGATCTGTGAGAAAAAATGCCATTATTAATATTTTTCAATATGGAGAAAGGGAAAAATGGAGAGACTTATGAATTTTCTGCTTTGATTCACTTGAATGGAAACTGGGGCTATTAATCAGAATATAAAAATTTTAGAGAAAATTTCTAATTTATATCTGATATATCTAACTTTAAGTGCCTTTGGACATTAATATTTTCCAGATATTTCTCAACCATAACATAATATCTAATCACATCTTTGCTGCTCTCACTCTAAGGAGATACTGTTCCCCATAATTCCTGGAGAAAACAAAAACTCAGTTTATCAGAGTTAATGTAGCAAAAAACCTTTTACCAAGCTAATGATCTCCATATCTTCTCCAATCCCTATCATTTCCCACTACTCTCAGTTAAATGAAATATTTTCATCCTTCAAAGCTAATTATCCTTCTTATGCTTTTGATCATAATTTCTCTCAAGTCCTCAAAAATCAATCATCACCTGTCCCCTTCTCTTTCTCTTATATGTATTTAATTGTTTCCTAACTACTGATTCCTTTAAAAACACCATATAAACATGATGAAACCTTGACTTATATATGTATCAATATACATATACACACCAACACTCATGCATACACACACACACACACACACACACACACAAACATATCAGTTCAGTTCAGTTCAGTCGCTCAGTTGTGTCTGACTCTCTGCGACCCCATGAATCTCAGCACACCAGGCCTCCCTGTTCATCACCATCTCCCGGAGTTCACCCAGACTCATGTCCATCGAGTTCATGATGCCATCCAGCCATCTCATCCTCGGTCGTCCCTTTCTCCTCCTGCCCCCAATCCCTCCCAGCATCAGAGTCTTTTCCAATGAGTCAACTCTTCTCATGAGGTGGCCAAAGTACTGGAGTTTCAGCTTCAGCATCATTCCTTCCAAAGAAATCCCAGGGTTGATCTCCTTCAGAATATAACTAATCTAAAGCTTTCTTATAGAATGACCAGAAGTGAAATAAATATGAAAGTAGAACAATCAATGAGCACAGGTTTAAAGAGTGAAAATAACAAGACCTAAAGATATTAAAGAAAGTCGGCTTAAATGCTAGCAAAGAAAATAATGGGTGATTCACTTTAAATTAGGTCCATTATATTCAAGGCTTTAGATGCCAGGCTAAGGCACTGAATTGATTTCATATACAGTGGAAAGTCACTGCAGAAAAGAACTCTTGGTGTTTACTTTTGTAAGCTGAATTAAAGTAGTATCATTTCATTAATTTGTTATAAGATTAATTTATGTTTAGCTATAGTTGAATCATCCATTCAGTCATTTAGTCAACCAGTATTCCCTGAACACATATCTCTTCTCATGATCCATCCAAAAAGAGAGAATTATATAGAAAAATAAATATACATCTGAACATTAATATTTTCCCAAGGAATTACTTCTTTAGGACTCAAGCTTTCTATGATTTTCCACAATTCATATTTTAAAAACTTATTTTATAATATTAATTTTAGTTTCTAATGCTAGTTTATTAATTTAATTTAAAAATTGTAGTTTGAAATCCACTTAAATGCATATCACAAATGTTATAAAACCTAGGTTGAAATAAAGATTAATGAATTAGGACATTACATGACTAATTTCTTTCTTTTACTTCTAGTCACCCTTCAAGGTCCCTAACATATACTCATAAGTCCATTGATTCTTGCCAGATCAGATATTGCTCATATTTGTGCTAATTATTAAGGATTTGTGATAAAAGCTTTGAGCCATGTTTTGGCAGGGAAAAAGCAAAAGATATTGCCTATGTTAGAAATATATTGTTCAAGTGAAAAGAAAGAAAGCAACCACTTTAATCCACCTCAGTTAAGTATTTAGTTGGTAATTATTATTTTTTTAAGATATAGAAAAAAATTATTTGGAGCAGTTTGAGAATAGAAGCCAGAGAAAGAACCATTTTGATTACAGATATCTGGTAATTAAAAGACAATTTATTGAATATTAAATATATAGAAACAGCATAGTATGTTCATCACATAATAGAGACATGAAATGATTAGACAGATACCAAAAGTTCTTGATGATAACCTATAAGGATAAAACATTTGATATATCCCTGGACCCAAAGCAAGAAGTTAGTGTTCCCACCAAAATCTTAATCTTCCCATTTCTTTTGCTAAAACATGACAGAAAACAAAAAGATGGCTAATGTTTCAATAGATAAGTTTCACTACCTGATCGCTCATAGCTGATCCATCCTGACTGTTCCTACATTGTGGCTTTAAGCCCATATGACCTATAATCCTCCAAAAAAAAGTCTGATTAGCCTTTGTGTATATATTCCCAATTCTTAGGAATAAAGATAGATTAGTTAAGAAACTGCCCTTGAAACAATGATGCAACTCAGACTAAGGTTCATGGGAAGACTGGGAAAAGATAAAACTGAAAATTACATAGAAGAGTGACTTTAAAATTCAAATTACCTATACTTATTACTGACATTTTTGAGGGTGTATATCAGAATTAAAAGCAAAACTACCATGAGTGATACATGGGATTTATTCTTCTATGATCCTGGAAAATGGTAAGGCAACTTATGGAAGACTGTTGCCCCTGCATCTTAATGTGAAGTGAGGGAAGAGTACAGGCAAACTAGAACCCGAAAGGATGAACTGAAGCATAAGAGAATGAATTGAGCTCCACATCCATCTGTCCCAGCTTCTCTCTAAGCCTTCATCTTGGATGATGCAGATGGCCTGTAGTAGGGCTGGTTTACTCGTTACAGAACTTCACCTTTCTCCAGCCCAGGATCCAGTGAGGTGATCTGGTTGAGGTGATCTGGCTGGGGTGATCTGGTTGGGGTGATCTGGTTGGAGCTGCAAGATCTGCAGACAGGGCTGCTGTCTGCCAGCAGAGTGACTTAGCAGATTTACTACAATGTGGGTGAACCCAACAGTACCTGATCGATCCTTCTAATTGTAAATACATTGGCTACTCTATTTTCATTCCCAAATCCTATGCAAATGTCTCCTGTATCCAATTTTAACTGAAAACCAGATAGAGCAGAGAATTCTGGAATCATGTAAGATCTCTGTTGTTGGTTAACAGTCTAAGTCCCTTTCCCTGGCATCTGAATCCAACTTAGCTAAACTGACCCAGTATGAAGATATAGCAGATATAATATTATGCAGGTCATGTGTTCTTGGGTTTTCATTACATTAAAATACATGTAATGTAAATTTAAAAACCAATATAAGTAGAAGTCTATTCCCAAATTCCAATAGACTGTTTTGATGAGGTCATATTAAAATGATTTAGAAGTCATTTATTTATTTAGGCTTTGGGATTTAGGGAAGCAGTGCCTTCAGAAAACTAAAGAATCTAGAAAGGAGTTTTAGGAGAACTTTCATGAGATGGGTCATGACTTTGAGGTGAAGCCAAGAATGTTCAGCTGGAGTTGAACATCAAATATATGTATGCAGAGCATAAAAAGTACAGAGTCACTTGGGAGATAGTTCAAAGTAACAAGAGAGGTGGTACACATTATAGCCATTAAGGCTGATGAGAATACATGAAGTGAAAAATATTTCAACACAATAAAGTAATGAAACTCAAGGCTCAGTTCAAGCCAAACATACCTAGTATTTCTCTATTGTTTTTAAAAGTGAGTTTAAACAAAGAGTTATTGTTAAAATATACTATATTTTAAATCTTAATGTTTAAAAACTCAAGAGATTTTATGGAGTCAAGATTTTTTTAAATGAATTTGACATCATATGCTCATGAAACAAAAGAAACACTGTATGTAAAGTTATAAGCAATGGCACTATTTTTGCTTCAGAAATATTTTTATGAAAATTACTGTTTTCTAATATAATAATTTCTTACTTAGAAATTTATTTTTAAATTCAATTATATATTTGTAGTCTCAACTTCAGTCATGTCTGATTCTTTGTGACCCCGCGGACTGTATGCAGCTTTCCAGGCTCCTCTGTCCATGGAATTCTCCAGGCAAGAATGCTGAAGTGAGATGAAAAGTTGTGGGGCCTAGAATGGCCTGGCCCAAAGGATTTGAAGGGCAGTCTCCTAGCAGCCCCAGGCTGGCTTTGGGAAGGGCCATGCCACCATTTGTTTATCATTCCATGGGGTATGTCAGCCTTGGCTAACCCAGCACAGAGAGGTCAGGGCTGGGGACAGTCCCCTCTCTACTGCCCTCCAGCCTGTGCGTCTGAATTGTGGATTGTGCAGAAGAACCTGCAGCATAGTTATTTGACTATATCTTGACCGAGGGCTTGCAGTGCAAAGCCAGGCCAGTGTTGCACATTGCTTACAATACAAAGGGATCATTTATTAAAATAAAAAAAGATTACTGAAGTGCGTTGCCATTCCCTTTTCTATGAGATCTTCCCGACCCAGGGATTGAACCCCGGTCTTCTGCATTGCAGGCAGATTCTTTCCCTTCTGAGCCACCAAAGAAGCCCCCTGTTTATTATATTTCTTTTTATTCCTATCAACTTTTGTCTTAATGCTTTATTGTGACTTTTGATTTTATGCTTCTATTTAAAGTCAGTCTTTTATGTTTTTCTGCTTTATAAAAACATTGTATTTGGGGAAAAGATCATTTTCATTATCAAAGAGTTAACTTTTTGGTCTTAGGAAGATCAATATTTGCTTTGGCTTGCCCTGTTTACACAGATATATAATTTAATCAACTCATATATATGATCTTCATTTTTCATTTGGAAAATTGGCAGGACTTTGAAAAACAACTACTACAGGAAAAACGTTTAGCCATCAGTACATGCTGAGAATAACAATTAATAGAAATTTCAACATGTACATTGTGTATACAGCTGTCTGGATTATGACTACAGTAAATCCTTATGGAGACCAGATTTATTGACTTTGGTAATTTATATATATATAGATATAGATATGTATACACACACACACACACATACATACATACTGTTTTTATTCAACTTTTTGTAAAGCTAATTTTAAAAATAAACAATTTTATTTTGCATGTAAACCATAATATCTTGCTGATGGGTACATACAATCAATTTTAAGATAACCAGGAACATATGGGAATTTTCAAAGTTATAGAATAGTTATGTCACATAAAAATATAAAAGTCATCTTGATAAAATTTAGAGTGGAATGAAATGATGAATATTACTATTTCTCTCTATATACATTTTTATAATGACCTTTGCTATATCAATAGCCTTGATGAAGAAATACAGAACAAGTTCCAAGGGAAGATATTCAAGAGTAAAAAAGATTAATGCTGATCCCAAACAATATTTTTTACTTATAAGGTTAAAAACAGAGATGGAATGCCCTCAATGGCTGACCTTCTTAGGCAAAGGTGGTGTAGTGATGCTGACAACTATTACCATTATTCAGCACTTTGGAACTGTAAGTATTATAGGGATTGTCTTTTATATTGCATTCATTTGTTAGGTGTGAGTGTATTAAAGAATAACAATACTCTAAAGCTAGAATATTCTAAAGTTTAGGTATTCTAAAATGACAATATTCTGAAGTTATTTTTGGCCTGAATAAATCCCTTGAGCATAAAGAGCACCACAGAACATAGTTTTCTTTCTCCATACTAATATTTGAATTAATCAAACCCCTAAAATTATATAATGGCTTTAAAATTTTATGTAGGATATTAAGTGGCTAAATTTGTAATTTCTTAGAAACATAGGAATCTTATTTGGTCAGTTTTGTAAATGTGTTTACTAAGAGAAACAGAAAATACTACTTTTTCATTCACTAATTGTCTAAATTTTATTTTTCGCAGCAGACATCTTGGAAATAACTGTTTTCAAGAGTTATGCTACATTACTTATCATATTTGGGTTGCAGAATCTAATCTATATTTCTTCCAATAAATAGCACAATCATTAACTAAGAATGTAAATAGAGAAAATGATATCTCAACATTCTTTATTCGATAACTTAGAAATAAGCTACTTTTCAGAAATGATTCAATACTAACTATAATTATAATTGCATTCTGAACCATTTTAGATAACTTTTTTAGTAAGAGCTTAATAGTGAAATTATCTATTAAAAAGGGCTTTTTGACAGTATTGCAGTGGTTAAACTACAGAGAAAATTGACCAACACTTAGATTTAAAATATCTTAATGAATTCATAAGCTATCTTGTACAATTTGTGAGTATTTCCAATTTACAGGATCATTGATGACTGCCTTTTTCATTAAGTGAATTTTTGAGGTCTTTCCCATTTTCTCTCTAGCATAAAAACTGTGTATATTTATAATTGAATTTTAAAACAGTTTTTGAATTATTATTATTATACGAGAAGCAAAGGAAAATCTGTTTTAAAATTCTCTCTTCAAATAAGAACATGGTGAGTCTACATGTTTTGAGGCACATAAAGATCACTTCAAAGGAAAATACCAAACACTGTCAGGTAGTTAAAGGCAAATTGATCACTGTGGTCATAGAAGAACTGAGAAGTAATTGTAAGTTTACGGAGTTTTATTGAGGTTCTTCATTCTGCTAGGCCGCTCAGCAGTATATCAGATGTTATATACATACATATACATATACATATATGCACATATATCTTTTCTTTTGTACTAATCTTTAAATTGTACCCTCGCCTCCTTTTATGCACAGGGACCTGAAGTTCAAAGAATTGAGTAAACTGGACCAAAAGTCACAGCTAGACTGTTCCCCTTTTTACAAATGGCTTTAGTAGTATCATTGCTGGAGGGTCCTGCCATAATCCAGCATGAGACAGTATTCATATATGGAATTTAGAAAGATGGTAACGATGACCCCATGTGCGAGACAGCAAAAGAGACATAGATGTAAAGAACAGACGTTTGGACTCTGTGGGAGAAGGCGAGGGTGGGATGATTTGAGAGAATAGCATTGAAACATGTATATTACTTACCATATGTGAAATAGATCACCAGTCCAGGTCTGATGCATGAGGTAGGGTGCTCATGGCCAGAGCACTGGGAAGACCCTGAGGGATGGGATGGAGAGGGAGGTGGAAGGGGAGTTCAGGTTGGGGAACACATGTACACCCATGGTTGATCATGTCAATGTATGGCAAAAACCGTTACAATATTTTAAAGTAATTACCCTCCAATTAAAATAAATTAATTAATAAAATAAAATGTGTCTCTTTCATTTCCTTAAAAGCAGCTTCTGTGTGTGCAACTTAATATAACTCACCCAATTAACTGATTTGCACAATGCCAAAAGAAGTAAAGATTTTAAAAAATAAGATAATAGTTGTCAATAATAGACTTCCCTAATGACTGAACATTTAAGATATTTTAGTTAACAAACTTCTTATTTATTCATGTAAACTATATTCTATTATGTCTCAATGTCTCAAAGAGACTAAAGGAAGAATCTATTTGTATAAAGACAACTATGAGAAAATAAGAAATTCAGAATATAGTACAAGTTCTTCACTGATTTTGCAAATAACCTTTTATTGCAGGTAAATCTTGAATAAATTTCTGGAATTTTCCACTCTAGTCTTCCACTTCTCTGCTTTACCTTCAGATCTTTTCAAATCTTTTCCTTTCTTTCCTCTTTCCTTCCTCTTTCCTCCTGTCAAAAACCCATTTCCACTATTGGGGAAAAAAAAAAAAAACTCTTCTAGAAATTGAGCATTACTGCCAACCTCTACCCAGGAGGGAGAACATGATCTGGTTAACCATGTCACAAAAGAGATGACTTGGCTCTGTCAGAATCTTCTTAAGCACTATCTTGTCATACTACTGTTAGGAGGAGAAATAACCTTTGCAAAAACAGTAAGGAGATCAGTGTCAGAACCCACTGAAGTTCTGCTGCAGAAAATTGATAGCCACAAGAACAATTTGTAAGTTGTAAGAATCTTTAAAATAAATAGTTCATTTTTTAAAAATATCTAAGAACCTAATGCAAATAGTAAACATAAGGAGAGACTTGTCCGGACTGGGTATTCTTACATGAATTCAGGAGTACATTGCATCTCTTTACAATTACACTGGTGTCAAATGCTCCTACATGTATAAAGTCTACTTAGAGATATAGAGGGTGGGGGTGTATGATTTGTACTGCTATTGGTGGTGGTGGTGTGTTGTTTTAATCTCCCAAAGGGTATACTGCTCAAGTTTATTACCATCCAATGACTACACTGTTTTTAGGAACTTTGGTAATATTAAATAACTGGACACTTAGTATAATACTTGTATTTATTCTAAAATATAATTTCACTTTTGCCAAAAAGCCAATATGGAATTTAAATCTTAAAAATAACTTTGACAAAACATGTAGCTCTTTCATATGACAACTTGTGGCTCAAAACTGCCCATTTCTAGGAGAGTACCCTGGGAACAGAATATAGCCTCTCAGATTTTTTTTTCCATTGATTTAAGGGAAGTTTACATCTAAAAATACATTTAACTCTAGCTTTAAGCTTTTTTAGAGTAATCACATTAATAATAAAAGTAATTAAATAGTGCTGACAATTCCCTTGATTTAATTCTATGAGGCATGTACTGATTTTAGCTGCATTTAACCAGTGGTCAAGATCACCAAGTTAGCCCCAAACTTGGGCAGGATAGAAACAAATGTTGTCATTTTCTTAAATGCTCATTTTCTTATATAAGACATCCTAAAAATTTTTTCTGTGCTTTATGCTTATGATTCCCCCAGTAGCTCAACTTAATGGCAAACAATCCCCTGAAATCCCATCTGTTTTCTCGAGTTTTCTAAATCTTGAGAGTTGGGATATATTCCTATTATGATGATATTTGTAGTTATTTATTTTGGGGTATGTTTTCAGTGGTTTCAGCCCAAAAGAAAATGATTTCCTTTAAAAAAAAAAAAAAAAGGAGAAGTTTGAAGTGTAGCATAACCCTGCTGTCAAAGGTCCTATTGCTAAGGGGATATTGTGTCCTGATTTAAGACCACAGTCAATGGCAACTTTATCTAAAGTAAGGCTGGGAATCCAGCAAGAGCTTTTAATCTTAAATTAAGACTTGGGATAAATTATAAAAAAGCATTCTAGTCAGAGTCTGGATCAAACCAAGATAAATGGGAGCTTTAGTGTGTAACAGTTAAAAATGGAAGATATAAAAAAGAGTTGTGTATTGAGGTGTATAGTCTTTCAATATTGTTTTGTGGTTTTACATGTGAGGAGTTATGTTGAGCTGCTGAAGGAAAAATGCAGGCTGACCTCCCTGTCAATGAGAAATGTCTGCTTTAGGAAACGAGCATACAAGGAACACAGGATCCCACTCTTACATCCAAGACCTGCTCTTTAAACAGTAAAAGGAAGCCAGCAACCTGCAGGAAAGTAAGTCACTCCTTGTACAAGGACATACCATTAAAATACAAGAATCACACCCTCCCTCCCTTTCCATCTCTCATTTCAAATTACATAATGTAGCACATGGGCTTCCCTTGTAGCTCAGTTGGTAAAGAATATTATTGTAAAAAATAAATGAAAACTGAGAGCTAATGGCAACCCACTCCAGGATTCTTGCCTGGAGAATCCCATGGACGGAGGAGCCTGGTGGGCTACAGTCCACGGGGTCACAAAGAGTCGGACATGACTGAGCGACTTCACTTCACTTCAATAAACAATAAAGTGAACGTTCCCCCTTTATTTTTCTCCTTCCTCTTTCTTCACCATAAAAAGCACTAACAATTTGGCTAAAATATAAATATATGCTCAGATGCTCAGTCTGAGCATCTCTGAGACTCTTGCAGCCCCATGGATGGTAGCCCTTCAGACTCCTCTGTCCATGGGATTTTCCAGGCAAGAATACTGGAGTGGGTTGCCATTTCCTTCTCCAGGGGATCTTCTCTACCCAGGGATTGAACCTTGATTTCCTGCATTGCAGGCAGATACTTTATCAACTGAGCCACCAGGGTAGTAGATACTTATGTGTTAAATTTCTATACAGAATTACATTAGTCAAATATACATAATTTTTTTGAATATTACCTAAGAAACATTTTCAATTGTTTCCTGGTTTGTTTTTTTTTTTTTTTGGTCATCATTTGTGATTTTTTGTGACTAAAGCTACATTGAACGTCATTTGATAAGAATCTTTCTGCAAATGGACAAGGATTTTTAAGTATACTATTAGAACTACATTATCTAGGTGAAATATTAAATACATTTCAAAAAAAGCTGGACAGATATATCACCAAGTTACTTTACTTCTATTGGTTTTGTTAATTTCCAGCCCTATAGTTCTATCAACACTAGTTTCTATCTTTTACACAATGTCAATTTAATGATAAAAATGATTATTTCTAAATTGTAAATTTCTAATTTACTGTTTAAGTGAGACAGAAATTAGTTTCATGTTTTTATTGGCCATGTATATACATTTTACTCAGAAATGATTATTTATATTATATACCAATTTTTCTATTTACTGTTTCTCTTTATGCTAATGCACAAAAATGGATATGTTGATTAAATATATTAATATTAACCTTATTTTTCAATCATTGTCCTCTCTTTACTCACTTTTTTACTGCTATTTGTTAATCATATTCTTCTTAGCGGCATTACTGCCATCTTACAGACTGGGAATTTCTCAGGTCAGACACTTAGGTCTTTTTGAACTGCTTAACACTGAGTGCTCTGTGAATCCTCCTGCTTCAGTCATGTCTGGCTCTTTGAGACCCCATGGACGGTAACCCATGTGGCTCCTCTGTCCATGGGATCTCCAGGAAGAATACTGGAGTGGGTTGCCTGCCCTCCTCCAGGGGATCTTTCAACCCAGTAACCAAACCAGCAACCCCTGTTTCTCCTGCATTGCAGGTGGATTCTTTGTCCACTGAGCTTTACACAGTACCAAGTACAAATAGGTGTGTGTGTGTGTGTGTGTGTGTGTGTGTGTGTGAAAAAGATAATGAATCCCTGAGCTACACACTAATAAAGCAAATATAATTTACCATGAGTCAGATGCATGGCTAGATTTCTGTGAATAAAGTGGAATTAAACATGCCAGAATGGTGTGTGGGGTCTGCAGTGTGCATTTTGTGGGCCACAGCAGTCTAGCTGGGTCATTTGGTCATGCTCCTTCCTGCTATACATAGGTAGATCCACGTGTTAATCAGCTCAACTGTGACATATATTTATAACCTATGATTAAACTCTTAATAGACTGCCCAGAACAGAGCACAAGGTCATGGAGAGAGTTGGAAATACTAAATGAAAGTGGGGATTTATGGCTCTCTAACTTGGGCAATTCTGTTCATCAAAACTAGTCTCTTCAATTAGTGGTTCAAAAAGTTCATTTCTCACTGAAGTATTTAAATGGCTGCAATTACATAAATTCAATCATATTGTTAAGCTTGTTTGAAAAGGAAAAAAAAATACTGTTTCATTTGTAAATTTGTGGAGATGTCTCAAATTTTATCATATTTTAAGTTATAAAACCATATGGGACATACTAATTTTTAAAATGAATTTTAAGATAATTATCTCTAGAGGCCTTTAACATTTTAAAAGAATTTATAGCATAATGGATCAGACTATAGAAGTAAACACCCTGTGAAATACTTACAAAGATATTGATCATTTTAAAGGTAAACCAATACAGTATTGTAAAGTAAAATAAAGTAAAAATAAAAATTAAATAAATAAATAAAGAATAACTGACAAAGTATTTTCTCACTTAGAAAATAAATCATTCTAATACACCTATCGTATAGAAGAAATTCTTATAATGCTAACTAAGTATAATCATGACTAGATGACTGTAACAAAAATATATAAAATTTAAAAAGTGTAAAACAAAACTTCCCAAGTTAAAATATTCCTTCCATGGCCATATGTGTGACATGAACGTGAATTATTTGTCCCATCACTTGTAGAGCGTCTTGAAGATTCATATCAAGACAGAATGATTACTCGACAAATGCATTTGATTTAACTCTCTTTGGAAAAGAAAGAATTTTGTTAGGAGGCTTTTGCCAGTGTACATGTAGACTAGGATCATATGATATTATCAGTTCAGAAAGGCAATCAAAAGACCATAAGCCAAAAATCCTATTTGTAGTGCTATGAACTCATATCAATTATAAAATGGGCTATAATATAGAAGAAAATTTATTCATAAATGATATTGATAGCTTAATGTTCCATAGAGACAAACATTCAGGAAGAGTCAATCATGAAAGAACACTTTTAATATTTTAGGGATCAGGGAAACAATTTAAAAGTAATACATATATTCCAGGATTTCTCAGTCTTGACACTATTGACATTTGTGGTCAAGTAAATTTTATGTTGTGGGAAGACTGTCCTGTGCATTTTAGGATGTTTAATAGCATCTCTGGACTCTACCCACTAGATGCCAGTAGTACACTCCTGCTGCAACAACCAAAAATGTCTCCAGACATTGATAAAAGTCCCTTATAGGGATAAGGGGACAGATTACCTGGTTGAGAATCAATCAAATATTCTTTTAGTGTTACTACTGTGGAGGAAACTTCTTTATGGAAAGAGTTTTTCTGTAGATATAGCTGTTTTACTTTATTAGTCAATTTGCTTAAAAATTATCTTCTTGGTTGCACATGTAGAAATAATTTGAGACTGTTTTCTGCTTGGATAGAACTTTATGATCAGTATACTGGATTGACTGAAGAACACTGAGTAATTATCCCTTAAAATTATATTATATGAAATTATTATTTTAAATTTTGACATGCCTTTCCTCTTGGAACATGACATGTGAAAGAAGTCAAATTTGAGTTTGAAACTTGCACTTTTAAAAGTTTTCTTCTCCTTCTTTTCAGAAATTGATATTTTTGACAACTGTAATAACTGGACATTACTAGAACAATGCTAGCACAGAGGGTTAACAGCTTGCACTTGTACAAAATACTTGAAGTCAGTCAGAAAGCCATTATGATGACCTTGTGCTGACCACATTCTATGAAGTGTTACATGATCAGGGACAGGGAAGTTGGTTAATGGAAGTTATATAGTAGCTAGATGTATCCTTGTCACACTTCATCTAAACTGATACATTGCAATGGTCCACACTGCTCAGACCTGGCAATTACTGTCCAATTCCAATCTATTCCACACTGCCACTATAATGAAAAATAATTAGGAGCCTGAAAATGAGTTTTCACATGAAATGGTTTCAGTGCTTGGACACAATCGCCTTTGGCAGATGGCTTTGGGTTTGCTTTAATATAATAAAGACAGTTAATCATCTCTAAAGAGTGCACTGAATGAATAAACTTTTAACACTACTTTCTACAATGAAACTCTTATATTGATCAAATGTTTAATGCTCAGGGGTGGAGGTGGCTTTGGTCGAACTGTTTAGAATGAGCACATAAATCACTGGAAAGTAAATGCATTAGAAAAGAAGAAAATCGATTTGGATCGATTATCTATTATTGATGAAGAAAAATAAAAAAGCTGAACACTAAAATCAACTGTTCTTTCTGAACACTGTTGCTATGATGGATTAAGGTATTTTCAGATGTCTTTATAAACACCTTGATTTTGGTAAGGCTGAAATAAATCACTTTCCAACAAATATATGTGTGTGTGTTACATGGGGTAAACATATTCCCTTCAACAAATGGTGCTCCAACTGGACATCCATGTGCAGAAAAATAAACCTAGATGCAGATCTTGCACCATTCATAGAAATTAACTCAAAATAGATCATAGACCTCAATGTAAAACACAAAACTATAAAACTTTTAGAAGATAACATTGGAAAAAAATCTTCAGTGGAGTGGTGCCTTTAGATACAAGATAAAAGACAGGAAACAAGAAAGACTCATGTAAAAAGGAATCGATAAGCTTCATTTCATTAAAATTAAACACTTTGGCTTTAAGAATGACAGTCAAGAGAATTAGAAGAAAAGCCACTGAACAGGAGAATATATTCGCAAAAGACATATTTGATAAAGGACTGTTATCCAACATATACAAAGAACTCTTTAAGACTCAACAATAAAAAAACAAACAACCCCTGCCAAAAAAAAAAAAAAAAATAGGCCACTGATCTTTATTGACACCTCACCAAAGAAGATACATAGATGGCAAATAAGCATATGAAAATATGATCCACATCATGCCATCAGGGGAATGCAAATTAAACAGCAATGAGATATCACAACACATCTATTAGAATAGCAAGATTTGGAACACTGGCAACACCAAAGCTGTGGAGCACCAGGAATTTTCATACCTGGCAATTACATTGCTAGTGGAATGCAAAATGCTACAGCCACTCTAGAAGAAAGAACAATAACTTTTTACAAAACTAAATAAAGTCTTACCAAACAATCTAGCAATTGCACCCCTCAGCATTTACCCAAAAGAACTGAAGATTAATGTCCACACAAAAATCTGAATATATATACTTATAGCAGATTTACTCATAATTGCTGAGACTTAGAATCAACCAAGATGATCTTCAGTGGATGAATGGATAAATATACTGTAGTACATCCAGATAGTTGACTACTATTCAGTGCTAAAAGAAGAAGAAAAAAGGGGAGGAACTATGAAGTTATAAGAAGACATAAAGAGACTTTAAATACATATTACTTCTGGATTCAGTCAAAACTATGGAGACAGTTAAAAGATCTCAGTGGCTGCCAGAAAAGGGAGTGGAAATAGTGAGATGAATACGCAGAGCACAGAGGATTTTTAGGGCAGTGAAAATACTCTGTATGATACCATAATGATGGACATGTGTCATTATACCTTTGTCAAAACCCATAGAACAACACCAAGAGTGAACCCTAAGATAAATTATGGACTTTCAGTGATTTTAATGTGTCAATCTCGGTTCATCCTTGGAAACAAATATACCATTCTTGTAAGTGACCTTTACAATCAAGGAGGCTAAGCATGTGTGTGCATAGGAGGCTTAAAAAAATTTTGTGTACCTCCTTCTTAATTCTGTTGTAAACTAAAAACTGCTCTAAAAACTGCTCTAGTCTTTTTAAAAAATGTATGTGAGTGTGTACATCTACCTACCTATTAATAAATATATACATATAACAAAATGTATATGTAATTTTTAAGTGAATATGTAATTTCCCATGAAGGGAGAAACATTCTGTTAGAAAGATTAACTTAAATTTTACCAAGCTGTAAAATTAATCATTCATTGACTTTTTCTAAAAAAAAGAAAATAACTATTTAAATTCACATTTATTAATTTCAAAAAAATTCACTAAATAATCAGAAAAATATGAATGTTTTAGAATTAAATTATTAATTCTGGGCTTAATCAATATTGAATTCCACTGCAAAGAACCTATCTTCAGAAATGAACTGAACTCTGTTCTCAAATATTGTTTATTAAAAAGATAAGTCACTGTCGGTAACTTGGTGATTTTTTTTAGAGATCCTATTTCATAAATTGATAGCATTTAAAGTACTCAGTCAGAGGTAATTTTTCTTCTTTAAATGACTAGATTTTTTAAAGTTCAAAAAAATTGATCTTAATAGTTTCCAAACTTAATAATAGTTTGAGTATTTATATTCAGCAGCACCATTGATAGCACAATAGGTGACAGTTTTCTCTTAACTTTACAGATTTGCTTAGACAAAATCTGTTCATTGTCCTTTCTGGTTATATAAATATGTTTCATCACAATCAGTGTTTGAGGTCTTGATTTGTTTTACTTTAACTGCCTTTCACTAAAGGGTAATTAGAACTTTATGAAATATATATACTGTAAAATAATGGCAATACAAGCATAAAATGGAATTACTGTTTTCATCTCTAGTTACTCAGAATGCTTTATTAGAATCAATGTTTATACATTTTGAAATGTGTTTATGAGTTATATGTAAACAGCACTGCAAGGTAGATATGCCATTCTTTATTTAGTATAGGCTGTTCACATTCATAGCCTTTTTTTTTTTTTTTTTTTTTTGACTGCTAGTTTTCTGCTGTTCTGATTTTCCATGAAACGTCTTTTGCTGTTCGGGGCATAAGACTTTTTGTTTGTTGGTTTCTTTAAGTCTGGTACATACATCGGCAACCTGTGTTTCATTCCTGCGTTTTGGACACTATTACTCATTATTTTGATTAATAATTATAATGCCAGTTTCAGAAGTATCACTGGTTATATTTAAGGAACATTTTTCTTTGAACGTTATCATGAGATTAAATCTGGTTTAAGTACTGATGAGTAATTACATATTGATAATCTTTACTTTTGTAGAAAAGAAATCACAATGAAAAATATTCTGAAAATTTTACTTTTTGATAGTTTAAAGCCGCATGGCATGAGTCCCTTTATTTCCTGCAAGCAAAGTGGATGTAGGTTTCCCTTGTCCATTGTCCCCAGCTAATACACATTAGGCCGCAGTCTAAGAGTTGCATCCAAATTCTTTGTGGCTGGGCTGAGCTAACCTGAAAAGGTACCCTTTCAGGAGAATAATCAGGTTAGTGTTTCCTCTACTTGGCAACTCTAGTCTCCCATTCCTGAGAAATTACGATCTGTAGTTAAGGCAGCCTCACCTGCAGAACAATTGAGGTTGTTGCCATAAGTACCTGTTGGTACATTAACTTCTCTTTGGACCAAAATCTCTGATGAAATGTAATTTATTTTTCTTCTTATGTAACTGATATCGTCACCTCAGTTGTCTAGAATGTGCTTACATGAATGGACAACCTAACAAAATTCATGATTAACATGTATGAGAAAAAGGATAAGCTTTTAAATCAGGTAGACAGGTACGTAAATCCAGAATTCAGGAGCTGTGTGACCATTAACAGGAGGTAAGAAAACATGACAAAAGTCCATTGCATTTGCTAGAGTAGCAAATGCTCTAACCTATGTGCTTAGCAAGTATTGAACAGAAGAGAATCTATGGCAACGTAAACCTAAACAAATACTAGCTACTATTATTACTAACACAGTAATGATCCTGTAATTGAAAACACATTTTCCTTGTGTCTCCCCATGTACTTTCTGGAATTTTATAGAGAAAATGAAGCACATCTAATTATTTGTGTATTAGTTTGTTAAAAAATAAAAGTGCACTTTTGTAGTGTACTTTATGCATACTTTCAATATGCAAGTATCAAGTCACTTCAACTGACTGTATACACACACACACACACAAAATAATGATAAAGTGGAAGGGTTGAGATCAGAGAATTTTATATTGAGAAAGCATTCTAGAAGATAAAGAAGACAGAATTAGTTAATTTTCCTTTTTCAGAATACACTGACATAACAATATACCTTATACAAATTCAAAATTGATTTCACTTAAGACATAAAAATTAAAGTATATTATGAATAAAACAAAGAATGCAAAGGAGGTAATTACTTAAATTTTAGTACTCACTTTTTGAAGAACCTAATTTATTATTTTTACTTTGAAGAACTTTATTTTTCAGTCTTTTTCTTAGTTGAAAATACTTCTGAGATTTAGGCCTAGATTTTATCAATGCAGAAGTAATGATTCTTTTTTTTTTTAAATTAATTTATTTTTTATTTTACTTTACAATTCTGCATTGGTTTTGCCATACATGGACATGAATCCACCACGGGTATACATGCGCTCCCAAACCTGAACCCCCCTCCCACCCCCCTCCCCACAACATCTCCCTGGGTCATCCCCACGCACCAGCCCCAAGCGTGCCATATCCCGCATCGGACATAGACTGGCAATTCGATTCTTACATGATATTATACATGTTTCAATACCATTCTCCCAAGTCATCTCACCCTCTCCCTCTCCCACTGAGTCCAAAAGTCTGTTATACACATCTGTGTCTTTTTTGCTGTCCTGCATACAGGGTCATCATTGCCATCCAGAGATAAATCCACACACATATGGACACCTTATCTTTGACAAAGGAGGCAAGAATATACAATGGAGGAAAGACAATCTCTTTAACAAGTGATGCTGGGAAAACTGGTCAACCACTTGTAAAAGAATGAAACTAGATCACTTTCTAACACCGCACACAAGGATAAACTCAAAATGGATTAAAGATCTAAATGTAAGACCAGAAACTATAAAACTCCTAGAGGAGAACAGAGGCAAAACACTCTCCGACATAAACCACAGCAGGATCCTCTATGATCCACCTCCCAGAATTCTGGAAATAAAAGCAAAAATAAACCAATGGGACCTAATTAAAATTAAAAGCTTCTGCACAACAAAGGAAAATATAAGCAAAGTGAAAAGACAGCCTTCCGAATGGGAGAAAATAATAGCAAATGAAGCAACTGACAAACAACTAATCTCAAAAATATACAAGCAACTCCTGCAGCTCAATTCCAGAAAAATAAACGACCCAATCAAAAAATGGGCCAAAGAACTAAATAGACATTTCTCCAAAGAAGACATACGGATGGCTAACAAACACATGAAAAGATGCTCAACATCACTCATTAT
>NW_024070188.1:44839809-45041165 GCF_014754425.2 Oryx dammah | reverse complement strand
GAACTGCCTTATGACCCAGCAATCCCACTGCTGGGCATACACACGGAGGAAACCAGAATTGAAAGAGACACATGTACCCCAATGTTCATCACAGCATTGTTTATAATAGCCAGGACATGGAAACAACCTAGATGTCCATCAGCAGATGAATGGCTAAGAAAGCTGTGGTACATATACACAATGGAGTATTACTCAGCCGTTAAAAAGAATACATTTGAATCAGTTCTGATGAGATGGATGAAACTGGAGCCAATTATACAGAGTGAAGTAAGCCAGAAAGAAAAACACCAATACAGTATACTAACACATATATATGATTCTTTGTTTTAAAGGGTAAACTCCAGATAAGATCAGTAGGAATTTGGTTTCTATCAGTTTCTTTTTTTGTTTTACTCAATACACATGTAGTCTATCAACAAAATTAAAAATTCAGCTACAATCAAATAAGTTAAAGGACTCCTTTTTTTTAGCAAAAGATTTTTTCTATTAGATAATTTAAGTATTAAACCTCTTACTGTATTCAAATTTAATGCAATTATGTATTAGTCACCTACAAAATTATACAATGTATAAAATGTTGAAATACATTGAGATATAATGTATTTCAACAATGAATTCACAAGACTAATTCATCTAAATTATGTCAACAAAGGATGGAGAAATATAGAAAATTCATCTATATGCTATCTATAAACTTTTAAATTTATTTTTGAGTACTTTTGTGGTCTAAAATTAGAGATTGAAAGTTTTTTCCAGTTTTTCTAGACCCAGCGTCTAATATATTTTATCTACTTGTGCTTTAAATTGATTGCATAGACAACTGACTAAGGATAGTTAATACATAAAGACTTATTTAGGGTCTATTCCTTTAAGATTTCTGTCATAGTTTTACATATACATATATATATATATATATATATATCTTTTACTTTCTTTCAACATCTTTAATATATAGCAACTGAGCTGTGAAATTTGATATCATTTGTTTGTCAAAATATCTATCCTCTTTGAACATTAAGCTGCCTTAATTTCATTTAAGAACAGTCTAATGCTGGTCCCTATGGTAGTCCAACATGCAGCTCTTTTTATCTTGGTTTGTTGCCATCTATCATTATCTTATGTTTATACTTATTCAACCAACTTACTATTCATGTGACAGTGCTCAGATCTAGGTCAATTTGAATTCATTTTGCAAATCAACATCCATGAGATATGTCATTGAATGTGTTTCTTTACTTCAGCAAGAAAATTTGTATTTTAGTTCCCCCCACTAAGTTCATCTGGTAAAAGATGTTTTCACAAGTTAAAAGCAATAAAAGTATTAATAAATATTTTTGTGTCCCAAAATAAACCTTTCATTTCAGATGCATTAATAAGGATTTTTTTCTCTATGTGCAATAAAATGTTCATTTTTTAAAAAATAACAAATCTTTTATCTCTCTGGAATTCCTCCTGTATTTTACCTAAAATCTGATATTAAAAAAAATTGAAACATTGAATTTGTTGCAGTATGAAGAAACGGAAATTTGAAACTATGTAATATGTTTAATAATTAACCCTAGAGCCATTGTTGAAAGGTATTTACATGAAAGGGATAAAGGAAAATATGACTGTGACGTTCAGAAAGTCCATCTTCAAAAGAATCTTGTGTCTTATATCCAAAGGCACTTAAACTTGAAACTTTATAAATACATTATAGAATGGGAGAAATGAGTCCTATAATCTAGAAGGTTCACTTAGGGGAAGGGAGAGATTTAAGGAGGGCAGAATTGAAGCAAATATATTAAATAAATTGCAATTTTAATAGTCCAGGAAAGAGGTGATTAAGGTAATTCAAAATAAATGAGGTGGACTAAATATTTAAAACCAAGTTCATTAAAAATGATAAAAAGAAAATGCAGGCAAATATATATCTCCTATCTTGAGTTAAAAGAGTTTCTAAACACACATTTTTTAAGAAATCTTAAATTGAAAATAGATAAGTTAGGCAAAAAAAAAGTATACATAGATTCATGTGAAAATATTGAAGCCAAGCTAATAATAAAATTACTATCAATTTCTCAAAACTGAGTAAAAGTCTGCTGCTAAGTCAAGTCGCTTCAGTCGTGTCTGACTCTGGTCGATCCCATAGACGGCAGCCCACCAGGCTCTGCTGTCCCTGGGATTCTCCAGGCAAGAATACTGGAGTGGGTTGCCATTTCCTTCTCCAATGCATGAAAGTGAAAAGTGAAAGTGAAGTCACTCAGTAGTGTCCGACTCTTAGTGACCCCATGGACTGCAGCCTACCAGGCTCCTTCGTCCATGGGATTTTCCAGGCAAGAGTACTGGAGTGGGTTGCCATTGCCTTCTCTGAAAAGTCTGCTAAAAGTGTTTAAAAATTAAAATTTTAGTTGTGTAGAGACAACATCAAATTTAAAAAGAAATATTACCAACAACTTCTTAGGAAAAACTAGCAAATATTACTATGAGCAATTCCCCATAAAAGAAAACAAACTGATAATACACATGAAGTTTAGTCACACTATTGAACAAAATATGCAAATTAAGTTCAAAATAATACACTGCTAAAACTTAGAGTACAATGCTCTCTCACTAGCTTGCTTAAGGTGGTACTCAACCATGAGCTCTTCTAATTTTCATCAGTTTATCAATCTTCATAGACTAAAAGGTTTGTTCACTATCATCTTTTTCAACATATTCACTAATTGCCGATTATGTTTTGGGAATGACATATGCATTAAGAACATATCAGTCAGCAGGGTAATCAGGACCCTCCACAATTACCAAATATATAATCCTGCAAGGAAGAATTATTTAATGGGGAAAACTTTATTTCTAGATAATGAAAATCCTATTAATGTATTTTAATTCACTTTTAAGTCTGAGCCTGTTGCTTCTTGATAACTTTTTACCCACCTATCTGGGTCTATATTTTACTTGAGGAGTAGGCAAAGTTAAGCCATAGTATTTCATCTGAAAATTCCTGTTTTTTCCAAAATCTTGCATAGAGAGCCTTAGGGGTATTGGCGACCTTTCTGAGGATATCAATGCTGTGGCCACAAATTGATTAGGAACTTTAGCTCAGTTCTAACCTTTGTCTCTTAATGGTTATAAAAGAGTGGGGTTTATTCTTACCAGGATAGGAATCAAGACTAGTAGGGTGATCACATAACACTATCAGGAGAATACCTTTGGATTCTCTGGTTTTTTGTTTTTTTGCATACAAGATTTATATTAAGTATTATTTTAACAACAACAAAAACCACTGTATTTCTGAAACTAGTGAGGGAATGGGAGGGCACAGTGCAGAACATGAGAAGCAAGACTCTTTCTCAGGGACCTAAGGGCCTGGTTTCATGGTGCTCTTGATAAACTTGGCACTTTCCTTTCTGACTTTAAAAACAGAAGGATGAGTTTCAATTGTGTTGTGAATATGCCTTTTTTGTTGGGCACAAGGCGAATCCTCAAATCTGTTCTAACTAGAGACAAACCTAAACCATTAAGAGATACAGATTCTTTTATTGAGAGGAAGAAGAGGTCTCTTATCAAATAGCTTTATATAGCTGTTTAAGTAAATCAGTGCGTTCTCAGTCATGTCTTGTTCTATGCAACTCCATGGACTATATGTAGCCCCAGCCAGGCTCTTTTGTCCATGGAATTTTCCAGGCAAGAATATTGGAGTGGGTTGCCATTTCCTACTCCAGGGTATCTTCCCAACCCAGGGATTGAACCGAAGTCTCTGGCATCTCCTGCATTGGCAGGTGGATTCTTTACCAACTACACCACCTGGGAAGCTCCTTTTACATTTATTCCTATGAATTTCTCCATGGTCCAAGGTTTTCTAATGAATATGCATTAATTTTATAATAATTTGTTAAAGATTATAATTTATTCACAAAAGGAGTGTAAGACTATCTTAAAACAGAGAGAAATATATGAAAATGAATGCTTTCCATGAAGAAAAATAGGCAGGAGATCACGAATAGAGTACAGCAGGGAAGAGTTGGGCAGAAGTACTGGGAAATATGGGGGACTTCATAGTCTAATAATAACTACACCAATTAGGAGGAAAAAGAGAGATGGAAGGCCAAAACATCAATTTTGGACTTGGTAGATTAATTTGACACTGGGACAACCATGTGGAGGGATCCGTGGGCAGTTACATATTAACATAAGATCTGAAACTTGGGAACTTTTTGAAATATTTGGTAGCTTTCTGGGAAATTTTCAAAGACTCCAGTCATTAATATTAGGAGTCAATCTCTGAGTTGCAAAATTAGATGTGATATTGTTATAAGAAATAGGTGTATAATTTTATCCTACTGTATAAAGAAGCAGATTATAGCATCAGTTCAGTTCAGTCGCTCAGTCGTGTCCGACTCTTTGCGACCCCATGAATTGCAGCACGCCAGGCCTCCCTGTCCATCACCAACTCCCGGAGTTCACTCAGACTCACATCCATAGAGTCAGTGATGCCATCCAGCCATCTCACCCTCGGTCGTCCCCTTCTCCTCCTGCCTCCAATTACTCCCAGCATCACAGTCTTTTCCAATGAGTCAACGCTTCCCATGAGGTGGCCAAAGTACTGGAGTTTCAGCTTTAGCATCATTCCTTCCAAAGAAATCCCAGGGCTGATCTCCTTCAGAATGGACTGGTTGGATCTCCAGAGACTTCTCCAACACCACAGTTCAAAAGCATCAATTCTTTGGAGCTCAGCCTTCTTCACAGTCCAACTCTCACATCCATACATGACTACTGGAAAAACCATAGGCTTGACTAGACGGACCTTAGTCGGCAAAGTAATGTCTCTGCTTTTGAATATGCTATCTAGGTTGCTCATAACTTTTCTTCCAAGGAGTAAGTGTCTTTTAATTTCATGGCTGCAATCACCATCTGCAGTGATTTTGGAGCCCCAAAATCTTTAATTTATAAAGATTATAGCATAAGATTTATAAATTAAAAATTAATAATTAAAAATATTTGCCCTAAAAAAAAAAAAAATATTTGCCCTACATTTGTTTATACTATATCATTTGATCTGGGCACCTGGCATACAGCTCAAGGTTTTTCTGGTTTCCTAGAAACATTCACTGGGAGTTAATGTCATCTCCACTGCTAGTTTTGCCCACTTTGTTCCAGAGTCTTTAATAAGAATGGTAGATGCTTTCTCTTCTCAGTTGAGCTGAGCTTTCCCTTTACCCTTGTCTACTAGAATTGGGCTTCCCAGGTAGTGCTAGTGGTAAAGAACCTGTCTGCCAATGCAAGAGTCATAAGAGACCTGGGTTCAATCCCTGGGTTGGGAAGATTCCCTGGAGTATTCTTGAGTATTCTTGCCTGGAGAATCCCCTGGACAGAGGAGCCTGGTGGGCTAACGTCCATAGGGTCGTAAAGAGCCAGACAAGATTGAAGCAACTGAGCACGCTCACTACCAGAATTAACACCAGACCCTTGCTTTTCCATTGTTCATGAACACAACTATTATCAAAGATAATATCAAAAGAAATATGTTTAATTCCCCCAAAGTTTTCCCTTTTTTTTCTCAAGCAAATAAATGTCCGCAGCTCTGTCTTAGAAGATATGGAAGCGGTTAACCTGGGAAGTTTTTGCTTAGCTTTCTCTTTCTCTGACAATAATCATACACATTCATATGATTTATGATTTACATAAAGTTCAAATATGCCTTGATTGGGTATAAGTTAGCCAAGACTGTCAAGCTTGTTTAGGAAAAACAGAAGGTGGGTATTAACTTTTTTCAGTGGATATTTGGATGAAGATTGAACGTAACTGTTTTTCTTTCAATCAGTGCATCTCATTTCATAAGACATAATAACTTTCAGTGGAGTCGTGTTTCTCAGCTTGTCACTTCACATATAGAATCCCACCATAACACCACCCAGAAAGCAATGTTATGTTTGTAAAAGCAGCAATATGATATTTTTCCTGAAGTTTAAAGGCAACATAATTTCACATTTTGTACATTCAATTTCAATTCAAAAATACGGCTTGAGTGGGAAAAGGTTGAATATCAGATCTTGATTAATTTTTGTCATGGGGCCAAAGCTTGGAAACCATCTCAAGTGGACCTGTACCTTCACCTGCAGCCCTGAAGCATAATTGAATTGCTTGCTCAGGATGCCATGCTCTACTCAATAAGGGGGCAAAATGAACAATTGACTTCATAATTTAGCAGGTGTGCACAGCTTCGCTGTGAGTATAGTTAATTAATTTATAAATAACTACTAAAAGTCAGACATTAGGCTAGAGTTTTATGTAAATGAATGCTACATACATGGAAAGAAATGTCCTTTTATAAATTATTTCATTTTGATGAATGAGACATATTGAATAATTGCTATTGTTGTTTTAGAAAAAAAATCTCAAAGTTACCATTTTTTACCAGATCATCTTTATAAATGCATCTATTATCTTAATTTTTTCAACTAATAGCAATGAGATGATGCTCATTTTACAGTTGATTTAAATGTACACAAATATTTTTATAAAAACTTGTTCATATAGTTTAAATATATTGCTGCTGCTGTTGTCTAGCCACTCAGTTGTGTTGGACTCTTTATGTGACTCCATAGTCTGTAGCCTGCCAGACTCCTCTGTTCATGGCACTTCCCAGGCAAGAATACTGGAAGGTTGCCATTTTCTTTTAGTTCTGTTTTAATATCTGATAAATATTATGTTTTTCAAGGGAAAAAGGAATAAATACTATGAAAAATCACATATATTTCTGCACACTTTCATGGAACAACTTGGCTGATTTCCATTGCAATAGTAAAAAGGCCATTTTCTATCCTGTCCATATGCCACTTTGCATGTAGCTCAAAAAGTATTTCAAGGCAATTGGTTGACAAGTCACATATTTAAATAGCTTTGTGCCAAAATTGGTGTACTAACAAAGAACCTTGTACATGTCTTAGGATTCACACTGACAGACAGCATTGTATGATCATATATCTGACAAATTAATTTGACGTGAGTTGTGTGAGTTCTCTTATCCTGATCTTTATTAGCTATCTTGACAAGTAAAACAGTCCTTGTTTTAAGCCTGTTGGTTCATTACCATTTTTTTTTAGTGGACATATCATTCATTCCCATTGATGGAAAATACACATTCCCTTTCAAAAATAATTTTGTCAACTTTTCATAGTTAAAAAATAAACTATTGCAAACTTAATGGGCTCCCAGAACAATGAAGCAGCTATGCACAGAATAAACATAAGAGCAGAGATGGTTATGCAACATAAATAATGTTTCAGTTCATGATTTGAATTGTCAAACATAACTTAGAGTCATGTACATCAGTAGGAACTCTGGCATTTGAAACAGATTCCTAAGGTATTTGGAATCCTTAACAAACATTCTAAAAACCCTGGTAACTTTGGGGAAGCACCCAGGAACTCAGAGAAAAGTAGGTCTGTTTTTAAGATTAGTTATGAGAGCTGAGTCAGCTTCAAGGGGCTAACAGTGTAACCAACTAGATGAACTGTTCCAGGACACTTGGTATAAGAAATATACTTTGGTTTGGTTTTTCAAAATCAAATTAAATCTGGCTTTGAGTTTCCACTGAGGAGAGTTAGTGAGAAGTCTGATGTCAATTCCCTTTTACCACCTATCCTGTCCTATGTGCCCCAGAGCCCATGTGGGCCACTGAGAATGGCCCATATGGCTCCCATTCCTCTTCCCGAAAACAAAGCAGCACCCTCTGTTGGCCCTTCCCGTGGCCACAGGCACTGCTGCTCTGCAGACAGTACTACTGAGCAATCGCCTCTTCCACAGTCCTGCCTGGGAGTGGGATCCTGGCCTTTTCAACCTGCTGGATCCCTCAAATCCAGGGTAAGTCCTCTCTCCAGAAGACCAGGGATTTCATAACTCAAAACAAAAAGCCCTAAGCATCCTTCTTGTGGGCTAGAGGGAAAATGGTCTTTCCATCACTTTTTCCTGAGACTGTAGCAGCAAAAAAATAGACAAGATATCAATTAATTCACCATCAGCTAGTTGCAGTATAAAAGGTGAGTGACTGCTACTGTCACCTTCCCTTTGCTCTTCTTATTTTCCCTGTGGAGCTGAGACTGTTCAGATGAGAATATTCCTCTCTCCTCCTTAGGCTTTCATTACACTGTCCACATTTCTTCTGTATATTTTGATGCTTCTGATTCTTTAAGCCTCTATGAATTATATATATACTGCTTGCCAACTCACATATGAAGGTTTAGATAAAAAAAATCTATGCTTCTTTTCTTAGTACTATTTTGGAAAAGAACATAACTCTGCTGAACTTCAAACTCGCACTTTCCTCCTTGAAACAACTGTAATATCAAACAATTCAGTCCTGAGTTCTTACGAATTTTTTCACCACTGCTTTGCCAAAGTTTGGGCTATGATATACGGAAGAAACAGCAATAATAATTGTATTTTTGCTACTGTTCAGTCGCAAGTCATGTCTGACTCTTTGCAACCCATGAACTGTAGCACTCCAGGCCTCCCTACCCTTCACCCGGAGTTTGCTCAGATTCATGTCCACTGAGTCAGTGATGTTATCTAAGCATCTCATCCTCTGATACCCGCTTCTCCTACTGCCCTCAATCTTTCCCAGTGAGGTATTTTACAGTGAGTTGTCTCTACACATCAGGTGGCCCAAATATTGGAGCTTCAGCTTCAGCATAAGTTCCTCCAGTGAATATTCAGGATTGATTTCCTTTAGGATTGACTACTTTGATCTCCTTGTTGTCCAGGAGACTCTCAAGAGTCTTCTCCAATACCACAATTTGAAAGCATCAATTCTTCAGTGCTCAGACTCCTTTGCAGTCCAGCATTCACATCTGTACATAACTACTGGGAAAATCGTAACTTTGACTATATGGACATTTGTCAGCAAAGCAATGTCTTTGTTTTTTAATGTGCTGTCTAGGTTTTCATAGCTTTCCTTCCAAGGAGCAAATGCCTTTTAATTTCATGACTGCAGCTACAATCAACAGTGATTTTGCACAGTTCAGTTCAGTTGCTCAGTCATGTCCAACACTTTACTACCACACGGACTTTGTTGTCCCCTTCTCTTCCCGCCCTCAATCTTTCCCAGCATCAAAGTCTTTTCAAATGAGTTAGTTCTTTGCATCAGGGAGCCAAAATATTGGAGTTTCAGCTTTAGCATCAGTCCTTCCAGTGAATATTCAGGACTGATTTCCTTTAGGATGGACTGGTTGAATCTCCTTGCAGTCCAAGGGACTCTCAAGAGTCTTCTTCAACACCACAGTTCAAAAGCATCAATTCTTCAGTGCTCAGCTTTCTTTATAGTCCAATTTTCACATCCATACGTGACTACTAGAAAAACCATAGCTTTGGCTAGACAGACCTTTGTTGGCAAAGTAATGTCTCTGCTTTTTAATATGCTGTTTAGGTTGGTCATTAACTTTTCTTTCAATGAGCAAGCATCTTATTTTCATGATTGCAGTCAATATCTGCAGTGATTTTGGAGCCCCAAAATATAAAGTCTCTCACTGTTTCCACTGTTTGCCCATCTATTTGCCATGAAGTTATGGGATCAGATGCCATGATCTTAATTTTCTGAGTGTTGAGCTTTAAGCCAACTTTTTCACGCTCCTCTTTCCCTTTCATCAAGAGGCTTTTTAGTTCCTCTTCACTTTCTGCCACAAAGGTGGTGCTATCTGCATATCTGATGTTACTGATATTTCTCCCAGCAATCTTGATTCTAGCTTGTGCTTCATCCAGCCCAGCATTTCACATGATGTGCTCTGCATGTAAGTTAAATAAGCAGGGTGACAATATACAGCCTTGATGTACTCCTTTCTAGATTTGGAACAAGTCTGTTGTTCCATGTCCAATTCTAACTGTTGCTTCCTGACCTACATACAGATTTCTCAAGAGGCAGTTCAGGTGGTCTGGTATTCACATCTCTTTCAGAATTTTCCACAGTTGGTTGTGATCCACACAGTCAAAGGCTTTGGCATAGTCAATAAAGCAGAAATAGATATTTTTCTGGAAATCTCTTGCTTATTCAGTGATCCAAAGAATGCTGGCAATTTGATCTCTGGTTCTTTTGCTCTTTCAAAAACCAGGTTGAACATCTGGAAGTTCATGTTTCACGTGTTGTTGAAGCCTGGCTTGGAGAATTTTGAGCATTACTTTATTATCATGTGAGATAAGTGCAACTGTGTGGTAGTTTGAGCATTCTTTGGCATTGCCTCTCTTTGGGATTGGAATGAAAACTGATCTTTTCTAGTCCTGTGGCCACTGCTGAGTTCTCCAAATTTACTGGCATATTGCATGCAGCACTTTCACAGCATCATCTTTCAGGATTTGAAATAGCTCAACTCGAATTCCATCACCTCCACTAGCTTTGTTCATAGTGATGCTTCCTAAGGCCCACTCAACTTCGCATTTCAGAATGTCTGGCTCTAGGTGAGTGATCCCACCATCGTGATTATCTGGTTTGGGAAGATCTTTTTTGTATAGTTCTCCAGCATATTGTTGCCACCTCTTCTTAATATCTTCTGCTTCTGTTGGGTCCATACCATTTCTGTCCTTTATTGAGCCCAATTTGCATGAAATATTCCCTTGGTATCTCTAATTTTCTTGAAGCGATCTCTAGTCTTTCCCATTCTATTGTTTTCCACTATTTCTTTGCATTGATCACTGAAGAAAGCTTTCTTATACCTCCAGCTATTCTTTGGAACTCTGACCAAGACAATAATATCAGTCACTGTTTCTACTTTTTCCCCTTCTATTGTCCATGAACAATTGTAAAGGTAACCATATCAAACGATTGTGGGACAACTAGACAGCAGACTTAAAATGGGTTGGAAAAGATTTTTTTCACTTTCTCCAAAATATAATATTGTTTTAAAATTCTCTTTAATAGAAAACTAAAAGCTTTCCCAATATGATTGAAGAACAGATTTAATTGTCACTTAACAAAGGAAAGCTTGACAGGTTGTACATGAAATTTATCTCAAAATGTTCTACCTAAGAATTATGTACTCTTAGTTTACTTATCAAGAACACACGTTAAAATTTAGGCTGCAAAATGTTAGGTGGAAATGAATGAATAAAACATCTTCACCAGATGGGTTATTGGGCTGAGTTGTTAGCAGACAGTATAAATTCTAAATTTGGTTATAGCAGTAAAACAAATTTTTTGTTTCTTGATCTAAACCTAATGCTGAATAAATTTTAACTTGAGAAGACATCTATTTTAGTATTAAATCAAAGCATTAAAATCCCACAGGACTTAGACAGGAATTTATGAAATGTTACCTGATTGTTCTCAAATGTTGCCTTAAAGTAAGTAACAGTGGGCTCACCTGAGATCCAGTCCAATTTTTCTCCACATTTGCCTCAGGTCTTAAAACATATTTGAATGATCAAAATTTGCTTATGGTAAGAGATAAAATAAAATATATTAATTTCTTCAACTCAATGACTTGGATTCAGTTTGTTTGGAAAAGCATATGACACAATTTTATAACTCTTCTGCCTCTGATGTAATTAGAAAAGTAGCATTCCAGGTGGTCTGAAAATAGAAAAATATGGCAAAGAAGCCTAGAACATGGCCGTTTTGAATTTAGGAGATTATGTTATGTATAGCCTGAGTTACAGAGACTGCAAGTATTAGTTATAAATGATAGCTTCATAAGAAGGACTGAGTATGCATTGCTAATGTTACTCATTTTCTTTATCCAAAATAAAGAAAATATTGCCTCTCATTCTCCAGACTATGGTTTGTTTAGTTTTGTCTCTGTGTAATGCCTGAGTAAAAAAAAAAATTCTTTTGACTCAGACACAGTTATGAAGTAAATTGATTTATAGCCAGTTCAGGAGCCAAGAGATTAGTGCCAAAAATAGTGGTGATATAATAAAATACTGAACTTGGACAGAATCCAGATGGCCCAAATCTCAGAGGGAAGGAAACTGCTGATCAGCTAAGACAGACCACAAAAGGCTGGTCTTGGATCCACTATTAGTAAAAGAATGATGATTCGGGCCCAATTGGGCATTGTTTTCTGTCTGCATGTTCAAGTGGTATACTCTAAATTCAGGTCAGTTCAGTTCAGTTCAGTCACTCAGTCGTGTCTAACTCTTTGCTATCCCATGGGCTACAGCACGCCAGGCTTCCCTGTCCATCGCCGACTCCCAGAGTTTACTCAAACTCATGTCCATTGAGTGGGTGATGCCACCGAACTATCTCATCCTCTGTCGTCCCCTTCTCCTTCCACCCTCAATCTTTCCCAGCATCAGGGTCTTTTCCAATGAGTCAGTTCTTCCCATCAGGTGGCCAAAGTAGTGGAGTTTCAGCTTTAGTATCAGTCCTTCCAATGAATATTGAGAATTGATTTCCTTTAGAATGGATTGGTTGTATCTCCTTGCAGTCCAAGGAACTCTCAGAGTCTTCTCCAACACCACAGTTCAAAAGCATCAATTCTTTGGTGCTCAGCTTTCTTTATAGTCCAAATCTCACATCTATACATGACTATTGGAAAAACCATAGCCTTGGCTAGACGGACCTTTGTTGGCAAAGTAATATCTCTGCTTTTTAATATGCTGTCTAGGTTGATCATAACTTTTCTTCCAAGGAGCAAGCATCTTTTAATTTCATGGCTGCAGTCAACATCTGCAGGGATTTTGGAGCCCAAAAAAAACTAAAGTCTGACACTGTTTCCATTATTTCCCCATCTATTTGCCATAAAGTGATGGGACTGGATGTTATGGTCTTAGTTTTCTGAATGTTGAGCTTTAAGCCAACATTTTGGTCTCCCCTTTCATTTTCATCAAGAGTCTCTTTCATTCTTCTTTGCTTTCTGCCATAAGGGTGGTGTCATCTGCATATCTGATTGATATTCTTCTGGCAATCTTGATTCCAGCTTGTGCTTCATCTAGCCCAGCATTTCTCATGATGTACTCTGCATATAAGTTAAATAAGCAGGGTGACAATATACAGCCTTGACATACTCCTTTTCCTATTTGGAATCAGTCTGTTGTTCCATGTCCAGTTCTAACTATTGCTTCCTGACCTACATAAAGATGTCTCAAGAGGCAGTTCAAGTGGTCTGGTATTCACATCTCTCTCAGAATTTTACACAATTTGTGGTGATCCATGTAGTCAAAGGATTTGGCATAGTCAATAAAGCAGAAATAGATGTTTTTTCTGGAAATCTCTTGCTTATTCAGTGATCCAATGGATGTTGGCAATTTGATCTCTGGTTCCTTTGCCCTTTCTAAAACCAGGTTGAACATCTGGAAGTTCATGGTTCATGTGTTATTGAAGCCTGGCTTGGAGGATTTTGAACATTACTTTACTAGCTTGTGAAATGAGTGCAGTTGTGTGGTACTTTGAACATTCTTTGGCATTACCTTTTTTGAGGATTGGAATGAAAACTGACCTTTTCTAGTCCTATGTGCAACACTTTCACAGCATCATCTTTCAGGATTTGAAATAGCTCCACTGGAATTCCATCACCTCCACTAGGTTTGTTTGTAGTGATGCTTCATAAGGCCCACTTGACTTCGCATTCCAGAATGTCTGGCTCTAGGTGAGTGATCACACAATCATGGTTATCTGGTTTGTGAAGATATTTTTTGTACAGTTCTTCTGTGTATTCTTGCTACCTCTTCTTAATATCTTCTGCTTCTGTTGGGTCCATACCATTTCTGTCCTTTATTGAGCCCATCTTTGCATGAAATGTTCCCTTGGTATCTCTAATTTTCTTGAAGAGATCTTTAGTCTTTCTCATTCTATTGTTTTCCTCTATTTCTTTGCATTGATCACTGAGGAATGCTTTCTTCTCTCTCCTTGCTATTCTTTGGAACTCTGCATTCAAATGGGTATATCTTCACTTTTCTCCTTTGCTCTTTCCTTCTTTTCTCACAGCTATTTGTAAGGCCTCCTCAGACAGCCATTTTTCTGTTTTGCATTTCTTTTTCTTGGGGATGGTCTTGCTCTCTGTCTCCTGTACAATGTCATGAGCCTCCATCCATAGTTCATTGGGCATTTTGTCTATCAGATCTAGTCCCTTAAATCTATTTCTCATTTCCACTTTATAATCATAAAGGATTTGATTTAGGTCATACCTGAATGGTCTAGTGATTTTCCCTACTTTCTTCAACTTAAGTCTGAAATTGGCACTAAGGAGATCATGATCTGAGCCACAGTCAGCTCTTGGTCTTGTTTTTGCTGACTGTATAGAGTGTCTCCATATTTGGCTGCAAAGAATATAATCAGTCTGATTTTGGTGTTGACCATCTGTTGATGTCCATGTGTAGAGTCTTCTCTTGTGTTGTTGGACAAGGGTGTTTGCTATGACCAGTGCATTCTAATCTTGGCAGAACTCTATTAGCCTTTGCCCTGCTTCGTTCTGTACTCTGAGGCCAAATTTGCCTGTGGGTCCAGGTGTTTCTTGACTTCCAACTTTTGCATTCCAGTCCCCTATAATGAAAAGGACATCTTTTTGGGGTGTTAGTTCTAGAAGGTCTTGTGGGTCTTAATGGAACTGTTCAACTTCAGCTTCTTTAGCATTATTGGTAGGGGCATAGACTTGGATTACCATGATATTGAATGGTTTGCCTTGGAAATGAACAGAGATCATTCTGTCATTTTTGAGACTGCATCCAAGTACTGCATTTTGGACTCTTTTGTTGACTGTGATGGCTACTCCATTTCTTCTAAGGAATTCTTGCCCACAGTAATAGATATAATGACCATCTGAGTTAATTACACCCATTCCAGTCCATTTTATTGATTCCTAAAATGTTGACATTCACTATTGCCATCTTCTGTTTGACCACTTCCAACTTTCCTTGATTCGTGGATCTAACATTCCAGGTTCTTATGCAATACTGCTCTTTGCAGCATCGGATTTTGCTTCCATCACCAGTCACATCCACAGCTGGATGTTGTTTTTGCTTTGGCTCTTTCTCTTCATCCTTCTAGGAAAAGGCAATGGGAACCCACTCCAGTACTCTTGCCAGAAAATTCCATGGACGGAGGAGCCATGGGGTCCATGGGGTTGCTGTCGGACACGACTGAGCGACTTCACTTCCACTTTTCACTTTTATGCATTGGAGAAGGAAATGGCAACCCACTACAGTGTTCTTATCTGGAGAATCTCTGGGACAGGGGAGCCTGGTGGGCTGCCATCTATGGGGTCGCACAGAGTTGGACAAAACTGAAGTGACTTAGCAGCAGCAGCCTCATTCTTTCTGGAGTAATTTCTCCACTGATCTCCAGTAGCATATTGGGCACCTACCAACCTGGGGAGTTCATCTTTCAGTGTGCTATCTTTTTGCTTTTTCATACTGCTCATGGGATTCTCAAGGCAAGAATACTGAAGTGGTTTGCCATTCCCTTCTCGAGTGGACCACATTTTGTCAGAACTGTCCACCATGACCTGTCCATCTCGGGTGGCCCTACAGGGCACGGCTCACAGTTTCTCTGAGTAATATAGTTCTGTCCGCAGAATTCTCCAGGCAAGAAAACTGGAATGGATAGCCATCTCTTCTCCAGGGGATCTTCCCAACTCAGGGATCAAACCCAGGCCTCCCACGTTACAGGCTGATTCTTTACCATCTGAGCCACCAGGGAAGCCCATATACCCTATATTAGGAATACGCAAACAATTCCCATGCCTAGTGTACCCTTATTTCTTATAAGGGATGCTTTAAGTTCAGTTGTCAATCCACAGCTATGAGGAGCACAGAATTATTTTAGACTTACTCTCTCTAGGTTGAAGAAGGCAGCTTTAGCACTCAGAGTAGGTCTTATTTCCATATAAGAAAATTCTTGCTTCCTTAAGATTATAAATTTCCAAATTCATTTTCTTCAGCATCACTGGGCATACAAATAGTCTGACTATGGTTCCCTACAGCTGTTTCTCATAATAAAACACAATTCAAATATTTCCATATTCAGTGATGCGCTCTTCACAAGGGGAGTAAATGGACTTTAGAACGCCAACTCTCATCCCATGAGGTTTGACTTCTTTTGACACCTTTTGTTGATCAATGACATCCTACTACTGTTGGCTCCATATGTCAGCACATCCCAACCCAAGCATACAATTTTGGCTTTCCCCTTCATTTCCTAGTTCACTATTGAAACAAAACTGAAATATTGAAAGCTTAGTTATGTAGAAAAAGGAATAAATAGAGAGTATGAAGTTCAGAAATATGTTTTGCAAAGGGAAGCAGAGATAAATTATGGTTTCATTTGAAAAAAAAAAAATCCCTTGACCCCTCAGTGCTTCAGTTCCCTCTCTACAAAATGGCATGGAATTAAATAAACACACTCTTCAAAAAGAAAGAAGAGTTTCATGACTAAATAAAGAATTTGAATAGTATAAGCAGAGCCTCTTTAACATCAGAGTCTTGCCAGATTCATCAATGAAAATATGCTAATAATGATTATATGTACACTTGAAGTCAAAGTATATATGCCTAAGTAACAACTTTATGTTTAATTTTAAAAGAGGAAATAAATATAAACTCAGAAATGGATGCAAGTCTTTTAAATAGACATCACTTGCCCATTAGCTTGTATATTCACAGACAGAGATGTCCAGTGACAACAAGCAGCTTGTGTATCAAATAGCTGTTGTGGTCAAGTGAAAACCATACCCAGTTGAAATTTGGGGAAAATGATTAAACATCTTCTCTCTACAGAGAAGACTGAGGGTAAGATGGCTGAAAGACAGTCAGTCATTCAATCTAATATTGTCAGAGTGTCTAGACTATTCTGCTGGGTGATCTGAATATTGGACATACCTTTGAATTTCTGGTCACAGATGAAGACTCTATGTGGACTAGAGCTGGGAATAGGGGCTGTGGGTTTTCTAGCTTCTGCTGGAAGTTAGGCATACCTGCCATGTTGCTCTAGCTCACTTGCTTGAGAACTGAAATGATATGTTCCTAAGAGTATAAAATGATTCCACCTCCCTATGCCTACTTTGTTCCCTCCAATATTCTGCAAAATTTGAGGCCTGCTGCAAGGGTTGACACCATTGACTGGTCAGACCATTGGGCCAACATTTACTTTCCAGGGATTTTGTTAAGGAAGTACTGGGCTGAGCAAGCCAAGCCAGATAGTTCTGAGAAAACATACGATGCGTATGAAGTTTGTCCTCATTTTGCCACTTTACTGGCTCTGTTACCTAGAGTTATCATTTGATCTTGCTGAACACAAATTTCATCATCTGTAAAACAAAGATGATAATAGTAACTACCTAATAGTATTGTGCAGATGAAATAATGTTATGCATATTAAATACTTGGATCATGTCTGGAAGAGAGGAAGTTCACAATAAATTGTAGCTAACATCTTCCAGCAAAATAAAAACCCCTACCTCAGCAGTACTCTTACATATCTTCTTCTTCATTCCAATGACCCAGGTACATAATATTTTCATATTTTGTGCTATAAAATGAGTTGAAAAGTAAGGAGCAGAGTCCTTACCTGACCTCAGGATAATTACACCAGGGGAATGTTTTTAAAATATTGTTAGTTTTTGTACATTTCTTTCCAAAGATGAAACATGCTTCTCATTTTCTTTCACCAGAAGAAAACATAAGCTAGAATCAGAGCCTGTCTGGCATTTTTTTTTAAGACATAAACATGCGTTTACTATTGTGTAGAACAGCTGTAATTTGACTGCAGTAGACTAATTCTGATTATGTTTGGTTTATGTCCTTCAAGAGCAGTCACAGAGAAGTTACTTATTTGCCTTTCTACATCATTTTAAAAATTATCCTCATAAAGCCATTATGTGTGGAAAATTTCCCCTTCCTTTTACCTTCATTATTGTTTAGAAAAGCAATTGTATCATTTAAAGTGGTTATTGAGTCTATAATCTACCAAATTCATGGAGATGATATTATAATGCCTTAGAATATGCCAAAATTCAGAAGTAAATTAACACTTTGAATCATCATTTCATAGCTATTTTAGTGCATTTATAAGGATCTACTAATGTTTCTGATGCTATAAATATATAATGTGACAAATATTATTTCAACATTAAAAGAAAATTAAAGAACTTAGTAAATCAAAATGAGTCAATACAGACTGCTAAGAAAATAATATATACAAGAATCATTTTCAGATTTTTTTTCCCCTCTAATATCTTCTCCTTCATTCTTTTCTCCCTTGAATTTTTTTTATCTTTTTATTTCTTTTTTAAAATCCTTAGAGATCAGTAATTTGGAGAAAAAAAAAAAAGGTAAGCTGACACTTTAATAAGGCCTTGAGACCGATTAAAAGAGAAATGTAATTGAGTCATTTACACTGATGTGGATGAATCTTAAGACTGTTACACAGAGTGAAGTAAGTCAGAAAGAGAAAACAAATGTCATATATTAAAGCATATATATGGAATCTAGAAAAGTGGCACAGATGAACCTATTTGCAGGGCAGGAATAGAGACACAGAGGTATAAAACAGACTCGGGGACACAGTGGGGAAAGGAGAGGGTGGGACAAACCAAGAGAGCAGCACTGACCCATGTACACCACCATATGTAAAACAGAGAGCAGTGGGAACCTTCGGTATAGCAGAGAGCTCAGCTCAGTGCTCTGGGACAACCTAGAGGAGTGGGATTGGGGGCCGCGGGAAGGAGGCTTAAAGGGAGGGGACATATGCATACACATGGCTGACTCACACTGTCATATAGCAGAAACTAGCACAACATTGTAAAATAATTTTACTCCCATTTTTAAAAAAGATAAATGTACACAATGTTATTTTGATGACTTTTATGATTGTTTTCTATTAGAGAAATACGTTTCCATAAAGAATGCATTGTGTTGGTCAGGCTGCTGATGAATTCTGGGTGAACTCCTCATGAGGAGAGCAGCAAAGAAAAAGAGAGATGGTGGGGTGTATACCACAACTTAGGGTACACAGAGTCAATTACGAGGGGATAAAAGATGATGCTGCAATGCTACTCATGAAAGGCCGATTCTTGGGTAGCTTTCAAATTAATATGCCTGTCCAGATTTTTTTGGCATAATGCGAACATCTTTTATGTGTCAGAACAGATTTTGATTATAACTAAATAACTGAAAGCTCAGATATGTTGATAAGGTGACTTTTATCATAAAGTTTCAGATTAATTGTCTAAAGTACTTTTAGAGAAGGCAAAAGCTGAATAGGAATAAAGTGAGTCATAGGGCTACCTGACCACATAATTCGCATGTTTATGTCTGAATGAAAGTTGTAATTTCAAATACAAATAAACAATAGTCTACTTAAATGAGATGCTTACATCATAGTTTAAGGCCTTTTCCCCCCTCTACCAAGAATAATCAAGATTACTTTTTGGCTAAGTCAGTCCTTATGCCCGCAAATATTTTGTCCAGTAAGAATTTAGGACGTTTGGAAACACTCTTGTTAAGATGGCTTAGAGCTATCTCAAAGAAAGCACTCTTTCTTTTATTGCTTACTCTTATTTTTATGAAATCACTCTTTTAAAAGAAAAGCTATTGTATTTTGCAAAATCCATATAAGCATGAAATCAAAGTGGGTTTATTTGTATATTTTGGTCAGATTTAGAGGACTGCATTCAGTGTTTGGTGCCATATTTAGTGTAGAGTGTTTTCAAAGTAGGCTGTGTCCCAGAGACATTGTACTTATGCCCCTTTCAAAGGGTAGGAAATGGTCTTAGAAAACAGTTCTATTTTTAAATTTATATACTGAAAACTCCTTTATCTGCCTCTTATTGGGCTTAGTTTTGTGGGTGATATATTGAAGAATTTGGTATTGACCTCATACCATTTTGGGGGAGGACTACGTCTACAATGGAGAAGGCGATGGCATCCCACTCCAGTACTCTTGCCTGGAAAATCCCATGGATGGAGGAGCCTCGTGGGCTCCAGTCCATGGGGTCGCGAAGAGTCGGACACGACTGAGCGATCTCACTTTCACTTTTCACTTTCACGCATTGGAGAAGGCAATGGCAACCCACTCCAGTGTTCTTGCCTGGAGAATCCCAGGGACGGCGGAGCCTGGTGGGCTGCCATCTATGGGGTCGCACAGAGTCAGACACGACTGAAGTGACTTAGCAGCAGCACGTCTACAATTCTTTTCTTCATGTCTTCATGGTTCTGTCTACCTAGTACGTGTTTTTCCTCCGACTTTTCATCATCTCTCTCCCTTCTCCAAAGTCTTTCATTCCTTAAAGCCAAATTCCAATGTCATCTTTTTCATAAAACTTATGAACCTCCTTCAGCCATATATGTTTTTTAATTATTCACGGGAATTTTGCCATAACTCTCTTAGAGTACCTATTACTCTAATATGAGCCATTTGAGTGCCTTCTAAGATTGTAAGATCTCATTGAAGTGACAGGTAATGATCTGGTAGCTTGATATGGTAATTACTAAATCAATATGTGATCTAGAGATGTTGCCTGAATATAGCAATTTCCTAATTCATAATAATAATAACAAAAACTAATTGCATGCATGTATACATATCTGCTGGATAGCTATTTACTTTGGTCACTGCAACTGATAAAATTACTAATTGCCACTATTTGGTCATTTTATTCATACTAATATGAATAGTATGCATAATGATCGAGTTTGTTTAAGAAGGACAAACATGATCAATAATAAAATCCAGTCTTGCCAAGTTACTGAACATCAGAAAGATGTTGCCAAACAATCTATGATAACTAAACAGTCATCAAGAAGAACCTTATTTTTGGTCTTATAAATAGTATGCTATGGGGCCTGACCCAAAATTTGCAACGGTTTCACATAAATAGAAGTGGGAAAAGTAAAACAAAAAAGAATGCAGGAGAAAGTCACTCAGTCATGTCTGATTCTTTGCAACCCCTATACAGCCCATTGAATTCTCCAGGCCAGAATTCTGGAGTGGATAGCCTTTCCACTCTCCAGGAGATCTTCCCAAACCAGGGATCAAACCCAGATCTCCCATACTGCAGGTGGATTCTTTCCCATCTGAGCCACGAGGGAAGCATGTGATGTAACAAAATTTTTAAAATTAATACTCGTACACAACCAAACTTACTGAGAGTTATGAATCAAGGAAAACCCACTTTAAACTTATATAAAACTTTGGAAATTTCTACATCAAGTCTTCATCAATTATATTGAAATGAGATATTGAGATTCCTTCTTTGGACATAGTCTCTCATTGCTACAGCAATAGTTTAATCATATATAGTCACAGAATATAACTATATTTCTGTGGGGAAATGGCAACCAACTCCAGTATGCTTGTATGGGAAATCCCATGGGCAGAGGAGTCTGGTGGGCTACAGTCCATGGGGCCGCAAGAGTCGGGCACAACTGAACACACATGAGCGCACACACATGCACACACACACACACGGCTACCGCTTTAATCCATTCTCCATTTTTACCAAGTAATCAAAGAAAATACCAGACCATAAAGAGATAATGTTAATGAAAGAATATGATGCAAGAATCCAAGAACCATGATTCTCATAGTTATCTGAAGTCACAGAGTGGTATCAATTCTGTAACACACAGAAGCTGAAATGCTGAGAATGCTTCATGTTACAACAGAAAATAGGAAAATGGAAACCAGCATCCATACTTCCTCTATATCATCTGTAATCAATAAATGCTGACTTGAATTCTTATTTTATTTTTTCCTTATGACAAATATACTTAAGTAATTGGATGTCTCCATATTATAGAACTGGGGATTTTACTCATACTGAAATTCACAATCATGGATTTTCATATGGAAATGTGTATTCCTCAAGTACACCAGAATAAAAATCTAGCTTTTACTACTTCAAACTTTGTAATGGAAGACCAAATCTTGCTATTACATAATGTATAGTACATAGTTTATAAGCATTTATCAGATTATAAGGAAAATTTATTTACCATAAATATGATGATGGTTCCTTTGAAAATAAGTACATTATTTTAAAGTTGAATCATGATGGATCTGAATATTTATAAAGAATATCTTAAATAATATACTGAGTGCCTAGAGGATATATTGCATATAAATACATATTTAGGGAATAATTTTTGTACTCTGTGGATTTCATATCTAATATTCTTAATTTATCTCTTGACATGTAAGCAAACTTAGGATATTCCATTATCCTGGATAGCACATTTGCCACACTGTCTCAAAACTCTATTAGCTATTTATACTACTGAAGTGAGGAAGTAATAATAAAGAATAGCAAGCTTATCTTTGTAACTGTCTTGTAACTTTATATTTTCTCATTACACATTGATTCATAAACACTCAACAGAGTAGGAAACGGCAACCCACTGCAGTATTTTGCTTGGAAAATTTCATGGACAGTGAGCTGGGCAAGCTGTCCATGGAGCTGGCAAAGAGTCAGACACAACTGAGCACACACACACATAAACATTCAAAATCATATCACAGAATTATTGGGATGAAAGGACATTTAAAAGTCATCTAGCCCGGTGAGTTATAACTTTATTTTACCAAGAGAACTCTTTTTTTCCAAATAGCATTGTATATGGAACCCCAAAATTTGAAACAGATAAAAAGTGTAGCAGCTCTGGTTTTAAGAGAGGTATTCTTGGCCTCATTCCCTGAAGCAGAGCTCTGAGGTCCCTCAAACCACAGTTTGAGGACCACTGATCTGGGTAATTTGCCCAATTGACTCAAGAGACTTTTTAAAACATTTTTTGCTAGATAATCATAGTGTCACTTCTGTAATACTTCCAGGGACACAATACAATTTCTGGAAATGTATCAATCATCATGAAATAATAGTATCCCCTATATTAAACCTCCAAGTAACATTTCCCCTTATCTAATTCTGTTCTCTTTGATGATTATTTTATATAATAACCTTTCAGACATTTGAAGACAATATGGATCTATATCAATCTGGGCAAAAATAAACTTGGCTAAAAGTGTTTACATTTCCCATCTAGGGGAATGGGCCTCTGCTTTGATCTCCTTGTCCTTTGGTTGCAGTCATGAGCAAAAAAAAAAAAAAGCATCATATAATGAAATCTAGATGAAGTTTGGGTTATGATTAAAGCAGTCCCTAAAAAATATAAGGAGTCTAATATTTTCAAGACCTTGGGATCAGGGAAGTATCAAAATTCAGTCTCAAAGCAAAGGAGACTATAATGAGTAATTAGACAAGACAGATGAAAATAGTTTGGGAAATAGAAAATAGATTCAAAGCTGAAACCTTAGGCTGAAGGCAAAGAACATTTTATGGAAGATTTTATCTCATATGCAGTGAATGCACTAATTAAATATGATAAATGTTTATGTGTTCCACCTACTCTGAGAGCCATCAATCTAACTATAGGAGCTTAATGGAATCTTCCAGGTCCATATTACTATCAATAGCTATACCTGTCATCCATTTATTAATATTTGGGGTAGTAACTCTGACATTTGAATTCCCAATCCAATATTTTTCCATTGTTTTTTTCAATCTGCAGTAGCTACATTGCTTCAAGTTGAATACTACCCATTTATCTCCTTCTGGTCCTCACTTCTTATGGATTTTTCAATCAGTTTAGTAGGTTCAAGTTCTGTTCTATTTATTTTCCACTACCATCATTGTTTTTCTCAGGAAGTGGTGTTGGAAGTTTGGGGAGCTAGATTTTCAATGTTTAAGAATGAGTAAACAGAAAAAAAAAGTCAACAAGAAAAAATCCAGAAGCATTAAGGTTACTGAGAGACACTGGGCCACAGGAATACAAACAAAGCACAGAGAAGAGTGTAGAAGAGCACCCTCATCATTAGTGTTACCATCAATATCACATGAGTAAACATTATGGGGTACCTACATCTGCCTGGTTTGGCTCCAACACTTTGACTTATGATACCTAAAGTAATTATTTAGTATTTTATGTATAAATAAACAAGTGAAAAGTTCAGTGTTACATAATCAGCAAGTGTTAAAGCCAAGATTTGAAAATAAACAGTCTGACTTTGGAAGTCAAACTTCTTATTAAATAGCTTTACTGAGGTATATTAATAATTTATACAATTCAATTCAGAAAACTACATTATTTTCTTGCCTACAGCCAGACGAGTCTGGACATATGAAAACACGTGTGATATTATCACCACTATCAAGGAAAAAGACATATCCAATATTTCCAAAAGTTTCCTGTGTCTCTTATTGTGTGTGTGTGGTAAGCACACTTAACATGAGATTTATTCTCTTAACAAACCCAGAAGTACACAACATCTTATTGTTAACCACAGGCATTATGGTGCTGGGAAACCTGGATAACCACCTGCAAAAGAGTAAATTTAAACTATTAACTGAGACCATACTGAGAATCAACTCAAAGTGGATAAACCCTTAAACTGTGTACCTCCTAGAAGAAAACATAAAGAAAAATGTCTGACATTGGTCTTGGTAATGATTTCATGGATATGATACCAAAAGCACAGGCAACAAACTCCAAAATAGACAAGAGGGACTATATCAAACTAAAAAGTTTCTGCAAAACAAAGGAAAATATCAACATAATGAAAAGGCAACCTACAGTATATGAGGATATTTGCAAATCATGTATCTGAACTTAGGTTAATTTCAAAAATGTATAAGTAACTCCTTCAATTCAACAGCAAAATGAACAGCCCAATCAAAAAATGGGTAAAAGTCTTAGATGTTTCTCCAAAGAAGATATCAAATAGCAAAAACATACTATATGAAAATAGATTCAACATTATTAATGATTGATGCTGCTGCTAAGTCACTTCAGTTCAGTTCAGTCCAATTCAGTTGCTCAGTCGTGTCCGACTCTTTGCAACCCCATGAATTGCAGCACACCAGACCTCCCTGTCTATCACCAACTCCCGGAGTTCACTCAGACTCATGTCCATCGAGTCAGTGATGCCATCCAGCCATCTCATTCTCTGTCATCCCCTTCTCCTCCTGCCCCCAATCCCTCCCAGCATCAGAATCTTTTCCAATCAGTCAACATTTCTCATGAGGTGGCCAAAGTACTGAAGCTTCAGCTTCAGCATCATTCCCTCCAAAGAAATCCCAGGGTTGATCTTCAGAATGGACTGGTTGGATCTCCTTGCAGTCCAAGGGACTCTCAAGAGTCTTCTCCAACACCACCGTTCAAAAGCATCAAGCTTTCTTCATAGTCCAACTCTTACATCCATACATGACCAATGGAAAAACCATAGCCTTGACTAGACGGATCTTTGTTGGCAAAGTAATATCTCTACTTTTGAATATGCTATCTAGGTTAGTCATAACTTTTCTTCCAAGAAGTAAGCGTCTTTTAATTTCATGGCTGCAGTCACCATCTGCAGTGATTTTGGAGCCCAGGTAAATAAAGTCTGACACTGTTTCCACTGTTTCCCCATTTATTTCCCATGAAGTGGTGGGACCAGATGCCATGATCTTTGTTTTCTGAATGTTGAGCTTTAAGCAAACTTTTTCACTCTCCACTTTTCACTTTCATCAAGAGGCTTTTTAGTTCCTCTTCACTTTCTGCCATAAGGGTGGTGTCATCTGCATATCTGAAGTTATTGATATTTCTCCTGGCCATCTTGATTCCAGCTTGTGCTTCTTCCAGCCCAGCATTTCTCATGATGTACTCTGCATATTAGTTAAATAAGCAGGGTAACAATATACAGCCTTGGAACCAGTCTGCTGTTCCATGTCCAGTTCTAACTGTTGCTTCCTGACCTGCATATAGGTTTCTCAAGAGGCAGGTCAGGTGGTCTGGTGTTCCCATCTCTTTCAGAATTTTCTACAGTTTATTGTGATCCATGCTTCAGTTGTATCCAACTCTTAGTGACCCCATGGACTGCAGTGCACCAGGCTCCTCCATTAATGGGATTTCCCAGGCAAGAATACTGGAGTGGGGTGCCATTGTCTTCTCTGTATTAATGATTAGGAGAATACAAATCAAAACCACAATGAGTTATCACCTCACACTGGCTAGAACAATTATCATCAAAAAGTCAAAAGATAGCAAATTTTACAGAGGATGTGGAGGGAAAAAAAAAAGCCCTTTGTACACCATTAGCAGCAATTCAAATTGGTATAGATACTTTGGAAAACAGTATGAAATTTCTCCCAATAATTAAATGCAGAACTACCATACGATCTAGCTATGCCATTTCTGGGCCTATCCAAAATAATTGAAATTAGGATATTGGAGAGATATCTGTACTCCCATCCTCATTGCAACACTACTCACAATAGCCAAGCTATGGAAACAAAGCAAATAAACAGAGAAAATGGGAGCTGAAGGAGAGGCAGGAAAAAAAAATGAAGAGAATATATAAGTACAGGACACACAATTTTTTAAAAAAGCTCAATCACTGACTTGTTGACTACATTCAGTTCAGTTCAGTTCAGTCGCTCAGTCATGTCCGACTATTTGTGACCCCATGAATCGCAGCACACCAGGCCTCCCTGTCCATCACCAACTCGCGGAGTTCAAACAACAGACTGGTTCCAAATAGGAAAAGGAGTATGTCAAGGCTGTATATTATCACCCTGCTTATTTAACTAATATGCAGAGTACACCATGAGAAATGCTGGGCTGGAAGAAGCGCAAGCTGGAATCAAGATGGCCAGGAGAAATATCAATAACCTCAGATATGCAGATGACACCATGCTTATGGCAGAAAGTGAAGAGGAACTAAAAAGCCTTTTGATGAAAGTGAAAGAGGAGAGTGAAAAGTTTGGCTTAAAGCTCAACATTCAGAAAACAAAGATCATGGCATCTGGTCCCATCACTTCATGGGAAATAAATGGGGAAACAGTGGAAACAGTGTCAGACTTTATTTACCTGGGCTCCAAAATCACTGCAGATGGTGACTGCAGCAATGAAATTAAAAGACGCTTATTTCTTGGAAGAAAAGTTATGACCAATCTAGATGGCATATTCAAAAGTAGAGATATTACTTTGCCAACAAAGGTCCGTCTAGTCAAGGCTATGGTTTTTCCTGTGGTCATGTATGGATGTAAGAGTTGGACTGTGAAGAAGGCTGAGCACCGAAGAATTGATGCTTTGAATGGTGGTATTGGAGAAGACTCTTGAGAGTCCCTTGGACTGCAAGGAGATCCAACCAGTCCATTCTAAAGGAGATCAGCCCTGGGTATTCTTTGGAAGGAATGATGCTAAGCTGAAACTCCAGTACTTTGGCCACCTCAAGTGAAGAGTTGACTGATTGGAAAAGACTCTGATGCTGGGAGGGATTGGGGACAGGAGGAGAAGGGGACGACAGAGGATGGGATGGCTGGATGGCATCACCAACTCAATGAACGTGAGTTTGAGTGAACTCCGGGAGTTGGTGATGGACAGGGAAGGGATTGTTAAATCAGAACTGGCATGCATAAACTTAAATATATGCTGAAGAGAGCTGGGAGGATATCCCAGGGTGTGGAAAATAGGGAAAAGTTGGAAAAAAATCAAAGATGAAGAGAAGAAAGTACACAGATTAATCAACACTAGTATAATTTCTACACTCGACAAGAGCAAACAGAACAGAAATGATAATCAAGAACATTATAGGAGGGTTCTCTCCTGAAATGAAAGAAAATTAAATGATCAGATACACATTCTTCACTATATAACATCAAATGAAATTAAATGAGATAGGAATTTAGACATCCCATAATGAAATATTTCAATCAAGTCATTCAGAATTGTACAAAAATTAGACTTTCATTTAAAAATGAAAAACTTTTGAGGTATATAACAAACAGTCATATAATAAATACTAATTGTCATTCCCATAGGAAAGCAAAGAAAGATAACAGTAGATGGGCAAGAGCTTATAAAAGTTACCTTTAATCACAGAGATTTCCTGGAGGAGTGTTCTTTAGTCAGAACTAAAATAAAGGCATTAGGAACAGGTGAATCACTGCAGATAGGATCAATAGTGAGGACTGAAATAATTTAAGGTAAAATTGAAGGTAGTTTATTAAAAAAAAAAGATGAAAGTAGGATTTCATTTGTCAAAAGTGTATTTATTGAATAAATAAATGCATATAATTAGAATTAGATTATATATTTCCAGATTTGGGCTAAAACATCTGAAATCCAGAAAATCTGTTGTATCCAAAGGACAACTACATTCTCAGCTTTGCTAGCAGAAAATAACTTGATATTTTTAAGGTTTTGAAGTTGATATTTTAAAAAATATAGATGTAAGTATATGTGTTTTAAACCTCTATTAAGAAAGACAATAATTGAATTAAACAGGTAAGCATGTATACCTCCTTAATCACTAGAAAAAAAATTTAAGAAAAGGAAAGGAGATTGAGAACTAATACCATGTAATAATAATGATGAAAAATGCATAGAATCATAAAAATCAAAATATATAAATGAAAATGAAATTCCATAAATTATATTCAAGTTTAAAAAACACAGTCTCAGACTTGGTTAAAAAAGAAAAGTAAATTGAAAAGAAAAATAAACTAGAGAGGTTTAACAGCAGAAAGATGGCTAACAGCAAGACAAGTAAATATTTTGTTTTAAAATGGTCATGTCTAATATTGGCAAAAGTGCTCAAAAGCTAACACTGTCATGTAATCTTTATGTATTGGTTAGGTTTTTCTTGTCTGGGTTTTGGCAACAACATCAAAATGTCAACAGATAACAAAATTCATATTATTTGTGAACTAGGCTTCTCTTCGTCTCCACTTAACTTCTTCATTCTGCAATACAAGATGAAGTAGCAGACATTGTCGGGTACTTGTTCATGTGCTAGAAGGAACAGGTGACAAAAAAGCAAAGTAATAACTCGTAAAGCTTTTGCTCAGCACTTAACGTTCACATTTCACTGACCAAAGCAAGTTATACATCTAAGTCTGAGGTCAATGGGTTGGAAATTACATACTTCCCACTGGAGGGGATGCTGCACATAAAAAAAAAAAAAAAAAAATTAACCAAAATATAAATATCCATTGGTAAGTACAAAAATCATGGTAATATTCAAAACAGAAGCACACATACACACACTTCTAGTAATGGAGATCATGGGACACCTCACTGCATAAGACCTGTCAAAGGCTATAGAATCTTCTTACCTAAGAGACCAAATAATTTGGGGTAGTCATGAAATTTCCCACACTAGTAAGAATGTAAATAAAGGCAGACTTTATAGAAGTTTAGTTATCAATACAGACTAAAGTCCTTCCAGTGACTTTGTCTCTTCCCCTAGTACACATTTTGTTAGAACTTTATTAGAAACTATTACACAGACAAGTCAGATAAAAAAAAAAATTCATCATAATTTACGGATATATGGGGTCTTCCCTGGTGGCTCAGACAGTAAAGAATCTGTGTAATGAAGAAACCCTGGGTTTGATCCCTGGGTCAGGAAGATTCCCTGGAAAAGGAAATGGTTACCCATTCCAGTATTCTTGCCTGGAGAACTCCATAGACAGAGGAGCCTGGCAGGCTATAGTCCATGGGGTTGCAAAAGAACTGAACACCACTGAGAGACTAACACTTTCACTTTCACTTATGGATATATTAAATAATATCAATAATAATAGATTCTTAAGTAAATTACATCTTTATAGGCCTATATGGTCTTTGTTTAAAACCATGCAAAATTCTTATATAAATATATGTGATAAAAACCTATAATATGCCATTATTTCCATGATTAAAGCTTGTGTGTATGTGTATCACCATGATATTAGGGTTTTTCAATGAACAGTTGAATTTTGGGTGATTCTTTTTTTCTCATGAGTGATCTTCTTAGTGGACTGTATTTTGCTTTGCAATTTTAGAGTTAAATAAAAGTCTCATAGTAGTCATTCAATAAGTACTTGAATAAATGAAGGAATGAATAAATGAAAATGTAATGTCACTGTATTGTATTTAATAATCATCTAAGCTCATGCTTAAAATGCAAAAAACATCTGCTCACTACAAACCATCATGAAACAGAATGCAATTCAGATATCAATGGATAAAGGACTACACTGGAATACACAAGACTACACTATAGTTTCAGATCATGTAATATAACAACAGTTATTGATCTTTATGCTTTTCATTTGCCTGGCATTGATTTAGTATTTTCATAGATAATATCTCATTTAAGCTTCTTACCAATCCTATGTGTTAGGTATTTCTATCATAACTCTCTTAATAGCCAAATTGAGGAAGCTCAGTCTCCCAAAGTTTCACATTTCTTGACAAAGTAAGGATTGAAACCCAGGCAGTCTGACACCAAAGAGTCACTGTTAATACTACCTTAGATTTTACTCATATTCAAGGGACGACTCCCAATTCACTGAATCTTTGTATTTTTAAACCAATACAGAATTGTAAAGTAAAATAAAAAATAAATTAAATAAATAAATAATAATAAAAAGAAAAAAAAATACCTTTCAAAAATTAAGATTAATTAAATGTATTTTTAATATAAAAATAAATAAACTCTACAGGTACATTTTCTGTGGTAGCTTCTTATGAGTAAGTAATATCAATGAAATATTTTTTTTTCTAATTTTATACTTTAAAGATACTTTTAAAATTTTAAATTTAAGAGGGCCTTGCTTTCAGACATATGTGACTCACACACTATTTCATCAGTTCCCACCTCTCAAACCCTACTTTTGATTAGTTTTATTTTAATTTAAAGATATTCTTCAACCATACTTAGAAATCAAAGTATTAGAGAAAAGACTAGAGAGGATAAACTAACAGCTTTGTATTTTACCTCAAGATTTCTGTTTCTATTTTCTCTCTTAATTTTAGTGTTTAAGTTTCTGATGATTAACACAACATGTTAGAACTGGGAATGAACTCACTAAGGTCTCCATCTTATGGAAATTTAGGCATGGTTTCACAAAATTGTTACTTCTGGGGAGCCTGCCTGACTATATGAAAAAACCCACTGTGCCTTCTTTTTTTAATTTAGTTATGCCAGAGGTTGCTGAAATATCTTCATTATGGTATCCAGTGATTTTTTTTTTCAAAAGTGTTACTTATATAGTGGAAATAAAAGCAGTGAATTCAGTCAACCAATTCGACAGGTAGTTTTCAGTTCATACAGATGAAACTAGTTAATTGACTATATCATTCATTTTCATCCAATTGTTTTGGCATTGAAAAGTCATAGCCTAGGCTTTTCAAAAGCAACATATGCCTTCCTATGTTATGAGTGAACTTTTATCTTTCAAAATTAGGAACAACAACAACAAAAAGAAAATATTTCTTTCAGTCTACTCCATATGGGCAACTGATATTATCACAGCTAGAGCTGAGCAGTCTAGAATATGCAATTTCTTTTTGTAAAAAATATTTTCATCTTGGGGAAAAGCAGTATTTGGCAATGCATCAATTCCACCACTTTTGTTCATCATTTGTCTGAACAAAAGTAATTATGCTTACAACAAATAAGCATCAGAATTTTTCTTTTGTTTTCTGGTAGTGTATTTTACATTCAACTACCAGTTATATCACTAAATATGTCTGGTTTTAATTATTTTCATGAGAAAAGCAACATTCATTTTTAAAAATTTGGTAGAGCACATCCAAGTTCTTTATTTATGCTGAAAACTAGTAACTCTTATATTAAAAAAGTCTACACAAATCCCTCAAAAACAAATTATTAAATACTTAAAAATATTGATTTTTAGGTAAATTTTAAATGAGCAAACCTTTAATGAATATTGAGCAAATTTTAATTGAATACATTAAAAATAGCAAAATTAATTCTTTGCCACCAAACTTTAGCATCAAACTGAACTTAACATTTTCCAAATGAGAAATGCCATATATAAGTGTCTCATGAACCCTGAAAAATTCAAGTGTTTCTCAGGCATGCCTCATGGCCAAAATATGTGATAAAGGATGACAAGCTTTTAATTTTCATATTTTGTTGATTAACTTCTACTGATTTTTCCATTGTCACTTTACAACAAACAGATTAAAAATTTCTAAATTTCATTTTGAGAAACAAGTACAAATTCAAATCCAAATTTTGAGGATTAAGTCAATCATAATCTTTTTCTTAAAATTTTACCAAGCTAACAAACACAATGAGACTCATTTTTCATTATGGTATACGCAGGGAACTGGTTCCAGGCCCCCACTCCCAGCAGATACCTAAAGCTATGGGTCCTCATATAAATGACATAGCATTTGCCTGTAACCCGGGCATGTTCTCCTGTATAAATTAAATTCTCTAGATTACTTATAATACCTAATACAATGTAAATACTATGCTGTAAATATACTTTTGAACTGTGGTGTTGGAGAAGACTCTTGAAAGTCCCTTGGACTGCAAGAAGATCCAACCAGTCCATTCTGAAGGAGATCAGCCCTGGGTGTTCTTTGAAAGGAATGATGCTAAAGCTGAAACTCCAGTACTTTGGCCACCTCGTGCGAAGAGTTGACTCATTGGAAAAGACTCTCTGATGCTGGGAGGGATTGGGGGCAGGAGGAGAAGAGGATGACAGAGGATGAGATGGCTGGATTGCATCACTGACTCGATGGTCGTGAATCTGAGTGAACTCCGGGAGTTAGTGATGGAGGGGGAGGCCTGGCGGGCTGCGATTCATAGGGTCGCAAAGAGTCGGACACAACTGAGGGTCTGGACTGAACTGAACTGAAATGAACTGAAATACAATGTAAATATTTGTTGCCATGTAGCAAATTCAAGTTTAATTCTTTGGAGATTTCTGGAATTCTTTTTGAATGTTTTGACCCTTAGTTGTTTGAAGCCACGGATGCAGAGGGTCAACTGTATTTGACTTATAAAGCCTCAGTTTTATTTACAATGAAATTACCAAAGTTTAAAAGAAAAGGTAATTTTCCCATGTTCAATTATTCTACAGGGCAGTATAAAAAGGTAATACATCATGCATCCATTATGAAACTTCTTCACATAAATTATTTACTATATCTCAGTTTTCTTAAGAGATAGAAGAGTAAAATGATAGCACCTTCCTTTATTTAAAGGGGTTCATATAACTGATTTGTTTGACTGATGTTGTTTTTGGAGATTTTAACATTATTTTTATGTGATATGCTCTAGAATCTGATTATGAAGAGTAATCTTGGCTGCTAGAATAAACTACATAATATATTAAATATAAATATTATTTTAAAAATTAATTAGGTTTTTCAGAGCCATTGAGAAGAAAGTACAGAGCTCTCATATATAACTTTCAGTTCAGTTCAGTCGCTCAGTCGTGTCCGACTCCTTGCAACCCCATGAATTGCAGCACACCAGGCCTCCCTGTCCATCACCAACTCCCAGAGTTCAATCAAACTCACATCCATCAAGTCAGTGATGCCATCCAACCATCTCAGCCTCTGTCGTCCCCTTCTCCTCCTGTCCCCAATCCCTCAGAGCATCAGTCTTTTCCAAAGAGCCAACTCTTCACATGTTGTGGCCAAAGTACTGGAGTTTCAGCTTTAGCATCATTCCTTCCAAAAACACCCAGGACTGATCTTCAGAATGGACTGGTTGGATCTCCTTGCAGTCCAAGGGACTCTCAAGAGTCTTCTCCAACACCACAGTTCAAAACCATCAATTCTTCAGTGCTCAGCTTTCTTCACAGTCCAACTCTCACATCCATACAGGACCACTGGAAAACCCATAGCCTTGACTAGATGGACCTTTGTTGGCAAAGTAATGTCTCTGCTTTTGAATATGCTATCTAGGTTGGTCATAACTTCCCTTCCAAGGAGTGTCTTTTAATTTCCTGGTTGCAATCACCATCTACAGTGATTTTGGAGCCCAGGTAAATAAAGTCTGACACTGTTTCCACTGTTTCCCCATCTATTTGCCATGAAGTGGTGGGACCAGATGCCATGATGTTCATTTTCTGAATGTTGAGCTTTAAGCAAACTTTTTCACTCTCCTCTTTCACTTTCATCAAGAGGCTTTTTAGTTCCTCTTCATTTTCTGCCATAAGGGTGGTGTCATCTGCATATCTGAGGTTATTGATATTTCTCCTGGCAATCTTGATTCCAGCTTGTGCTTCTTCCAGTCCAGCATTTTTCATGATGTACTCTGCATATAAGTTAAAGAAGCAGGGTGACAAATATATAGCCTTGACGTACTCCTTTTCCTATTTGGAACCAGTCTGTTCCATGTCCAGTTCTAACTCTTGCTTCCTGACCTGCATACAGGTTTCTCAAGATGCTGGTCAGGTGGTCTGGTATTCCCATCTCTTTCAGAATTTTCTGCAGTTTATTGTGATCCACACAGTCAAAGGCATTGGCATAGGTAATAGTTGGGGAGATTTTTATGTCAGATAAAGTCAGATAAAGTTATATATGACTTTAGCCCTCATAAATAATTTCCCCAACTATTACCATCTGATACTACAGAAGTACATTTATTGCAGTCAGTCTACAGTGATGCATCATTATTGCCCAAAGGTCATAATTGATCTTAGGATTAACTTTTTGTGTTGTATATTCTGCTTTTTAACACATATATAATGACATATATCAAATATTGTAGTATCATAAAGAATACTATACTGCCGTAAATATTATCAGTGTTCTGACTATTTATGGCTCCCTTCTCTCTAATCCTTGATAACCACTAGTCTTTTTTTGGTCTCCATCAGTTCAGTTCACTCAGTCATGTCTGACTCTTTGAGACCCCATGGACTGTAGCACTCCAGGCTTCCCTGTCCAGCACCAGTTACCAGAGTTTCCTCAAACTCATGTTTATCAAGTCAGTGTTGCCATCCAACTATTTCATCCTCTGTTGTCTCCTTCTCCTCCTGCCTTCATTCTTTCCCAGCATCAGGGTATTTCCAGTGAGTAAGTTCTTCACATCGGGTTGCAAAAGTATGGAGCTTCAGCTTCAGTATCAGTTCTTTCAATGAATATTCAGGACTGATTTCCTTTAGGATTGACTGGTTGGATCTCTTTGCAGTCCAAGGGACTCTCAAGAGTCTTCTCTAACACCATAGTTCAAAAGCATCAATTCTTCAGCACTCATCTTTCTTTATGGAACAACTTACATCCATACATGACCACTGGAAAAACCATAGTTTTGAGTATACGGACCTTTGTTAGCAAAATAATGTCTCTGGTTTTTAATATCCTGTCTACATTAGTCATAGCTTTTCTTACAAGGAGCAAGCATATTTCAATTTCATGACTGCAGTCACCATCTGCACTGATTTGGGAGCCCAAGAAAATAAAGTTTCCATTGTTTCCCCATTTATTTGCCATGAAGTGATGGGACCAGATGCCATGATCTCAGTTTTCTGAATGCTGAGTTTTAAGCCAACTTTTTCACTCTCCTCTTTAAGTTTCATCAAGCGGTTCTTTGGTTCCTCTTTGCTTTGTGCCATAAGGGTGGTAGTCTCTGTATATCTGAGGTTATTGATATTTCTCCCAGCAATCTTAATTCCAGCTTGAGCTTCATCCAGCCCAGCATTTCAAATGAGATACTCCACATGTAAGTTAAATAGGCAAGGTGACAATATAACAGCCCTGACATACTCCTTTTCCAATTTGGAACCAGTCTGTTGTTCTATGTCCAGTTCTAATTGTTGCTTCTTGACCTGCATACAGATTTCTCAGGAGGCAGGTAGGTGGTCTGGCACTGCCATCTCTTTAAGAATTTTCCACACTTTTTTAACGTAGGTTTTAACATAGTCAATAAAGCAGGAATAGGTCTTTTATGAACTTTCTTGCTTTCGTGATGATCTATCGATGTTGGCAATTTGATCTCTGGTTTCTCTGCCTTTTCTAAATCCAGCTTGAACATCTGGAAGTTCACAGTTCATGTACTGTTGAAGCATGGCTTGGAGAATTTTGAGCATTACTTTGCTAGTATGTGAGATGAGTGCAACTGTGCAGTAGTTTGAACATTCTTTGGCATTACCTTGATTTGGGATTGGAATGAAAACTGATCTTTTCCAGTCCTTTGGTCACTACCGAGATTTCCAAATTTGCTGGTATACTGAGTGCTGCACTTTCATAGAATCATCTTTCAGGATTTGAAACAGATCAGCTGGAATTCCACCACTTCCACTAGCTTTGTTCATAGTGATGCTTCCTGATGCCCACTTGACTTCTCATTCCAGGATGTCTGGCTCTAGATGAATGATTACACCATTGTGGTTATCTGGGTCATTAAGACCTTTTTTTAGGTCTTAATGGAAATGACACAGTGGAAACTGTCAGACTTTATTTTTGGGGGGGCTCCAAAATCACTGCAGATGGTGACTGCAGCCATGAAATTAAAAGACGCTTACTCCTTGGACAAAAAGTTATGACAAACCTAGATAGCATATTGAAAAGCAGAGACATTACTTTGCCAACAAAGGTCCGTCTAGTCAAGGCTATGGTTTTTCCATTAGTCATGTATGGATGTGAGAGTTGGACTGTGAAGAGAGCTGAGTGCCAAAGAACTGATGCTTTTGAACTGTGGTGTTGGAGAAGACTCTTGAGAGTCCCTTGGACTGCAAGGAGATCCAACCAATCCATTCTGAAGGAGATCAGCCCTGGGATTTCTTTGGAAGGAATGATGCTAAAGCTGAAACTCCAGTACTTTGGCCACCTCATGCGAAGAGTTGACTCATTGGAAAAGACTCTGCTGCTGGGAGGGATTGGGGGCAGGAAGACAAGGGGACGATAGAGGATGAGATGGCTGGATGCATCACTGACTCGATGGATGTGAGTCTGAGTAAACTCCGGGAGTTGGTGATGGACGGGGAGGCCTGGCATGCTGCGATTCATGGGGTCGCAAAGAGTCGGACACGACTGAGCAACTGAACTGAACTGAAGACCTTTTTTTTGGATAGTTCTCCTGTGTATTCTTACCACCTCTAGTTTCTTCTTTTCCAGGATGTCATTTTGTTGGAATCATACAACATGTAGTCATTTTAAACTGGCCTCTTTCAAGTTTAATGTATAATTACGTTTCTTTCAAGTCTTTTCATGGATTCATAGCTCATTTTATTTTAGTACTGAATGGTATTACATTATCTGAGTGTACCATAGCTTTTGATTCACCTTCTTGAGGACATCTTGGAAGCTTCTAGCTATTGGTTATGATGAATAAAGCGGCTATAAACATCTGTGTGCAGGTTTTTATATATCAGACTCTGATATAGTAGAGATGTTGGAATTATCAGACTAGGGATATAAGAAAACTATGTTTAATATGGATAAGATAGACAGCACAAAGAACACATTGATAATGGAACCATAGAGATGGAAATTCTAAGACATAATGAGAAGAAATGTTAAAGATAAAAAAGACTGTAGTAGAAACAAAGAATACTTTTGATGGGCTCCTTACTAGAAGAGATGTGGCTGAAAAAGAATGTCTATCAGGAGAATACCTCAATAGAAACTTCCAAAATGGGAAAACAGAAAAAAGGAAGATTGAACACCCTATCACCACCAAAACCCTCAGAATATCCAAGAACTAACTGCAGGATAAATACAAAATTTGTAACATACATATAAGGAGAATACCAGGAGAGAAAGGGAAAGGAATGGAAGCAATATGTGAAGCAATCAGTTCAGTTCAGTTCAGCTGCTCAGTTGTGTCCGACTCTTTGCGACCCCATGAATCGCTGCATGCCAGGCCTCCCTGTCCATCACCAACTCCAGCAGTTCACCCAGACTCACGTTCATAATGACTGAAAGATTTTCCCAAGTTAATGACACCAAACTACAGGCTCAAGAAGGTCAGAGAACATGTAAGTAAGAAGAGAGTAAACTGAAATATTTAAAATGTGAGAGAAAAAAAAACTATTAACCTAGAATTGTGTACCCTATGAAATTAGTCTTCAAAACAGGATAAGTAAAGTTAGAGAGATAAACTTTAAAATCATTTCTTGCTATTAGACTTGACCTTCAAGAAATGTAAAAGATCTTTAGAGAGAAGGAAGCTGATATAGGTAAAGAAAAAATCAGAAAGTAGAAGTACATTTTGAATTTCCAAACAAATAGGTAATATTGAAGTTATATACTGGCAGATGTATAAATATTTGTGTGTGTATCTACATGTATATGTGTGAATCTACATGTATACTTCCATATACCTACATAGAGAGATGAATATATAGACATATTTTATATGTAATTATATACACTCAGGCCTCCTGGGTGGTTCAGTTGGTAAAGAATTCACCTACAATGCAAGAGACCCCAGTTCAATTTCTGGGTCTTGAAGTTCTCCTGGAGAAGGCAGAGGGTACCCACTCCAGTATTCTTGGGCTTCCCTGATGGCTCAGAAGGTTAAGAATCTGCCTGCAATGTGGGAGACCTGGGTTAGATACTGGGCTGGGAAGATCCCCTGGAAGAGGGCATGGCAATCCACTCCAGTATTCTTGCTGGAGAATCCCCATGGACAGAGGAGCTTGGCAGGGTATAGTATCTGGGGTCACAAAGAATCCAGACATGACTGAGCAAGTAAGCACAGCATATAAATCCGAAGTTGCTTCAGTTGTGTCCGACTCTTTTAGACCCCACGGAATGTAGCCTGCAAAGCCCCTTTGTTTATGGGACTCTCCAGGCAAGAATACTGGAGTGGGTTGCCATTTCCTTTCCAGGGTATCTTCCCAACTCAGGGATTGAACCCCCTTCTCAAGTCCCCTGCATTGGCGAGTGGGTTCTTTACCACAAGCACCATACTATACAAATATTTTGATTATAATATAAGTCATTTTCTCCATTTCACTATATTGCTTGTTATTTGGATGAAAGTATGATGCTTTTGAACTGTGGTCTTGGAGAAGGCCCTTGAGAGTCCCTTGAACTGCAAGGAGATCCAACCAGTCCATTCTAAAGATCAGTCCTGGATGTTCTTTGGAAGGACTGAGGCTAAAGCTGAAACTCCAGTACTTTGGCCACCTCATGCGAAGAGTTGACTCATTGGAAAAGACTCTGATGCTGGGAGGGATTGGGGGCAGGAGAAAAAGGGGACGACAGAGAATGAGATAACTAGATGGCATCACCGACTCGATGGACGTGAGTCTGAGTGAACTCTAGGAGTTGGTGATGGACAGGGAGTCCTGGCGTGCTGCACTTCATGGAGTTGCAAGGAATTGGACACAACTTAGTGACTGAACTGAACTGAACTGAACTGATGAGATAGGAGTATGTAAAGGGAGAAGCTTCAAAAAAAATATATCTGTACAAAGACTTTTTGGATTATGAGCCAAAATGTCTTTTTATTAAAAATCAGTTAGCATCTCAATGACAAACAATGCTCACTATGCTAATCAATTCCAATAATTCATAAAATCTAATGTGGGATAAAGAAAGTATACCACCTACAATCCTGAGTGTGGGTGTTCTCAGTGTAGTTTAAATCACTTCAATAAACAAATATTATACAGGTAATTTTGTAAGTGATATGCCATGTACAACCTAATTTACAAATAATGAGGGCACAACAACCCATCTCAAAGGTGAATTTATTTGTCAGTAGCTGTACTTCATGGCTTAAGTAGAGTCTTACTATGGCAGATATTACTAATTCTTTCTGTTGCTGTTAAGAATTCTAAAGCAGAATTGTACTTCATTTTTGTTCTAGTTCAAGATTACCAATTATATGCCTTTAGAAGTATCCTTTTGTTCATGATTTTATCAACTTTATATCAATCTTTAAGTCTAAGTATACAAATTTAAAAAGATACCACCTTTAAAATGAAATTAAGCATAAATTGCTATATGCACCAAAGTTTGTGAGTAAAAAGCAAAAGTTCCTCTCACAATTTAAGCTCTACAAGAGCAAAATATTTATAAACAAAATATCAGAATAAGTACAGAGGGAAATTGTACAAAATGTATTGAAAGTAAATATTTATTAGTGTGTCACTTATCCACATGAGTAACTTTTTGTTCCATCTACTATTACAATGTAGCTTGAATCAGACTAACTCTCCTGCAGTGCTATTCAGAAAAAAATAAATAAAAGAGAGAGAGAGAAGTTATACATTTTTTAGAGAACAGAAGGACATATTTTGAGTTCTGCATTCATCACAGCTTTATATCTCAGGGTATTTTCCAAATAAGATCAGTAAAATAAAGCCCAAATAAAAGCAGCAGTATCAGTAAAAAGAGCATAGTGTTCAGGTCTGGCAAAGGGTCTGGGACTTGATAAGCAAATGCCCCCAGCAAACACACCAGTAGAAGAGAATCCCATAGATATCCCTAAAATCATTGCTGAGAGTCTAAATTGTATTCATGGGACCCAACAGAAAACATTTGTAATATCAGTGAGCTGAGCAGTGATTTCAGCAGCTGTGCATGTTGAGCAAAGATTATGGAATTTGAACTCCAACAAGGTGAAATGACCTTGGTAAACAGCTGAGGATTTCAGTTGAAATCTTAAAGGGCTAGGAGTTAGGAATAGAGGTTACACCCTAGGACGAAGAATAAGAATCCAGAGTAAGAGACATCATGCCTTAGGCATACAGACAAAACTGAAATAGATCAGTTCTAACAAAGCCTAAACAAATTCTTCACAGAATCAAGTTGTACTACCTGTATAATATCTGCCAGCCAAAAGGAAAATTAGCCATCATCAAGAACCTCCTCAGCTTTTATCCATGATGTCCAACAGCCAATAGAAATTTGACAGATGTGCTAAATATCAGAAATACATAACTTAAATGAAATAAAATGAACTAAATTAAATAAAATGAAGTAGAATGACTAAAATGAAATAAAACAGAAACTGGAAATAGATACTTGAGTTGACAGATAGCAATTTTAACCATGATTAGCATGTTTGAGAAAATAAATAGAAAACATTATGTTGATGAAAGGATAATAAATTTCAATGGTATATTTAACTCTATAAAAAAGAATCAAATAGACATTCTAGAATAACATGAAATATCTGAAGTTAATGATCAATTAGATGGGCTTAACAAAAAACTGAACACAGTTAAAGAGAGGATTAATGAAAAGGAAAACTCTAAAAATATACCAAAACTAAAATATAGAGGGAAAAGAGAATGGTAATAATAAAAAGAATACATGGAATCCAGTTAATAGTCCTAAAATAATAATACCCTAGGCCCATGGAAAGAGCAGGAAAGAATGGGAATAAGCAATAACTGAAGAGATAGTAGCTACAAGTTTCCCTCCATTGATGAGATGCATTAGTGTATGAAAATTTAAACTCACTGATTTAATAAACTCTGACTCTAAGCAGAAAATACAAAAAAACAAAACAAAACATATCTTGCAATTCACAATAAACTTCTGGAAAAAAAAACAAGACAATGAAATGAAGACAAGCCAGACCATTTGTCAAAAGAGAAAAAAAACGCATTACTTTCAAAGGAATAGGAATAAAATAGTCCTTGACTGTTCAATGAAAACTATGGAAACCATAAGACAAGAAACAGCATCTTTTAAATATTTTAAAGAAAAAATAAAAATGTCCTTCTTATCTAAAAGTCTTCCCTGCAAACGTCCTTCAGAAATGAAGGAAATATAAGGATATTTTCAGAAACATACAACCAGCAAAATTTATTATCAGCAAACTTGCAATCCAATAAATATCAGAGCTAGTTCTTCAAGTTCAAAGAAATGATAGTAAACGGAAGCTAGGAATCACTGAAGAGAATTAAGAACACCAAGAAAGGTAATGATACAGGTAAAAATAAATGTGTGTGTGTGTGCACTCATACGCTCAGTCATGTCTGCCTCTTTGCAGCCCTGTGGACTGTAGCTCTCTAGGCTTCTCTGCCCATGGAATTTTCCAGGCAAGAATACTGGAGTGGGATGCCATTTGCTACTCCAGAGGGTCTTCCCTACCCAGGGATTGAACACATGTCTCTATGTCTCTTCATTGGCAGGTAGATTCTTTATCACTAGCACTACCTGGGAAGCCCAAATAAATAAATATTGATGTTTAAAACAAAAATAATAATGTCCTGAGGGGTTTATAATATATACGAAGCAAAATAGGAAAGGGTAAAATGTATTTAAATTCTTCTAAGGTACTTGCCTTTTGTGGAAGTAAAGAACTAATTTAAGGTAGACTGTAATAAGTCAAGGATGCATATTGTAATCTCTAAGGTAACCATTAAAAGAATAATAAAAAATGATACCTAAAAGACTGATAGAGGAGAAAAATGGAATAATTATTCATACTTGATAGTTTTTCAATTTAAATAGATGAACAATGGAAATACTTCATTGGTTTAATTGAATAATGTATAAAATATAGTTTGTTCTTTTTGCTAATAAAAGAGCATTAAACTTCAGTAAAATTTTATACCAAAATTTTAACTGAAGCTATTTAAACCTTTTAAATGAATTCATTTAAAATATTGTATTTTCTATTAGAGCAAAGAGATTACCCTAATGCACATACTTTTATAATTAAATAGTACATTAAATGTGCATATTAAATTGTATCTACATGCCTGAAAAAATATCAAACATAACTAAAAGATCTGGCATCTTCTTTATTTATACCCTTCTGTGGGGAAAAGTGTATTACAATATCTTTAAGAGCAATTTAATTTCTTTTTTGGTGAACTAAAGATGTACCTGAATAAATAGAAGGAGATGACAAGTTAATGATGTTCATCAGGATAGGGGAAAGCAAGGATGAATCCATTAACTATAAAATGGTCAATTAACCCCAGTACTTAGTAGTAATATGAAACCATCATCATACAGGTTTGCAATAACTAAGAAAAACATAAAATACTAAGAAGTAATAGCACAGTTTTGTGAAAAAGGAAAAGCAAAATTCACTGCAAGTTTTATTTCAGTGAATTGTGCTCATGAACTTAATATTTCACAACTTATTGGCTTAAAACCAAAGTATACAAATCACAATAGTTTGAATCTTGACCAAAATTCATTTTCCTGAAATAAGCGTTTTCATCCATAGCTAATGATAAGAAAACAAACAAAAAAAACTCACTTTGGAGATCTAAATAGGAGTCAGGATTTGGGATTTCAACCCCAAACAACTCTAACTTTCTTAAATATTTATTTTAAAAACATTTAAAAAATCTTTAAAAGTCTCTCCAATATCAAAGGCAGTATAATCTTTCAATTCTGAACACAGTAGAGAATTACAGCTAATTGATGAAGCAGAAAAATGTCTATTTAAAAAGTAGGCGAATGAATCTCTTTTTGGAATTGGGATGAATAGGGAAATAAACAAAGAGTATTAAATTAATATCATGAAAATGAATACTAATAAGGTATAAGTCTTGAAAGCAGGTCATAGGATGTTCAAATGGCCACTTATCAGAGAATTTACGCATGCAACATATACTTGAGATAAACTACAGGGAAAGATTTAAGAAACAGGCCAGGAATGGCAATAAGCCTATTTCCATAATCCTCAAAACATTATAGGGTATTTCTACTACCCTCTTCTAACTGGGGAAATTGAGCCTTAGAGAAATTCAATTAGTTATTCCAGTTTCCACAGCAAGTGAAAGCACATGTGGGATCCCACGCAGGCCTTCTGAGGTCTTTCTATTATTCAACAGGCAGAATTTATTTATTATTATTATTGAATCTATTATTATTCAACTTGGCAGAAATCATCCAGTTTCTTCCCAAATATTCTATTAAAAGAGAAACAATTCTAAGTCTCATGTACTAAGTGAAGTGAGAATAAAACTACTAAACAGCTATATCCTTGCAACGTATAAATATCACCTACATTTTCGGCTTCATCAATTTTGTTTCAGGTCTGTGAACAATACATTCAATCTTTCCTATTCAGCACCAACTGGCTTGCTTCCTTTGTTTACTGCCCAAGTGGTGATCTGTGCTTAGCTTTTTGATCTGGCATTCAGCAGTGGCCATCCAGAGCAGGAGCTGAGAGTGAAAGTTCATCTCCTTCACCTTCCTACTGCATTGGCCACCTTCTTTTTTCATCATTATTTTGGCAGAACCATTTACCTTATTCTGATCATAAACTTTTTGGTGTACTTATTTTGGTTTTCTTGGATGGTGTTCAGAGACATCAGAAGCAATGCCTTCTACTCATCAGCATTCAGCAGACTATCAAAATGAAAAGCATCAATTTCCTGTTTGCTTGCGTTTCTATCCTCTAAGGTTTTCTGGCTGATATTCTTGTAGTAGCTCTACACTATTTCTCAGAGCCCATTTTCCCTTTATGCCAGTGTAATTTATAAGCTCAGCCTAGTTCCAGTGTCTTTTCAGGATAATAAATGTGTTAAGAAAAGCATGGTAATTCCAGGATAGTGTATAATTCTGCATAATATTCTCTCAAAAACCCCTGTGTCATTTACAAAGGCCATGTTTGGCATTCTTCATCTCATGGCCAAGAAAATGAGATTGCTATTAGTATAAACAGAAATATAACTGTGATTCACAATTACATCATCTATACAGAGGCATTCTTTCTACTTTTTACATAATGTATTTGTTTTTTAATTCATTTCCTGATGCTATCACCTTCCTAGTTTATGTTTATTCACATTGGCAATGTAGCAGATGCTGAAACAGGAGAAGCTAGTCTCCTGGCCCTGACCGAGTCTTATTATAAATACTGGGAGACACTGTAAGCCAAAATGTGATCAAACCTTTGGGTTTAGTAAATCATCACAGTTTAGTAAATCATCACAGCACTTATTTTTCTGAAGTACCATTAAAAATGTCTGATTAACTAGCAACTGGATTGTAATAAATTTATCAGTATTTCTAAAGGATCATAATTTAAAAATAGTATTTAAGACTATTTATTTTTATTTATCTCATTGAAAACAACTTTGATTCAAATGTTGATACCATTTAAAATTTCAAGATAATGGACTGAACATATAATAAAATGTCTGCCTTCCCATAGGAGCTATAGAAATATTAGAAAATATATTAAAACTAATAAACACATAACAATGTCAAAACACTGCATAAGTAACTGAGCAGTGCTTAAAAGAATGAAGCAAAAGGAAAACCCATAACTGTAAGCCAACATTAGAAGTATAAGCCAGAAAGCAAAAATTAGGAAAATATCAGGGAATTATTTCATAGAAGATAAAAACAGAATCAAAACTATTTACAGAAACAAAATTACATAAAACAAAGATCTCAAAAGCCAGGAAACAAAAAAATTGACTCCCACTAAAAGGTTACTAGAAAATCATAAAAAGACATTAAAATAACCATTGCAAATATCACTGAGATAAAGGAGGTCACACGAAATGGGAACAGCCATGAATATAAATCTGTTAGAGGTTTTGAGAAACACACTATTGAATAAACACTCAAATGATGGCATGAAAAGCAGAAGAGACCCTCTTGAAGAACTCATTAGTAAGCTGGACGCTGAACCAAGGAATTGTTATAATGATACACGAATAAACAGAGAATAAGAGAAATGCAGAACACATGTGCCGTTTCCACATCCTTCTAAGCAGGGATACAGAAAAGGAAGACGTATGTATGAACACAGAGGAGACAATATTTGAAAAATAATAATAATTGACTAGAATATCCTTGAACTTACCTTTCAGATCAGATGCTTAAGATTCTCTGTCTGGACGAAGTGATGGCAAAAGAGTCCCTCCTTTCTGGGGGCGGGCCACACAGTGGACACCATTGTGCTGAGCCTCATCAGAGCTGCCAAGGCTGAGGCTCAGCACGTCCTGACTAGCGTCCAAACTTACCTGAACCTCTGCTGTTTTGGGGCCCGGGGCTGCCAGACCACCCACTCCAGCCGAGCAGTGCTGCAGAGCTGTTCTCTTTGCCACCAAGCCCACATCCTGGGAGCTGGCCTGGTGGACATGGCTCTGGTGGTCACAGCGCATTTTGATGTCCATGTCCGCTGGGTCTCTCGGAGCCCCGGGATTTCCTCCAACCTAACCCTGCGTGGTCAAGGAGGGGGCCGTGGTGAGGGGGTGGGCCAGCCACACTAAGAAAGATGAGGCCGAGTTCCTGCAGATCCTGCTGGAAGCCTTAAGGCTGTGGGAGAAGATGCCCGAGGGAAGTCCACGCTGGCCACAGCAGCAGTGACGTAGGCTTTGGGTGCGCCTTTTTGGAGGCTTGGCCTTGGCTGAAGCCGTCATCGAGATGCGCGTGCCCAGTGGCCTGGCCCATCACCTTGCAGCCCAGACCCTGCTGGGGACAGCCCGGAGGCTTCTGCATAAGGGGCAGCACCCGGCTCAGCTACAGAGAGACGTGTGCATGCCATCCGGCAGCACCGCCGTCCACAGGCTCCACGTGCCAGAGCAGGGCGATGCCGACAGCAGCCAGGAGCACAGTGGAGGTGGAGGATGCTATCTGCCAGCCAAGGGAGATCAGCAGAGGAAATAGGGCGCAGGTCACAGGCCACAAGTGCCGTCCCCTCCCCTTCCTCCCTCCCTGGTCCCTCTCTGAGGACTTGGGTTCCCTCCAGCCTGCAGGCCAGTGGGGAGCTGCTTGAGGTCTGCAAGAATGGGTGGACAGGTCCTGGCCAGTGGGGAACAGGAGCGGACTCTAAGCTGCTAATGGAGATGGCAGGTAGAGCTGGTCCTGATAACCCTTCGCAGAGTCAAGAGGCCTGGAGGGCTCCATGGCCTGGCCTCTGATTCCAGGATTTGGTTCTTTAGCATATCCATGAAGGGACCAACAGATCAAGAAAGCTAGGAATGTAGGGCCATAAGCAAGGACCTGGGGCCTTTGGGTTGGTGTAGGCTGCCTGCAGTCCATGGCTCACATGGGCCTCCTCTCCAATGCATCCCTGAGTGTTGGATCCCCTTCCTTCCACCCACCAGCTGGGGCTTGAGGCAGAGAGATCTCCCATCTGTTAACAGGGCTAAGGCACCAGCATGGCAGCTGCGCCATCACTCTCTGCACACCTGCATCCCTGTGCTGCTCTCTCTAGTGGTCTGCCCTCTCTTCACCCACCCACCCAACACTGAGCACCTCCCCTCTACACATACACACACACAAATACAACCTTCATTGCCCAGCTGGCCCTCAGCCAGCCATTGCTTAAATAAAGATGCTGCCCTGTTAAACAGTTAAAAATAAAGGATTCTAGGCATAGATTTGTAACAAGAGACACACTTAAAGGGGCAAAACATACCAGTGAAATACTAAAAAAGTTGATATAATAATACAGTATCAGAAAAAAGAAATACAAAGTGAAAAATTCTTTTTTTTAATTTTATTTTACTTTACAATTCTGTATTGGTTTTGCCATACATTGACATGAATCCACCACGGGTGTACATGTGTTCCCAAACATGAACACCCCTCCCACCCCCCTCCCTACAACATCTCTCTGGGTCATAAGAAAGGTATTTCATATTGATCAAAGGAATATAATTCAAAAGAATATAAAACAATTAATTAGATAATACATCATCAATAGAACTTTAAAACTTATGAGACAAAAAGTTTGATACTAGCACAAGAAGAAATTGGCAAATATACCCTCAAAAGGGAAGATTTTTACACACTTCTCTCCGAAACCAAGTGAAGGAATGGAACTCCTCCTAAAATTAGGATACAGAAGAGTTGAATAACAAAGCAACAGCAGTACAGAATTCACTCAACAAAAAGAACATGCTATTTTCAAGTACCTTTAGAGGATACAAAAAAAATTGATCATTATTTTGCCTTAATGGACATCTCAACAAATACAACAAAAACAACTAATAGGACACATTCTCCAACCATAATAGAAGACACTTGGAAATTGACAACAAAAATTTAGCCAAGAAACAAAACAAATCACACTTCCCCAACTGGGTAATTTTGAAGATGAAATCACAACAGAAATAACAGAAAAGTGACAAAAATTGCACTAAATATGACAAAACCTATGCATTCCAATTCAAACAACTCACAAAGGGAAATATAGAATCTTCTTTCACTTTCTCAACATCTCCATTTTACTACAGGCCATTATCTGTCCAAGCCTTGAGAAGCTTATCACAAAATTGTGTTAGAGATGTCTCCATGTGAACCTGCCTAGATGTTAAACTCTCAGTCATTGTGAATGCATTTTGTATAGACTTTATGCATTTAAACAATACTGTGTTTCCTAGGAGATTGTCAATTGTGCTGTATTTATGTGCCTTGAAGCTTCTCTCAATTGACTCTTTTGAAACTTCAGAGAAGAGAAATTGTCATCACCTTATCACCCTGTATTAATTCCCTAGGGCTGATGTAACAAATGACCACAGATTGGATAGCTTAAAACAACAGAAGTTTATAGCCTTGGCAATATGGATGCTGAAAGTCTTGAAAGGTGTTACAGGATCTCTTTCCCTCTGAAGACTCTCGGGGAGAATCCTCTCTTGCTCTTCCTGCTTCTCATGTCTCCGGGCATCCCATGGCTTCTGGCTGCATCACTCTTAGTCTTCCTCCATCTGTGCATGACCTTCTTTCTGTGTGTCTCTTATACGGACACTTATCATTGAATTTAGGGTCATATAGTCCAAGGGCTTCCCTGATAGCTCAGTTGGTAAAGAATATGCCTGCAATGCAGGAGATCCCAATTCGACTCCTGGGTCAGGACAATCCACTGGAGAAGGGATAGGCTACCCACTCCAGTATTCTGGCCTGGAGAATTCCATGAACTGTATAGTCCATGGGGTCGCAAAGAGTCACACACTTTCACATAGCGTCCAGGATGATCTCATTGCCATATCCTTAATTATGTTTGCTAAGACCCTTTTTTCCACATAAGGTAATGTTTGTAGATTCCAGGAGTTAGGATGTGAGAATATCTTTTTGAGGGTCACAGTTCAACCCACTACACACCCTTATATAACTCTCATTTTCAACACCTTTTATTATTTAATTTTTGAGTTCCAATCACATTAATTTTTTGACAAATTATGGAAACAAGCAGACTAAATTTCAGCATATGAAAGTGAGTTATAAAAATATGTCACTCCTTGCATCCAGCCAACTTGCCCTAACACGGTGTCAGTCTAGTTCAGTCACACCGTGCATAGGTTCTTAATCATTGTACAATTTCTGGTCCATCTGATTCAGAAATATTCTCTCTGATTTCCTTCAGAAGAACCAAAGTGGTAAATTTAGCCCGTGAACCGTGAACCAAGTGAGAGTTGTCATTTAGTTGAGTCATTAGAAGGTGCAGTGTCATAGCTTTTCACCAGACTACCCAAGTCAAATTTTCAGAGAAAGCTTGAAAATTAGCTTCAACTCAATTTTCATTCTCAGAAGAAAAATATCTCTAGTCATTTCTCCCAACATTGCCCATCACTCATGCAAAAATGAGGGAAGATTAGCTAAGAGTGTTATTCTGTTCCTCTAAGATGTCCTTAAAAAAGACAGTATTTAATTCTTTCCTGGTATAGTCACTTACGTCCTGGCTTCTTTCTTTAGGCAACAATTTTTCCCTTTCTTTGGCTCATTCCTGATTCAACCACTCTCTCCCATAGTGAGATTTAAGTGAAGCCTAGGTTAATAGTGATCCTTTTGCTGCAAAATCTCAGTGGACATTGTGAGGCGCCCTAGCTTACATACAGGGTCTTAGATGATTTAAAGCTATCTAAACAGCATTTTGTGCTGAAATAGTCCTGTCAGCTAGGACCTACAAACTCAACCCGACTCTGGCACTACAGGATTCGGTAACACAAAGGAAAGATTCTTACAAATGGGAAAGTCAAAGAGTTACAGCATCACAACCACCACCAAGAAAACTCTTTAAAGAGATCCCCTCTCATTTACTTTCATGCTCACACCTTCACCAGATTGTAACCCCTTATTTCTTAATTTCATTTAAAGTTTCTTTAAAATCACCACTCTGAGTATGATAAACAAAGTTACATTTACAAGCACAGCTGCCTCTTTTTAGCCCATTCGTTTAGAGCAGTCATTAGGAGGTAGATATCTTGAACCAAGTAAACAGAGGTGAGTGTGCCAAAATGAAATATGACATGTTGTTCTGATCTAATCATTTAATAATATCTAATCTCTATCAATTGGGCTTCCCTGGTGGCTCAGGTGGTAAAGAATCTGCCTGCAATGCAGGAGACCTGGGTTCGATCCCTGGGACAGGAAAATCCCCTGGCCAAGGAAAGGGCAACCCACTACAGTATTCTTACTTGGAGAATCCCTGAGCCTGGAGGACTACAGTCCATGGGGTCACAAAGCTTCAGACATGACTGAGCAATTAAGCACGCATATCTCTATTGATTATCCACCTATTTCTCTACCTTTCTGGCCACTTATAACTTGAGCTTTTTCTCTTTGTAGCAATAGAGATACCACATTAAAGAAGAAATTATTTATTCTGGAAACATCTTTATTGTCCCTTTTCAGTTCCATAAATGTAAAACGAGGTAAACAGGGATATTCTGGATAAGAGAGCATAAAGCACAAGCTTTAGAAAAAAACATGAGAAGTGGATAAAAGAAGACAGTTCCATTTTTACTCAGCATATTTCTTGTATGTGCACATTTATCTTGGTTATCTCTGAGAGTATGGTGGAGACTAGTTCCCTTTGAGCTTCAGTGCTTTAGACCATTTCTAAAGGAAGACAGAGAAACAGAACAAGGGTTCTCCACTCCCCAAGAAAACTTACCATAAAAGTCTGTTATGGTCTTCCTGATGTGTTCCAGGGTACAGGCTCTTGTCAATGAGAACTCCTTTTTATTAAGACTGAATCACTTTGGAACTTCTCCCAACCAAGCCATCTTGTGTGAGCCTTAGGGTAAATGACTGTGTGTACATGTGGTGCATATGGCAGGGGAGGCCAGTTGCATGTTGTGTGACCTGATGGTGTACCACACTGAGAAAGGAGGTCAACTCTCCCATTGAATCCCAAGAAACAAGTCTCACATCATTTTTCCAAATAGGCTTTCTTCTAACATCCCAACCTGCTTTTCTTTCCAATTTGTATGTATGTGTGTCTGCATGTAGCATGAAACTAAAGAATCATATAGTCCATACTTTAATTTAATACACGGAAAGGGTACTCAACGGCAGAGGATGCATGCTGCTGCTGCTAAGTCGCTTCAGTCCTGTCTGACTCTGTGTGACCCCATAGACAGCAGCCCACCAGGCTCCCCTGTCCCTGGGATTTTCCAGGCAAGAACACTGGAGTGGGTTGCCATTTCCTTCTCCAATGCATGAAAGTGAAAAGTGGAAGGGAAGTCACTCAGTCGTGGCCGACTCTTTGGAACCCCATGGACCGCAGCCTACCAGGCTCCTCTGTCCATGGGATTTTCCAGGCAAGAGTACTGTAGTGGGGTGCCATTGCCTTCTCTGGATGCATGCTAGAAAGTCGTAAAGGAAAAAATATGAATATACAGAATGAAGCCAAATGATAGATGACCTTGTAAAGAGAAGAGAAAATCTCAGTTTGTGGAAGCAGGAAACTGAACGCATCAGAGATGGTTATGGTATATGAGATATGGCTAAAATCTCTTTAGGGAAGATTCACTTTGTGGTGATGCTAAGATTCTTTGAAAAGAAATAACTTATCTAATTCCTGTATGCTTTAACGTCCTCATCTTTAAAAAATGATGTATAATAATACCTCCTATTTCTTAAACTTTGAGTGAGGATTAAGTGAATTAATATATTTAGAATACAGATATGTAAGGTGTTCAATAACATTATCATCACCAGCTGCAACAGCCATCTCCACCATCTTCACCATCTTCAACATTTTCTTCTCTTTTCCAAAAAGCACATACAGAAAGAAAAGATGCCTATAAAGAGAGAGATAATCCAGATTTAATGTTCTTAAAATGTTTAAAAAATTGAGGCTGATTCCTGTATCTAAGAGTAGAATGTGTTGGACAAAACAACATAGGGATGCCAACTATAATTTCGCACACACAAAAATTGTCTTAGATCTATCTTTCACATAGATACATATACAAATATAAAGCATTAAAATACTCAGAAGTTAAATCCTTTTACCTTTATGAGGCATCTTTTTCATACTACTTCTACCACTATGTCCTATAGAAACTTTATTTTTCCCTTTAAAATATAGACTTTTGGAAAAATATAATATATTAATATTTAAGTCACTTAATTAATATAATATTTATTTTATTTTTAATGAATTTAATGTTTTATTTCTAATATTCCAAGTAATTCATGTTCATTGCAGATAACTAGAAATACATAAATGTAGAAAGCAACAATTAATCACCCATTATCCCTAAACCTAAGAGACAACTGTCATTGCTATCAATGGTTAATATATCATTTTAAAACCTGATTCCTTCTAGGCTTTTCAAATTCAACTCCCAAATTCAAATCCTATCCTATCTCTTAACTGAAAATAAAAAGAAAACACTTGAGAACTAGTCTTAAGTGAAAACATGAATGGATGTGGAATTTTAGTTTTTTAAAATCAAAATAATATTCAGATAGTCAGATGGAAAGCCTCATGAGAGAGTGTGTGTGTGTGTGTGTGTGTGTACCATAGTAACTCCCGATTTCTTAAATTATAATGCAAATGTTACTTTGCCATAAAATAATTCAAATGTTAAAAAATATTTAAGAAAGACTTTATTGTATTTCACTTGTCTTTATAGCAGGAGTTTCAGAGATTTTTATCTCTCTAAATATCCATTTACTTGCATTAATAAAATTACTCTCCTTCAATTGTATCCACATTCTTTACATAAAATAAATCCATAATTCTGCTTTTATAACTACTTAGTGTACAGTAAAAGAAATTAAAATACACTATCCCATATCCAAACTCTTTTTTTTAATTAACTGCCTAGCATACATATAACAGGAAAATTCATTATCAGGGCCGCAGAACTTAGTCCCATCAGCCAATACCATTCTTCAGTCAAGCTCAACCGACCTTATTACCTAGATCTGGCTGTGTACCCTCAGACATATTATGAACCACATGAGCAGATGATTGAATGGGAAAAAAATATCTCCATTAAGGAAAAAATTGAGATTTTGGATTCGACTGCCTGTCCATTAGTGACATAAAGTGCTGACAAGCAGAACAAACAGTGAGCAATGTAATGTCAGGGCCTCTAGTGAAATGAAGTTTCATAACTTCACTAGGGTTGATGGATGGGTAATAATGACATTTTCAAGTGTAGGAATATACTCTATTAGGAACATCATAGAATTTTTCTGCACAAAGTAGTTGTTACAGCTTGGTTGCTCAGGGAAGATGACTCTATAGAGTAAGAAAACAGTCAAGTGCTTATAAATGTTTAATCAGGTTAATACTCTGGTGCTCTTCACCATTCCGGGGAACGTCACTTATTTGGAGTGTAATAGTTTCAAATAGAAGTCTCTTAGACAGTCAAAGGATGGTAGAGAATTCTACAACATCAAATACTCAAATATTTGACATTAACAATGTTGTAAATCTGACATGAGCAATTTATCAATTTACTGGGAAACTATGCAAAAATGCATTACTGAGGGTGTTGTCTGAATAGTAAATAATCTTTTATGTCTTTGCAAAATGCACCTTATTCTTCATAGATTAAATCACAAATACAACTATCATCTTTCAGCCAGTCAACTGCAAAGGAACTGTATGTCACTAATTTATGTCTTATCCTCAAACTAGTTGCAGTAACATGAGGAATAAAATTGAATGATTTTTGTAGCTGTGTTCACAATGATACCATTTGTTCTTTAAGAATAAACCAGGGAATCTTCTTCTTCTTCAAAAGGAAGTCTTGCTGTCATCAAAACTCACTTTAGGATTCACAGAATCACATTAAAAAAAAAAAAAAACTATTTCTAAAAAGCATAGAATGCCTATATTTGAATGTTTCTTGGTTATTTAGATCTCCCTTGGATTTTGAGTTCCAGGATCTTTAAAGGCAATTCAGCCCTACCCAAATAATAAAGATCATTTGATAGGGAATTTTCATTACAGTCTTAAATTTTACAAATTAAGTGATGATTTACTCTTAAACTTTCAGCAGATAAATACTATGAAAATCATATATTATAGAAACTAAACAACTCAGTAAAATTCTGTTGCCACAAAATAACATGTTCTAATTTATGTGCTTTTATTTTCTAAATAATTTAATTTTAAATTTAAAATCATCTTGTTTTAAATGTAAAGTGAGACTGTTCAACCACTTCACTTAGTTTATTTTTCAGCTAAAGAAAGAATAAACTCCAAAGCTGAAGAACTGAAGCAGCCTAGGGCAGATAAGAGGGAAAGAAAGGAAGGAAGGAAGGAAGGATATGGTAAACAAAGAATCATGAGCTCAGAGAAGGATTTGCCTAAAGGCTTTTTGTAATCACACATTTAGAGATGAGGATATTATGATGGAAGCAATGATATTTTCCAAACATTTAACACGTGCCATGCACTGTACTAAATGGACGTGCCCTCAGTTGTGTTAGTCGTGTCTGATTCTTTGCAGCTCTATGGACTGTAGCCTGCCAGGTTCCTCTGTCTGTGGGTTTCTCCAGGCAAGAATTCTCAAGCGGGTAGCCATTCCTTCTCCAAGGGATCTTCCTGATCCAGGGATCGAACCTGGGTTTCCTGCACTGCAGTTAGATTCTTCACCACCTGAGTCATCAGGGAAGTCCTGTACTAAATAGATACTCATATAAGCATCACAATAATTGCAGAATGTAGATACTACTATTATATCCTTTGCCTTTGAAGGAAGCAAGCAAGAGACAAAGGAAGGGAGGGCCAGAGGGAGGGAGAGAGGAAACTCAAGAACTACAATATTCTTTTCTTTCCACCTCATTTTCTTCTTTAATCCTGCCACTAACCTTCCTTCCTTCTTCAATTTTTCGTTCATTTCTTTCTATTATGGGTACAATGTTCATTAGATAATGCCCTTAATGACACCGCTACCCTGTAATAACAACAAAAAAGCTATCAAGAGTATTTTGAGTTTTACTTGCACTATTCTATTTTGTATTTATGACAGGCAGCTTCAGATTAAAGTCCAGTATCTTCTGCAATTTAAATTCATATTACATATTGATCCAGTGATGCTGTCTGACTCTGGTATGTATTTTTCCATATTACTGAACATGCCGACAATGCAGCATTTCTCAGCCTGAGCTGTATTCTCAGGAGGAATTCAGGGCAGGAATTGCCTGGAGTATTGCAGGCAAAGCATTCATTGAGAGGGAAATGAAGCAAAAACAGTTCCATTGCCTAAATAAATTAATTGATTTTAAGACATGAGAAGGAAGGTGGGAGCCGGGGCGGGGTGGGGTGGGGTGAGGGGTGCGGAGCGGGGAGGGCCATGTTGTTTACTACCTATTATTTAATTCTATCTTAAAGAGTAGGGGTGGAGGTGGCAAGAAGCAAGTATCTCAACATTTTTATTACATTTTGTTCATACCTTTACCCAGACAGATTAGTGTGAACTGCTCTGAGGTACACAGCTGGTTTCTCCCTGCTCAAGCAATCACATGTTACATTTATTGCTGAAACTTCAAACTCTATTTCCTTAGCAGGATCCCTGGACTAACTTAGTGTTAGCTGTCCAGGCACTTCTATAGAAATAGCAATTGGATCTAGAGTTGGTTTTTGATATGACACGAAAATCACAAGGCATACCTTGGGGAAATATATCTTCTAAAAAATCTACAGGTATTGACCACATGTCTGCAGATGTCTTTTATGCTATTAGCTGCTTTTATATGTCTCTTATGAAATATTTTCAAACACTTTAAGCTATTCAGAGAAGGGATAGGTTGAAATTGCAGGGAATTGCATGGTACTGGTGAAAATCTCTCCCCTGTGAAAAGCTGGATGCAAAAATACAATGTCCCAGAACTGTCTTATACATGTCTGTGTATATACATACACACTTTAACATTGCTCATTCAAGCATTTAGTTCACTATGACAGTAAATTTTCATGATAATCATTGTTTTCTATATGTAAACAGGATACATGAAGATGATATATGCAAATAAAATTCTATATTTACCAAAAAAAGCCTTCATGTCTGTCTAAACTCTAAGTTGCATTGAAAGAAAGAAAATTCAGATTTGTTCAACGTGAAAATGGAAAGTACCACCTTACATAACTAAAAAGTACAGAAGTGAGTATTTGGCATCAAGCATAGATGTTCAAGGATAACTGTATCCTAACTCTCTTTTTAAATCTCTCCCAAAACTCAGAGAATTTTATTTATTTAATGTTTTAGAGTCAGCTATGATTGTTTATTATTATAGAAGAGGCATCCATTTCCTTCAGGTTTTTAAATTTATTTTCCTAAAATTATAAATTCGATTTTGTGATTTTTGTTACTTGCTGTGTTTCAAAGGTCACTGCTGCTGCTGCTGCAGCTGCTGCTAAGTCGCTTCAGTCATGTCCTACTCTATGTGACCCCACTAGGCTCCCCCAGTCCCTGGGATTCTCCAGGCAAGAACACTGGAGTGGGGTGCCATTTCCTTCTCCAATGCATGAAAGTGAAAAGTGAAAGTGAAGTTGCTCAGTCGTGTCCAACTCTTCGAGGCCCCATAGACTGCAGCCAACCAGGCTCCTCCATCCATGGGATTCTCCAGGCAAGAGTACTGGAGTGGGGTGCCATTGCCTTCTCCGTCACTATCTCCCTTCATTTCTCTTTTTTGTTGTTGTTGTTTGTGTATTTGTTCTCTTATTTCTTATCAGTTAATCAGTGGTTTTCTTATTTTGCTTGTTTTTCAAAAACTCAGCTTTCTAATTTATTTATTTCATTATTTCTGTTTTCAACCTGTTTAATCTCAGACTTTAAATCCTGACTCCTACTTACTTGGCTTTTTTCCTATCTTTTTGAGTTATATGTTTAATCTGTTTATTTCAGTCTTATGTCTTTATTAATTACTAAAAATTCTATACATTTTCCTGTGAGCATTGCTCTAGCTGTTCCATGAAGGAGTGCACATGTAAATGAGTGCATGATAATTATTTTCTAGCAATTTTGAAAGTTTGACTTGTATTCTTCCTTGACCTACCAATGTTTAACAGACACTAGTTTTTTTTAAATTGTCAGATGAAAATATCTTTTTTTTAAATTTTATTGTTATCAATTTCTAGTTTGAATTGCCATTAGTGTTGCTTGTATGACTTCTGTACTGTAGACCTTATTGAACTATTCTTTTTGTTATGACATAGATGTAGGTATATAGAACATTCAATGGGATTGATTTTCACAAATATTTCATGAAAACTTGAAAGAAGATGTGTGTTTTCCAATAGTAGCAGTATATATATGTTCATAAAAATCTTTCTCACTCGTGTTATTTAGGTCATTATGCTACTAGTTCTCCCATATGCCCCATCACTTTTACACACTTGTTTTACCTTAGATTAGGCTTCCCTGGTGGATCAGCTGGTAAAGAATCCGCCTGCAATGTGGGAGACCTGGGTTCTATCCCTGGGTTGGGAAGATACCCTGGAGAAGGGATGGGCTACCCACTCCAGTATTCTGGCCTAGAGAATTCCATGGACTAGTCTATGGTGTCACAAAGAGTCAGACACTACTGAGTGACTTTCGCTTTTATCTTAGATTGAGAGAGGTATTTCAAAGTTCTGTCTTAGTTTTTTCCATTTTTCCTTGTCTCTTCTTTGGTTTCATTATTATTAATGTGACACCAAAAATCTATGTTATTTGTTGCATGGATAAGTCTTACATCTTCATGTTGAAATGAAGCTTTTTTCACATTATAAATAATCCTTTATCTTTTTTATTGCTCTTGGTGCTGCATTCTGCTATGTCAGATGTGAAGATCACAAGCCTTGGTTTCATTTTGTCTCATTGTGAGTTGACTTCGACTCATTGATTGATTTCTAGGCTTTTGAAATCACTGTTAGATGTATTTATGGTATAAATCATACAGCTGCATCTGCTTTTTGACCCAATCTGAAATCCTTTACTTATTAGGTGTGTTAAGCCAGTTATGTTACTTATTTATATAATGCATATGCTTGGCCTCAAGTTTAATTTTGCTCTTTCACACAATATTTACTTTGAATATGGGCTTATTTTCTCTGTTTTTGTTTGTTTGTTTGTTTTTTCTTTTTGATAAATGCCTTTAGTTTTCTTTGCATTTCTTCTGATTTTAAGAAAGTTACTATTTTGATTTTAATGTTACCTTTACATAATGTCATTATATAGAGCTTGTTACCTCTTTACTTAGGCTTCTACTTCTTTTCTCAACTTTAAACTATTTCCTTTAATTTTCATCTTTTATCTCAGAGACAATATAGCTAATTCTGCTTTCCATTTCTTCTCTCTCCTCTTCCTTTATTTACCAGTTATACTATTTTTCTTAGATTATACAACTAATGGTCTTCCCTGGTGGCTCAGTAGGTAAAGAGTCTGCCTGCACTGCGGTAGACCTGGGTTCAATCCCTGGGTTGGGAAGATCCCCTGGAGAAGGAAACAGCAACTCAATCCAGTATTCTTGCATTGAGAATTCCATGGAGAGAGAAGCCTGGTGGGCTACAGTCCATGGGGTCACAAAGAGTCAGACGCAACTGAGTGAATAACACCTTATACAACAAATAACATATTACTCTCCTATCCCCATACCCATGTTTATTTTAGTCTTAGATTCTCAACTAAACATTATTAATGCTTACTGCCAGCATTTTTGTTGAAGTTGCCTCAACCATCTCTTCATTGGATGAAGTTCATCCTATATTCTGACATCCCTTCATATTTTGACATTTTGCTTTGCATTTGGGGTAGGGGATGGAAGCACTAGGTTTTGTGTGTGTGTGTGTGTGTGTGTGTGTGTGTGTGTGTTTTACTTTCCAGTATCCACTGCTCTGTTCCACTGGGCCTCAAATGTGTTCCTCATACTTCTCCTCAAAATTGGGCCTTTCCTTTAGGGGTAAATTTCAATGAATATTATCTATGTTTTACCAACACTCAGATTCTGCTACAAGCTCTGGGGCAGTCCCTAAGGAGGAAGATTATTTTAAAAGATTATCTTTTTAGTCTCTTAAATTTCAGGCTGCTCTAACCTATAAAACTCCCAACTTAACTATGAAAGTAATCTGTTATAAAGGCTTCCTTTTACCATAAGGATTTTACAAAAATCTTAATTAACACAAGAAGAAAAATGGAAAGCACTAAAACTGCAATCACTTAAATTCAAAATGGTATAAATATGGTTGATTTATAATATAAAATTTGATACTTTCAACAATTATTTATTTCCAAAGTACTCTTAGTGTTTCTGGCACCATCTGCTTACCTCAGGGAAGAAAAGTCCACATTTTCCTGTGTTTAAATGCATAGTACACCAATTTAAAATGTGTGTCACAAAAAAGACACTGGAGCATTCCAATTTATATTTACAGATACCTTACTCCCAAGTGTTTTTTTAAATAAATGTGAAGGGGGAAAGGCCAAAATTCAAGAAAAATAACCTCAGTGCTTCTTGATATAGACATGAATCAGAATGATTTCAGTTCCTTAACTTTTCAAGTTTTAGCTTAATTTTCTATTATACCCATTTTTCCTTTAAATATTAAAATTATTATGAACACTTAAAATTCACATATCCACTAGGCATCTCCAAATTTGAAATGAAATAACAAAAATAATTCTGAAATCAGTGACAGTTAGTGATGCATTGTGACTCGGGAACAAAGAAAACTCATTTATGTTAATGTTGGCAACTAGAAACCACTCCTTTCTTTTTACAATTTACATTTCATTCTTTAACATGAATATTAAGGAAATATGCATGTGTTGGGGGCTTCCTTGGTAGCTTTAGTGGTAAAGAATCCACCTGCAATGCAGGAAACATGGGTTCAATCCTGGGGTCGGGAAGACCCCCTGAAGAAACAAATGGCAACTCACTCCAGTATTCTTGCTTGGAAAATTCCATGGACAGAAGAGCCTGGTGGGCTACAGTCCATGGGGTTGCAAAAGTGTCAGACTCAACTTAGTGACTAAACACACACAAGTACACAGGTATGTGTCCAGAGTGTGTTTTCCTTTTGTTTGGAAGCTCGAAGTGAAGAGAAAACTATTGGCTTTGCTTTCCCCTCTAAACTTAATAAATGAAACAAATAAAATATAAATACAAATAAAGTGGTTAAATATGCAGATGTCTAGTTTTTATTTTAATTTTGTAAAAGTAATTGCCAGGAGAGTGAATGATGACATCTCAATTAGTGACCCAGGTAGAATAGGTAAGGTACAGGAAGAAGAATCCTGTACACTTCCCTTAATTCTACTGAGTTCTTAGCTGAGACCACCATAATTAAGAACATTCAGTTTAGTTGCTCAGTCGTGTCTGACTCTTTGAGATCCCATGAACCACAGCACGCCAAGCCTCCCAGTCCATCACCAACCCCCGGAGTTTACCCAAACCCATGTCCGTTGAGTCGGTGATGCCATCCAACCAGCCCATCCTCAATAAGAGGAAAACAAACAGAAGTTTATTAACAAATACCCTGATCTGTACATGGGAGATAAGGAAAAATGAATAAATCTTTGAGGGACTTAGAATTCAGGATTAAGTACCAGTTTAAGAGGAAATATTGGGTTGAGTGCATGCCTTTAAGGAAAATCAATGATTTTTAAGAAAGATGAAGGGGCCCTTAGAAGGTAGAGGTTAGAACAGTTTGTAATGAAGTTTGTCTAGGTGTGGCATCAACTTGCAAAGTCCTCTTCTCTGATCAGACTCTGTTGATACAACTCCCAAAGAGGGGAATAAAGACAACCAGTTCTTTTTAGAGGATCTGTCTTCAGGACAATAAAGAGTTCAGAGAAGGCCTTTTCCCTCATTTATTGTTTTTCAAAAGCCTGTAGCTCCAAATAATTAATAAGTTAAAACATTATGGGGTGGCATAGCCTGCTACTATTCATATTCTAAAGACACGTTCCATGTGGGAGCGTGATCCATCTATCAGAATACTGTCTGATCCCAGATCAGCCCTTTTCCTTGCTGCAGGACCATAGGCCGGCCACCAAGTTCTCATGTCTGTTTCATCATCTCTGTTTTTATGACAGTACTGAGGCTGCCACATATTCTGCAAGTCATAGTAAAATGTAAATGGAATGGCTGCTCTGAAAGTAATTTGAAAATTCAAAAGCCCTGTACAGATGCTCAGTCACGTATGCAGAGTCTTTGGTTTTCTCTCGCAGTAGGAATTAATGGATAACACTATCCAGCCCCAGGACCTCTTTCTATATTTTATTCTCTAAGTTGTTATATACAAAGGGATGCTTGGAATAATATTCACATAATGTTAATGATGATTATCTCTGGATGGTGGGTTTGTGGATTTTTTGTTGTTGTTGTTGTTCTTTCCTTTACATTTTTCTATAGAATTGAGTGGCTTTACATGAAAACATAAATTATTTTACAAATATATATTTTTCTTAGGCAAAACTTAAGCACAAATTAAACACAAATGGAAAATTTCCAACATATTGCTATATTTATGATAAATTTTAATCATCATAAAATATTCCTACATAGCAAAAACTTAAAGGGTATGCAAATGATCATAGAAATTATAAAATGCTTGCTTTTCTAGTAATCAAATACATGAAAATCTTTTTTGAAAAAAAAAATTGAAAACCAAAGTGAAAATGAAGATCTTCAGGCATTGGGGCTGGGGTGGGAGAGCATATTAACTGCAAAGTAGCAACAATAACAGTAAGAGCTGATTTCTCAACATAAACAATAAAAGTCATAAGTTAATAAGCTGATTCTAAAACTTACCTAAAATATATAGAGACAACAATTACCAAGGCAATAGTGAAGAAAAAAGAACAAAACTTGAAGAACTATGCCCTAGGCATTCAGAATAATTTCCAGGATATATTAATTAGGTCAGTAGAGTACAAGTACAAGGAGATAAAATAGGCTAATGAAAGAGATAAAACAAAATAAGATCCATGTAAACAATCACCTTAGTTTTATTTTGTTCTTTGTTTTTTTTATTGAGTGCAGCTGTGATGCAGTAGGGAACGAATGGAACTTTCTATAAATGATGCCAGTCCAACTTTAACATTTTAATCCCCACAATATCCTCCCTTATATAAAAAAATAAATCTTAACCTACTCCACACAAAAAAGTAAGTTACATATAAATTAAATCTAACAAATTACATATAAACTACATTTAAAACTATCATGATTTTTTGAAGAAAACGTAATGCATGTATTTGTATGCATTATCGAATGTATCGAATGTATCGAAGTAGGTTAAGGTTTCTTAAGAGGGATAAAAAAAAAAAAAGCAGGTCATAAAAAGTGACAGATATTTGCAAAACATAACTCACCCGATTCATATCTAGAGTATTTAATATGTTCCTATAAATCAATTTTAAAAGATACGTAGTCCAGTAGAGAAATGTGAACAGATGGTTCATACAAAAGAATATCTAAGTGTCCAATAAATACATTGAAATGTAGCTCACTTTCATTAATTATAGTATAGCTACATTAAAAAACACAGGAGATGCCACATCACATGCGTGCCAGAATGTTTACATTGAACGTAATAACAATATTAAGTGATGACAAAGATATAGACCATGTGGAATCCTCACATACTGCTTATAGCTCTTTGGGAAACTGTTTGGCATTATTTAGTTTATCTGAATATGCATGTAAACCATCACCCAGCAATCCTACTCTAAATATATACTAGCAGAAATGTATACATATGTTCATCAAATGACATATATATGAGAGCACTCACAGAATCACAATTCTTTATAGACAGAATCTAGAAACAACACAAATGTCCAATAACAGATAAACTGTGTATTTTCATGCAAAGCAATTCTCTATGACTATATGTAACAATGTGGATGAATTTCATAATTATAAAGCTAGGTGAAAGAAGCCAGACATCAATGAAAACACACTATATGATTTCATCTTATATGACTTTTGATTCAACAGCAGTGGGAACTAAAGGAGTTAGAAATCAGAATAACCATTAGCTTTCAGGGGAGTAACTAGGAAATGGCAGCAAGAGACATCGGGATGCTAGCAATATTCTAACTCTTGATATTTATAGTGGTTACATAGGTGTATCCACTTTATAAAACCCATAGAGTTATAAGCATATGATATAACATTTAAATTTAAAAAAGGAAAAACATTCAATGGAATACAATTTTCTAGCTATCAACTTAATTTTTTTAGGACAATATGCTGCTGCTGCTGCTGCTGCGTCACTTCAGTCGTGTCCGACTCTGTGCAACCCCATAGACGGCAGCCCACCAGGCTCCGCCGTCCCTGGGATTCTCCAGGCAAGAACACTGGAGTGGGTTGCCATATCCTCCTCCAATGCATGAAAGTGAAAAGTGAAAGTGAAGTCGCTCAGTCGTGTCCGACTCCTAGCAACCCCATGGACTGCAGCCCACCAGGCTCCTCCATCTATGGGATTTTCCAGGCAAGAGTACTGGAGTGGGGTGCCATTGCCTTCTCCAATTTAGGACAATCAATGCAGTTAGAAATGAGGAAAGAAATATTTTGTAATTTCACTTAAAGGAACAGAAATTTATGCTAATTTTCTGGAAACAATTAGATAATATCTATTAAAAAAAAGCTTTAAAAAGGAAAGAAAATGTAAGTCACTCAGGCATATCCAACTCTTTGTGGGTCATATCCAACTCTTTGTGACCCCATGGGCTGTAGCCTGTCAGACTCCTTCTTTCATGGAACTCCATAGGCAAGAATACTGGAGTGGGTAGCCATTCCCTTCTCCAGGGGATCTTCCCTGGTGGCTCAGATGGTAAAGAATATGCCTGCAATGCAGGAGACTTGGGTTAGACCCCTGGATTGGGAAGATCCTCTAGAGAAGGGAACATGCTGTGCTTAGTCGCTCAGTCGTGTCTGACTCTTTGTGACCCCATGGACTGCAGTCCACCAGGCTCCTCTGTCCATGGAGATTCTCCATGCAAGAACACTGGCGTGGGTTGCCATGCCCTCCTCCAGGGGATCTTCCCAACCCAGGAACCTAACCCAGGTCTCCTGCGTTGCAGGCAAATCATTTACCATCTGAGCCAACAGGGAATTCCAAAGAAGGGAATAGCTATCAAGTATTGTTGCCTGGAACATCCCATGGATAGAGGAGCCTGGAGGGTTATAGTCCATTGGGTCTCAAAGAGTTGAACGTGACTGAATGACTAACACACACATATAAAAAAGGATATCCTTTTATCAAATATTGCAGTTTCCAGGGTTTTCTCCTATAAAACTAATCAGAGATATGAAAATAACCTTCTGTGAAAGAGTATTTCACATAGCAATATTTCTTTATCTAGACATTAGAAATAAACTAATTATTTAGGGATTAAATGCATATATCATGATATTTTGAATTTTGATGGCGGGTTCAAAGCCATTTAAATTCAAATATTCATACAGTATTTTCTGACCTGTACAACCTTAAAATACTAAAGGATAAGCTGGTTACAAAGCAGTATATAAAGTGATTAAAATCATACTTCGTATAAGAATGCATTTACTATATATGAAGGTAAACACCTCTTTCTCTGAGTAAGGAGTTGATTTTATGTATTATTTTTTCATGTATTCTTTTATTTTCCATTTCTAAAATTAGTATATATTAATTTAATAATGGAACACATTAGGTATATTTCCAAAAAGCAAACTAGCAATACAAAAATAAAAGTTCAAAGCAGGCATCTACAAATATCTACAACACTTTAGCATCACTTATTTTTTCCACTTTAAATGAACATATGCCTTCAAATTTTCAATCTGTTTTCATATTGTTGTACCATAAATTTACTAAGCTTTTCTTTATATCTTTTGTTTCTCAAATTGTTTCCAATTTATTTTTGTAATTTCAGATAATACTGCAGTGAACATATTCCAGATAAAGCTTTTTGCTACTGTTAAATTAATTCCTTACTATAAAACCCTTAGCATGGGAATCCTAGGTCAAAAATATAAACAAAATAAGCAGCAAAATTTAATTTACTAAACAATATATTTTATATTTTATACTATATAAATATATTTTATATAATATAAATATATATTATATTTATATTTTATAATTTATTAAACTATTAATACTAAACTAACTACTTAAGAAAGTATTCAAGTCTCTCCTAGGCATACAGGGGAACTGAATATCTGGATGTTCACAATAATTCAAAGTTATCAGGGAGGGCTATGATCAAATTTCACCATGAATAGGTAAAACATACTTAGTGGAAGAGGATAGGATATTTGAAAGGGGGAAAAAAGTGAACCTTTAATGACTGTCACGTGATTACGGCCCATCATCACAGCCACATTGCCTGTTGCTAGATCAAGCCCTAAATTATTGTTCTACCTCTTGGATTCTGCACACTGATTCCATATTTGTCTAGGGTTGCTGGCTGAGACCTACTTCAGGTCAACACTTCAAAATGCTGTGTACAGAAAGCTATTATCTTTGAATCTTGGTAGGATGTGCCTGCCTTTTGTAGCTCCAAATTGTATTGCCTTTATTGTCACCGTGTATCATGTTTGTATCAAATTTGGTATTTACTATTTTCACTGCTTCATCTATATCATTGTGTATCTCCAGATTCAAGCCCCAGTTGAGCTCTTTCTTGAGATTAGTTTTCCCCAAGTGTATTACCTTGTGTTTTCCAGGCTGTGTCTAATTTGGTTATGTTCTTTTATATCTCACACTTGCTGATTGCTCAATAAGTGTAACATAATTGTTTGAAATCTGTTGCTATACTTTGTTTTGGAATAGTTCCCTGAACTCTAAATACATGAGCATGAAAATAATTAAGGTGAAGTATTGAATACAATTGATTGTTTTTGTAGAAACGAAATATTCAATATGCTCCTCAGATTTAGGGCACTTAAAAGGCTTGCCCTGGATGATATTAAAGGTCATTTTGTTGTTTATGCACATCTGTAAATCCTACTGTTTACACATTTATTTCCATTGACAATAGGACAAATATATTCTGCTTACTATCCAGAACTCTATTTTTTAAAATTTTTAATTTGAAGATAATTGCTTTACAATATTGTGCTGGCTTCTGCCATACAACAATGTGAATCAAACTCTTTTAAGTTACAACTAGGTTACCATTGTATTTGCAACGTGAGTTTTGCTGAACACAATAGTGAGGAATTGGGAGGAAGAATAATATTTAACTATATCACTGCAGAGGAAATCGGTATTTTCAGGGTCTATTCATGTAGCTGTCAAGGAGATCAATGTAACTCAACCAAAATTGATGGACTTATGATCCTGGACCAATTTGTCTATCTTGCACAGGGATGAGCAATTCAATTTTTGATACTGAAAAAAACAAGTAACATATCTGCCAGTTCTAAAACAATAGCATGATATTCCACATCAATTTATGATAAGCACAAATAACATATCTTTATAACATAACATTTTATTCAGTCTTAATAAAGTATCTGTTCTTTAGAGATAAAGTCTTAATTTGAGACCAATCAAATATTTTAATAGTGAAGGTAAAATGGGACATTGTAATATAACGAACATTGTGATGAGCAGTCCTCTCAAATCTCTCCTTCCAGAAATGTTCACATTATCGTACCCATGATAAATACCTCCAATACTGTCTCACATTTCCCACAGCCAAAGAAACCTCAGACAAGAAAAAAAGGAAAAAGCAATTATTAGGAAAGGAGATCCTTGACCATGAAGAGAATTCTCACAGAGAACCCAACACTGCTCAAGCTATTTAAATGACATCTGTGTATTTAACTTCAAATTACAAATGAAATGAGGGAATTGAGCAACTCCTGTATGTTTATTTTTTATTCTTTTTAGGAACAAATGAAAGGCAAAAAAATTCTTAAATTAAAATCTTTTGGTTGTTTTTAATTTGCATAATACCATAGAGTTTGTTGTAAGACAGATATGTTTTCATATAAAGAAGGAAAGAAAATGATAAAATAAAATTTTTAAAAAAACATATAATTAAGTGATTTCACCCAGAGCATCATTCCATATAAAGAAATATTAGGAAAAATATTTCAACTTTCACTTTCAACAGAATAATTTCAAAAAGCTTTGCTATGATACTCTAATTTGAATTAAATATGTCAATCATCATAATTAATATAAGTGGTTTCTCTATTTGGAGTATCTGATGCCACAGAATTGCTGGTGTATTTAACTACATATTTTATGCTCCTGAGATAGACAATATATTCACAGTTATTGCCTCATGTTTCATAAAGGTATAAGAAAATTTAGGAATTGAAAATGGACAAAATTAATTTGGATGAAGTTGTTCAGTTGCGCAGTTGTGTCTGACTCTTTGAGACCGCATGGACTGCAGCTCGCCAGGCTTTCCTGTCCTTCACTATCTCCCTGAGTTTGCTCAAATGCAGTGTCCATTCAGTCAGTGATGCTATTCAACCATCTCATCCTGTGTTGTCTCCTTCTCTTCCTTCCCTCAATCCTTCCCAGCATCATGGTCTTTTCCTAATAAGTCAGCTCTTCACATCAGGTGACCAAAGCATTGGAGCTTGAAATTCAGCATCAGTCCTTCCAATGAATATCCAGGGTTGATTTTCTTTAGGATTGACTGGTTGGATCTTGAGAGTCCAAGGGACTCTCAAGAGTCTTCTCCAACACCACAGCATCAACTCTTTGGTGCTCATCCTTTGTTATGGTCCAACTCTAACATCCGTGCATGACTACTATAAAAACCATAGCTATGACTATATGGACCTTTATCATGAAAGTGATGTCTCTGCTTTTAATACATTGTATATGTTTGTCATAACTTTTCTTCCAAGGAGCAAATGTCTTTTAATTTCATGGCTGCAATCACCATCTGCAGAGATTTTGGAGCCTGAGAAAATAAAGTCTGTCACTGTTTCCATTGTTTCCCCATATATTTGCCATGTAGTGATGGGACGGGATGCCATGATCTTAGTTTTCTGACTGTTGAATTTTAAGCCAGGCTTTCCACTCTCATCTTTCATCTTCATCAAGAGATTCTCTAGTTCCTATTCATTTTCTGCCATAAGGGTGGTGTCATCTGCATATCTGAGTAATTTGATACAGATGAAGTAGTTTGATCTAAATGAAAGGTCATGCTTCATAGAGTGAAATACACCACATTTTCTGCAGCTGCATATTTTTGATGGCGATTTAGCCTGATCCTAAATTAACTACAGAGGATACCACATTAATGGCAGAAAGCAAAGAGAAACTAAAGAACTAAAGAGCCTTTTGATGAGGGTAAAAGAAGACAATGAAAAGAACTGGCTTAAAATTCAACATTCAAAAAACTAAGATCTTGGCATCTGGTCCCATCACTTCATGGAAAATACATGAGAAAAAATGGAACCAGTGACAGATTTCATTTTCTTGGGCACCAAATTCACTGCAGATGGTGACTGCAGCCATGAAATTAACAGATGCTTACCCCTTGGAAGAAAAGCTATGACAAACCTAGACAGTGTATTAAAAAGCAGAGACATCACTTTGATGTCTATATATGTCTATATGATGTATAGTCAAAGCTATGGTTTTCCAGTAGTCATGTATGAATGTGAGAGTTGGACCATAAAGAAGGCTGAGCACCAAAGAATGATGCTTTTGAACTGTAGTGCTTGGCACCCCACTTCAGTACTCTTGCCCGGAAAATCCCATGGACGGAAGAGGCTGCAGTCCACGGCGTCGCTGAGTCAGACACGACTGAGCGACTTCACTTTCACTTTTCACTTTCATGCATTGGAGGAGGAAATGGCAACCCACTCCAGTGTTCTTGCCTGGAGAATCCCAGGGATGGCGGAGCCTGGTGGGCTGCCGTCTATGGAGTCGCACAGAGTCGGACACAACTGAAGTGACTTAGCAGCAGCAGCAACAGCAGCTAGAGAAGACTCCTAAGAGTCTCTTGGACTGCAAAGATATCAAACCAGTCAATTCTATAGGAAATTAACCCTGAATACTCATTGGAATGATTGATGCTAAATTTGAAGCTCTAATAGTTTGACCACCTGATGTGAAAAGTTGCATCATTAGGAAAACACCCTGATGCTGGGAAAGACTGAGGGAACTAGGAGAAGGGGGCCACAGAAGATGAGATGGTTGGATGGCATCACTGACTCAACAGTCATGAATTTGAGCAAACTCAGGGAGATAGTAAAGGATGGGGAAGCCTGGCATGATGCAGTTCAGGGGTCACAAAGAATCAGACACGACTTAGCAACTGAACAACAACTATAGTAACTACTAACTTTTAGGGTAGGGTTGCTTCTATTTTTATAAAATTTTTGTATTCTGAGTATGCTGTGCTTAGCAATATCAGCATGAACTTGCTAGAAGCCTGATCAGCTTCTACTTCACACATGCCTTCAACCAGTGATTGTTTTACAACTCACCCTCCTGGCAGCCTCTTGCATCTCTCCAGCACAACATAGGTCATAGCATTATCGGTCAGTATTTCAAATGACTGACAGGAACAGCATGTCTAATGCTTCTCCCATCATCATCTGCATTAGAGTTGACTCTCTGTAACCACTGCTGTTCAAGGGCCACTCATTTTATCAGTGTACACTTTACAGTGCTGTCACTAAAGGGAAAAGTTAGATATACTACATTTGGAAAGTACTGGAGAGAAACTGGCTGATGCTAATTGTCTTTCAGATTTAATTATGTGTCAGAGTAAGCATTCGATTTTTACACATGTGTTTGCATATATTGATAGAAATGACCACATCAGAAACTGAAATTATAAAATACCAGACCAATTTTGATACACTTCCATAAAGCTATTAATAAATTTAAAAACATGAAAAATCTAGACCAAAGATAAAAAAGATAGGGAACCTTAACAATAAACACAAAATGAGACTGCCCTGGGAAAATAAGACCTATGTTTACCAATGCTGATGAAGCTTAGGGTTTAAGTAAATATTGATCTTCCTCTAAGACATGTTCTATCTAATATGACCTCCATTCTGCTTTCCCAGTCACCTGTGATCACTGGCCCTTGAATTTTTTTTTCCCATCTTCCACACATCTTCATTCTCCAAAACTATTGTCCTGTGCTCTTTGAAATGTACAGTTAATACTTAAACCCTTCCCTGTTTATTTCACATTGTTGCCATGACATAAACCTGGCTGCTTCCCAGTGAGATTATTTCCCTTGAAATCTCCCAGAGTAAGGCTCTTTTACTCCTCCTTTCCCAAACAGAGAAATTCAAAATCTGCAGTGGAAAGTACTTTTTCTTCTTTCAAACCATTTTCCAGCAACTTTCCTCAAAAAACCCTTCAAATTTTCAAAGTCCATGATGTCAAACCACTTACTTTCTTTTCTTGTGGTCTTAGATGTACCTCCTTCACTGGTGACTTGATATTGAATCAACGCCAACCTAAGCACCCTGAAAGAATCATGCACGCATCTGTGAAGGATAACTTGACCCAGACACCCCAAATACCTTTGCTTAAAAATAGAATAAGAAATCGGGATAAAGAATTTTGCACTTTAATTTCTTTGAACTTTAACTCATAAGAACAACAGTGTATGATTTCAGACTTTAATACCTTTGATTTTAAGGTTTTTGGATGTTCAAAATTTAATTTCTGAACTTTATTTTCTTTCTGGAATTAATTTGAGGACATTACATTTGAATTTGAAGCAATCTACTTTGTTAGCACTTTATTATTGAAGAATCTTTATACATTTGGACTGTATTAATGTTGTCATTTAATTTCACTTTAGTATCTCTGAGAGGTTCTATTAGTTAACATGACTGGGTACAATTTGTGATGAGGCATATAATAGGGAATGGATTTTCAGCCTTGGGTAATTTAATTAACACTATATTTTTGACCCATAGTGAAGCCTCCTAAGGCCAAAATCTATACAGCCTCAATATCACTGAACAAGAAATAGTTGGTATTAGGGAACCACTTTGCGGAAGTGGGAAAATGGCTCCCCCTGCACTTTGCTGATTTTCTCCTTTCAGAATGAGGACACACAGCTGTCATTGTCCTCAACTTAGTGGTGAAGTTCAAGTTGATAAGACAATACAAAGCTGGAAATATTTGCAAACACTTTATCTTCTTTCTTCCTAATTCCTTCTGTGGGTAGGGATACGCATGTCACAACATCCCTGGACTCTCCCTACTCTTCTCTTCACTAAGGTTTAGTGAGTGCTATGTGCCAGGGACTATTCTAAGTGCTTTACATGAATTAACCCATGTGAAATCCATGAGGTACTTAGATGTCAGCAATATTTTGTGTCAATAACAGAACATTATTGCTTCTATACTACAGTGGGTTAATGAGATACAGAGGTTAATAATGTGTCCAGGGTCACTAGTGACTGTTATATTGCCAAATCAAATCTCTAATTCTCAGTCTCCTCTACAGTCAGTGTTTCAAGAGCTTGCAAAACTAGTTGAACACTATCTGCTTCTGGAAACTTTATATCACAGATTTCTGTAACATGCCCAACTTCTGATTGCCCTATTTTCCCAGTGGCCAGTCCCTTTAGGCCCCCTTTAGTAGGTTTTACTTCACTGCCTGATCTATTTATATTGAAGTTCACTGGAGCTCTGTCATGCATCTCACTCTTGTCTGTATCTACATTCCTTCTCAGAGTAAACGCATCTGAGACCAGGGCTTTATATAGCATCCAAATGCTAATAATGTAAATATTTATATCACTGCTCCTCATCTCTACCTTGAAAGCTAAAAGTTTATATCCAAATACTTTCTTTCAATTTCAACACAGATTTCTAAAAGGCATTCCAAGCATAATATGTTTAAATAGAACTACTGCATTCACATCACACACTCAATCCTGCTCATATCACAGCAATCGAAGAATCCTCTGTGATTTCTCCCTTTCCATCATGTAAGTGCTTGTAAAAGCACAGAAAAAATACATATCAGAAAAAATACATATCAGAGCAACAATGTGATTGCGTCTAGAATGTGCACTTACGGCAAGAACACTGGAGTGGGTTGCCATTTCCTTCTCCATATGGGAAGAGAAGGGAAGGTTATATATACGTGTGTGTATGTGTATATATTTTCATGTGTTTTCCGTTCAGTCACTCAGTCATGTCCGACTCTTTGCGACCCCATGGACTGCAGCATACCAGGCCTCCCTGTCCATTACCTATTCCCGGAGTTTATTTAAACTCATGTCCATTAAGTCGGTGATGCCATCCAACCATCTCATCCTCTGTCATGCCCTTGTCCTCCTGCCTTCAATCTTTCCCAGCATCAGGATTTTTTCAAATGAGTCAGTTCTTCAAATCAGGATGCCATGTATTGGCGTTTCAGCTTCAACATGAGTCCTTCCAATGAATATTCAGGACTGATTTCCCTTAGGATGGACTGGTTGAATCTCCTTGCAGTCCAAGGGACTCTCAAGAGTCTGCTCCAACAACACAGTTCAAAAGCATCAATGCTTCAGCCCTCAGCTTTCTTTATAGTCCAACTCTCACATCCACACATGACTATTGGAAAAACCATAGCTTTGACTAGATGGACCTGTGTTGGCAAAGTAATGCCTCTGCTTTTTAATCTGCTGTCTGCTGCTGCTGCTGCTAAGTCACTTCAGTCGTGTCCAACTCTGTGTGACCCCATAGACGGCAGACCGCCAGGCTCCTCTGTCCTTGGGATTCCTTAGGCAAGAACACTAGAGTGGGGCTGCCATTTCCTTCTCCAATGCACGAAAGTGAAAGTGAAAGTGAAGTCGCTCAGTCGTGTCCGACTCTTCACGACCCCATGGACTGCAGCCTACCAGGCTCTTCTGTCCATGGGATTTTCTAGCCAAGAGTACTGAGTGTGAGGCCATCACCTTCTCCAATCTGCTGTCTAGGTTGGTCATAACTTTTCTGCCAACAATCAAGTGTCTTTTTATTTCATGGCTGCAGTCACCATCTGCAGTGATTTTGGAGCCCCCCAGAGTAAAGTCTGTCACTGTTTCCCCATCTATTTCCCATGAAGTGATGGGACCAGATGCCATGATCTTAGTTTTCTGAATGTTGAGCTTTAAGCAAACTTTTTCACTCCCTTCTTTCACTTTCTTCAAGAAGCTCTTTAGTTCTTCTTTGCTTTCTGTCATAAGAGGGGTGTCATCTGCATATCTGAGATTATTGATATTTCTCCTGGCAATCTTGATTCCAGTTTGCAATTCCTCCAGCCCAGAGTTTCTCATGATGTACTCGGTACATAAGTTAAATGTGCAGAGTGACAATATACAGCCTTGACATACTCTGTTCCCAATTTGAAGCCAATCTGTTGTTCCATGTTCAGTTCTAAGTGTTGTTTCCTGACCTGCATACAGATTTCTCAAAAGGCAGGTCAGATGGTCTGGTATTCCCATCTCTTTCAAATTTTTCCACAGTTTCTTGTGATCCACACAGTCAAAGGCTTTGGCATAGTCAATAAAGCGGAAATAGATATTTCCTGGAACTCTCTTGCTTTTTTGATGATCCAAAGTGAAGTGAAGTGAAGTGAAGTTGCTCAGTCGTGTCTGACTCTTTGTGACACCATGGACTGTAGCCTGCCAGGCTCCTCTGTCCATGGGATTCTCCAGGCAAGAATACTGGAGTGGGTTACCATTTTCTTCTCCAGGGGATCTTCCTGACCCAGGGATGGAACCTGGGTCTCCCACATTGGAGGCAGACACTTTAGCAATTTGATCTCTGTTTCCTCTGCCTTTTCTAAAACCAACTTGAACTTCTGGAAGTTCCTGGTTCATGTACTGTGGAAGCCTGGCTTGAAGAATTTTGAGCATTACTTTGCTACCGTGTTAGATGAGTACAACTGTGTGGTAGTTTGAACATACTTTGGCATTGCCTTTCTTTGGAATTGTAATGACAACTGATCTTTTCCAGTCCTTTGGCCACTGCTGAGTTTTCCAAATTTGCTGGCATACCGCGTGCAGCACTTTCACAGCATCATCTTTCAGGATTTGAAATAGCTCAACTGGAATTCCATCACCTCCACTAGCTTTGTTCATAGTGATGTTTCCAAAGGCCCACTTGACTTCACATTCCAGGATGTTTGGCCCTAGGTGAGTGATCATACCATCATGATTATCTGGGTCATGAGATCATTTTTGTATAGTTCTTCTGTGTATTCTTGCCACCTCTTCTTATTATCTTCTGCTCCTGTTAGGTTCATAACATTTCTGTCCTTTATTGTGCCCATCTTTGCATGAAATATTCCCAGGGTATCTCTAATTTTCTTGAAGAAATCTCTAGTCGTTCCCATTCTATTATTTTCTTCTATTTCTTTGCATTGATCACTGAGGAAGCCTTTCTTATCTTGCCTTTCTATTCTTTGGATCTCCAGATTCACTTGGGTATACCTTTCCTTTTCTCCTTTGTCTTTCACTTCTCTTCTTTTCTCAGCTATTTGTAAGGCCTCCTTAGACAACCATTTTGCTTTTTTGCATTTCTTTTTCTTGGTGATGGTCTTGATCCCTGCCTCCTGTACAATGTCACAAACCTCAACATAGTTCTTCACTAGTTCTCTATCAGATCTAGTCCCTTGAATCTATTTCTCACTTTCACTGTATTATCCTAAAGGATTTGATTTAGGTCATACCTGAATGGTCTAATGGTTTTCCCTACTTTCTTCAATTTAAGTCTGAATTTGGCAATAAGGAGTTCATGACCTGTGCCACAGTCAGCACCCGTCTTGTTTTTGCTGACTGTATAAAGCTTCTCCATCTTTGGCTGCAAAGAATATAGACAGTCTGATTTTGGTATTGACCATCTGGTGATGTTCATGTGTAGACTCTTCTCTTGTGTTGTTGTAATAGGGTGCTTGTTATGCTCAGTGTGTTTGCAGCTATGCATGCACTGGAGGAAATGTGAGGAGATTACCCATTTTCAAGACTAAGGGCAGAAAAGACCAGCAAGATGGTAGGAGGGGTGAAATCATGTTTACAATCAAAACCCATACCAGCCAGAGATGCTCAGAGTGCACAAACAAGCCTTGTGCACACCAGGACCCAGAGACCCCACAGAGACTGAGACAGAACTGTGTTTGAGTGTCTCCTGTGTAGTACAGGTCAGCAGTGGACTGCTGCAGGGGCAGAGGCTCTGGGTGCAGCAGACTTGGCTATAGCATAAGCTCTCTTGGAAGAGGTCACCATTAACCCCACCATAGAGCTGCCATCACTTACACAGGACCGGGGAAATAGACTCTGGGAGGGCGCAAACAGAACCTTGTGTGCACCAGGACCCAGGAGAAAGGAGCAGTGACTCCACAAGAGACTGATCCAGACTTACCTGTGAGTGCCCAGGAGTCTCAGGTGGAGGCGTGGGTGGTGGCCTGCTGCAGGGTTGGCAGCTACACTGAATGTAGCAGTGCTTGCATGGGACCTTTTGAAGGTTACTATTATCTTCACTACGTCCACCATAGTTTGAAACTCGCTCAGTTGTTTCCGACTCTTTGTGACCCCATGGACTGTAGTCCACGGGATTCTCCAGGCCAGAATATTGGAGTGGGTAGCCTTTCCTTTCTCCAGGGGATCTTCCCAACTCAGGGATTGAATCCAGGTCTCCCACATTGCAGGCGGATTCTTTACCAGCTGAGCCACAAGGGAAGTCCACCATAGTTTGCTGCTGCTACGTCGCTTCAGTCGTGTCTGACTCTGTGCGACCCCATAGGTAGCAGCCCACCAGGCTCCCCTGTCCCTGGGATTCTCCAGGCAAGAACACTGGAGTGGGTTGCCATTGCCTTCTCCAATGCATGAAAGTGAAAAGTGAAAGTGAATTCGCTCAGTCGTGTCCAACTCTTAGCGACCCCATGGACTGTAGCCTACCAGACTCCTCCATCCATGGGATTTTCCAGGCAAGAGTACTGGACTGGGGTGCCATTGCCACCATAGTTTGGCCCCAGGTAAATAACAGCAGGGAACACAGCCCCACCCATCAACAGAATATTGGATTAAAGATTTACTGAGCATGGCCCCACCCATCAGAACAAGACCCAGTTTCCCCCTCAGTCAGCCTCTCCCATCAGGAAGCTTCCATAAGCCTCTTACCTGTCTTCATCAAAGGGCAGAGAGAAACAAAAGCATGTGTTTTAGATGCAAGAAAAATGGGTAAAATTGGACTTTTACTTTTTTCTCAATATGCTTTTTTATTACTTATCATTTAAATGTATTTATATATTACTTTATAAAGTAAAATATTTTTACATGTCAGATTAAATTTCCAGTCAACTCCAGAACCCAGGCTTTTTACTAATTCAAAATCTACATTTGCTTATTGTAAAATGCATATGCTGATAATTTACAGTGTTCTTCTGAACTGAGAAATAATGTACATAAATGGTCTGTGATAGTAACTGACTCATATTAGTTGTTTCATAAATGCTAACTGAGCTTCCTAGGTGGTGCTAGTGGTAAAGAACCTGCCTGTCAATGCAGGAGACCTAAGAGATGTGGGTTCTATCCCTGGCTCAGAAAGATCCCCTGGAGAAGGAAATGGCAACCCACTCCAGTATTATTGCCTGGAGAATTTCTTGGACAGAGGAGCCTGACAGGTTACAGTGCATAGGGTCGCAAAATGTCAGACACAACTGAAGCAATTTAGCATGCACACAAAGCTAGCTATTATTAAGGTATTGCTATGCTCATTCTTTTTGAATTAACATTAATCTTTATACTGTCAATTTCACCTCCTCTGAGTCATCACAAAACCTTCATTCTCATCTCTGATGTCTCCTAAGTTCTGGTTCAATATTTCCACCTGTCTCCTTCATAGTTCCACTCAAATCTTTTGCCTTTTAACCTACTCTTGCCCTTGGGAAATATTTCAGTGTAATGAAACTAACTCTAAGACAGAATCAAAAGATTGTGTGAGGGCTTCCCTGATGGTCTCGTGGTTAAGAGTCTACCTTGCGATACAGGGTACATGGGTTCCATCCCTGATCCAGGAAGATCCCACATGCCACAGGTAAACTAAACCTGCATGCCACTACTAAGGCCCACGTACCTAGAGCCAGTGCTCCACAAAAGAAGCCACTGCGATAAGAAGCCCGTACACAACAATGCCACGAGAGAGAGCCCGCGTGCAGCAATGAAGAAGCAGCAAAGCTGAATAACTAAGTAAATCTTAAAAAAAAAAAAAAAAAAGATTGTGTTAAAAAATAAGACTGTGTTCAAATCTACCTTTAGCATAAGTTGTGTGATTTTGGAAGGCAGTTCAATTTCTTCCTTTTTAGTGATTTGAATGGGAAAATTAGAGATTTTAACTCAATGAGGTATAGAGTGCTTTCTAATCTAATTCTGCAACCAGATTACAGATTTATGAATCATTTATGCTCCTTTCCCACCCCTTCTTCTTCAGACAAAACACAAAAAAAGAATGGCAATTGAGCTTCTACATTCACGAACATTTTATGATTAATTTCTTTTTATTCTTCCTTAGTCTAGCTTAGCTTTCTCTGGTATTGCTTAATATCTGGGCTACTACAGTATGGCCCTGGCTGACCTCTCTGACTGAAGGCTTCCAATTAATACTACATGATGCTACCGGCTTGGTTTTCTAAAGCATACTTTTGATTTTCTTATTCCCCTCCTCAAAATCTTTTGTGACTCACTATAACTTTCAGGAAAAATAGAACTCTTATAGTTGACATTCAAGGGCAAACGGCAGATCTAATTTTTAGCCTGTTTTTCTGACAGTTTCTCATTCCAAACAAGCTATTTGCCAACCTCAAACATGGCTTGTGTTGTTTTTTTTTTTTTAAACCTCCATGTCTTTCTTCATACTGCTTTTCTTCCTTTTCTTTAATTTCTTCAACACTACACTGCCCACACAATACTCTGAATAGAAATCCCACACATTTTTCAAAGTCCAGACAGGGTGCCTCCCCACTCTGAAGGGTTCATAGATTGTTTTCTTTTAGCTGCTTATGAAGTTATTTCAGTATAGTGAATACATTATTTTAATCATATTACTCTACTTTGTAATTATTTGCATATACATCTTAAGACCTCTACTTGATTTCAAGGTTTCTGATGAAATAAATCATTACCACAGCAACTAGTGTGTCACCTTGCACGCTGAATGTCCTATAAATATATATGACATGAATGGATGCATTTTTCCTTAAACAACACAAATAAGGCTCCTTTCCTTCACTTTAAGTGTTATCAAAGAGTATATGATGATGTCATTGACATTTTGCAGCATAGATTTACCATTAAAATATATTTTGTTGAGAAATAGCAATACTGGTGAGATGTATTCACCAGTATTTATAAATCTCAGTGTGCATGACAGAATGAAAACACTGCTGTTCAAAGATGCCTCCTCAGAGAAATAAAAACTAAGTAAGCAAGTATTGGTCAGCTATTTCTGATGAGAATTTTTTTTTTTTAATACCCAGTGATTAAATAATTACATAAACCTTGAATTTTTCTGCAAGCTTGAAAAGCACAGGTGACAATTGCATTCCCTTTAGTATTAAGTCAGATAATAAAAATTCTTAAGCATAATATAGTGAATCCTTTGGAATAATCACATTAAATAAACCTTTTGCTTGGAATTCTAGCCCTGCAACACATGCTGCTATGGTACATAAAGTGATATATAAATATAATAACCTTTCAGTTCAGTTGTTCAGTCATGTCTGACTCTCTGTGACCTCATGGACTGCAGCACGCCAGGCCTCCCTGTCCATCACCAACTCCCGGAGCTTACTCAAAGTCATGTCCATCAAGTCGGTGATGCCATCCAACCAGCTCATTGTCTGTCGTCCCCTTCTCCCACCTTCAGTCTTTCCCAGCATCAGGGTCTGTTCCAATGAGTCAGTTCTTCGCATCAGGTGGCCAAAATATTGGAGTTTCAGCTTCAGCATCAGTCCTTCTAATGAATATTGAAGAATGATTTCATTTAGGATGGACTTGTTGGATCTCCTTGCAGTCCAAGGGACTCTCAAGGGTCTTCTCCAATGCCACAGTTCAAAAGCATCAGTTTTTCAGTGGTCAGCTTTCTTTATAGTCCAACTCTCACATGAATACATGACTACCAGAAAAACCATAGCTTTGACTAGATGGACCTTTGTTGGCAAAGTAATGTCTCTGCTTTTCAATATGCTGTCTAGGTTGGTCATGGCTTTTCATCCAAGGAGCAAGTGTCTTTTAATTTCATGGCTGCAGGCACCATCTGCAGTGATTTGGGAGCCCCACAAAATAAAGTCTGTCACTGTTTCCATTGTTTCCCCAACTATTTGCCATGAAATGATGGGACCAAATGCCATGATCTTAGTTTTCTGAATGTTGAGTTGACCTATAAAGATAAAAATTATTATCCACTTTCAGTAAAATATAATTTCTGCTTATACATCTTCTGATTGTGAATAATGATATTGACTAATGAAATATTTGTTTGACTTCAGATGACAAACATTAGCCAAATAAATTTTTCTGTTAAAAAGATCTGGGCCTAAAAGTACTTGCTGACATTTAAATGTATGTTTCTTCTTCACCAAATGTGGAATTAAACAGCCATTTAATTACATTTATTTGTTAAGCTGGATGACTGATATTTATCTTCTTAATGGTGCTATTTTTCCCAATCACAATTTCTCCCAGCATTCACGAAAATTTCTGGTTGATATACTTTTTTGACATGGAATTCCCAGGCTATTAGAGCATACTTGTTGCTTATTGATGACAGTGCTTTCCTTAAGGATGATGATTCCAGAAATATTTAAAAGATTAATTGACAAATAACTAAAATGAAATAAAAATATTAGGGCTAAAAGTATTTTCAAACATTGTAAGACATATTGGAAGATTATACACGTGATATGAGAACTAAAAATACTACAAAATTGAGAAGAACACTTTATATATATGGTAGAGAAGGGAAATGACTGGCTTCTAATTAAATCTGAAAATATGATATTTCAAATTCTTAGACATTGCTGTAATGTTCCTGGCATGTAGGGCCACAAATATTGAGTGTTTTCTTGACAAATGAGTTTATTGAAGATACAAAAGTGATTTTTCCTATTAAGCAAGCTGACTTTGTTTTATGTCTCCCAAGCCACTCAGAGAATGTTCTTACATAAACAATTCAAGAAGTATCATCTTCTATTCTAGTGAATTTCAGAATCTAACAGAAGTGCATCTTAAAATTTTAGATCAAAATATAATTTGAAAGAAAACACAAGCTTAAAAGATATTTACTACATTCATATTAAAGTCAATTTTTCACATCCAGGCTATAAAACACCTTTAAACTGAGAACCAAGAACTTTAGAAAACTGCATCAAATATAAATGGTATGCCATGATTATATAAGAAAATATATATCATTTTCTTATCTATCAGAATTCATTCTTAAACCCATAGGATAAAATGGCATAATTTTAGACATGGTTAGGGTTGAATTATTAGGTTGGATTACAAAAGAGTAGGAGAATAATTGTCTTTTTTTTTTCTAGAAAACTGTAATCATTGTATTAATGAAATTTTCCAAGCTTTGCTCCCCCTTTGATAATGGCATTACTCAAGGTATCATGGAGAAGTGAGGGAATCTTCTCCAGACAAAGGCACATTGGCTGATATAAGAGAATACCTAAGTCAGACCTGCTCCCTATCTCTCAGGGTGCCTGTGGCATTCCAGAAGCGGTGTGGGCCAGATGAAAGAGACACAAATGAAAGATGCTGGCACCTCAGGAGGAGGAGAGGATGATCCCCTAACATTCTACTTGTAACAATCAATTCATCAGGGGTGAATTCCAGCAGTCTTAAGCTTTCTGACGATTGGAGAACTTAGCTACAGATAAATCTGTATTTCTTCAAAGTCTCATGTTATTTGACTAAGAGAAGATGGAAAAAAAAAAAAAAGTGAACGTGTTAGTCACTCAGTACTTTCTGACTCTAGCCCACCAGGTTTCTCTGTCCATGAGATTCTCCAGGCAAGAATACTGGAGTGGGTAGCCATTCCTTTCACCAGAGGATCTTTCCCACCCAGGGATCAAACCCGGGTCTCTTGCATTATTGCAGGCAGATTCTTTTGGAAGCCCTTGATTAAGAGAGCAATGAAATTAAGATTGGTCTTTTTCTGATAACTGATAATATAAAATCATCATTATATGTGGAATAGGATAAAGAAAAATTTGTAACCCAACTAACTATAAAAGCTGCGTGCGTGTGTGCTCACTCGCTAAGTCATGTCAAACCCTTTGCAGCCCCATGGACTGAAAACCACCGGGTTCCTCTGTCCATGGGATTCTCCAGGCAAGAATACTGGAGTAGGTTGCCACGCCCTCCTCTAGGGGATCTTCCCAACCCAGGGATCAAACCCGCATCCTGTGTCTCCTGCATTGCAGGCAGATTCTTTTACCAATGAACCACAAGGGTAGCCAAAAAATACATAAAATTATGCTTATATCATAAAATGCCTGACTTGTAGTTTATCTAGCCATCACTAATACCTATCTATCTATGTATCTATCCTCTCTCCATCCATCCATCTATCTATTAAAGAGATTACACAAAGCTAGCATTATGGAGATATATGTGACATTCAGAATTCCATTACTGACTGCGCTTGTAATTCTAAAGAAACCATGTTCTCCTTGCAATGAGTAAAAAGTGATGATTAGAATTATGCTCAGATAGATTTTCTTTGACATCCAGCTCCAAGCTTTATATCCACTTCTCCAATCTGTATTAATATTAATATAGCAACCCTACCTGACCCAGAGCTGCAGGCATTCTAACTGAATCTGCATCTTCTTTGCACAATACTACCAGTTTTGGGGATATGAACTTAGTAGCAGCTGAACTGAAATAAAGATCTGCGTCTCTCACTTCATTCTCTGAGCTGTTGCCACTGAAGCAAGAAAAAGGTCAGGAGAGTGAAAATCCTTTCTGAGAGTCATATCAGAAGACGTGGATATAAAAGAAAAGGAAAGAACTAAGGTAGTTCACACCAGGTAAGCTAAGGTACCATTAGATGGGATCTAAAGTTAAACAAGAGGTCATATAAATACTGCACATTCATATTTAAACTTTTATTGTATAACTTGAAAATGAGTATGGTTACCCATAAAGAACAAGAAATATTCACATAGGAAAGTATCGGTCTCTATATCTATTCAGATAGAAACATATTTACATATTGCTATAGACATTTATCGGAGAAGGTGATGGCACCCCACTCCAGTACTCTTGCCTGGAAAATCCTATGGACGGAGGAGCCTGGTAGGCTGCAGTCCATGGGGTCACTAAGGGTCGGACACGACTGAACTACTTCACTTTCACTTTTCACTTTCATGCCTTGGAGAAGGAAATGGCAACCCACCCCAGTGTTCTTGCCTGAAGAATCCCAAGGACTGGGAAGACTGGTGGGCAGCCGTCTATGGGGTCGCACAGAGTCGGACACGACTGAAGTGACTTAGCAGCAGCAGCAGCAGCAGCATAGACATTTGTAGAAAGGACTACGTGTATAATCTTTGCTGGTTTGTTCAGTTGGGCTTTTATTTTGACCTATTGTGTCTGTGTATCTGGATTCACATTTATATTTTCAAATTTTTTCCTCATCCTTCTAGGTTTCTCAACACTGAGAAAAGATATGTACAAAATACTGATATATATCCCTTTATTCTGTAGAACATTTCAAGAACAACAACTTTTCTGCAAGTGTTCATCTGTCATAAACCTCATAGGAGAAACTTTTCCTCACATGGTAGAAGTAGCTTCTTTGCTTCCTACACACAAATAAAGTTGTAGAAAAAGTGAACATATTAAAATCTAACTTATTCCCAGGAGCCCAAATAACAATTTTTGAAATTAAGAAAATCAGAAGAAAAGTATAAGCATTCATGTTACTATGCAAAAGTTTAAAAGGAAAAAAAAGTATTTTTCATAAGCAACTTAATACATTCCTAGGGCTATAAAGCAAACCTCAATTACTGAAAAAAAAGTATAAGAAGTATGCAAATATTCAGATTTTGGAGACTGTTAAAATGTGGATATTTTAGAAATAAATCTCCATTCCTAGTCCCCTTTATGTATAGGGGATAAAAACACTCAATATTATAAGAAATTTTGAAACAGAGGAAAGAAAGAATTTCTGTCCTCATAGCCAACATACTTTCCCCATCATGTCACATAGTGGCGTTCTAGTTTATCTGCCAACTTTCCCGCTGCCTACCATAGGCAAGATTTCCTCTCACTGTGTTCCATTCAGTCGAGAATTTGGACTGCCAGCTATCTTGGCTGCAGATCTGTAGCCTGCATGTTTTGGTCTTGAACCTTGCCTCTACTGGGCATGCTTGATTTCTGAAAGCTTCCAGAGATCTCTGTTTACAACAGACTCACATTTGCATGTTTAATTCCTTATTGCTTGTCAAACAAGGAAGAAAATACTAAATCTACTGGTAGATACATTTTTTTTCTAAAGGAGGAAGCCAGGGCTCCTGCATAAGAAAACTATATGAGTAGAACTGACACTCTAACCTACATTCAGTGATTCAAAACAACTCAAAAAACAAAACAAAACAAAAATTCTCTTCACTCCAGGTTTGTATGTTTCAACTGTGATTCTTCATCTCATCTCCACAATTCATCAAAACACATGAAGGCATTCCATGAAATTCAGAAGAAAATTCTCCAGTTTCATGAATCAGATATAAAGGCAGATGTTGTAGCTTTTAGTAGAATTTTAACTCTACTCCATATATTTGAGGATCATAATATATTTAATTTGTATATCTGTGCTATTATTTGCCCTTGATGCAATGAGTAAAGCTGACTAACTAAAGTGTCACCATATTATCTACTATATCATTCCTAAATTCTCAACCCTGGTGACAAATTTTAATCACTTGAGAAATTAAGCCCCATTCTCAAAAATTCTATTTTAATTTGACTGAGATTTGCAATACCTAGAGTTGACCTGATACAGGTGAATCATAAAACAAATAAACTAGAGAGATTGTTCATAAAAGGACTAAAACTAAAATAAATAATAAATTAAAAATAAACTAAAAATAAAACAAATTCCCACAGCATTAATCTGTCATGAGTTGCTACAGAGAGGCTAATTCCTGACTCACCTATGTTCCTCAAGTGGGCTTTTCTATTCAGTTACTGTGGTAAGCAAAATAATGCCACCCTTCCCAAGATGATCATGTCCTAATCCTTGGAAACTACATAGTTTGCACAGCAAAGGAGAATTAAAGTTTCTAAGCAGCAGATCTAAAAATAGAGAAGTTATACTAGATTATGCAGATGGGCATAGCATAATCATAAGGGTCCTGAGAAGTGGAAGACTGAGGCAGAAGAGAGTCAGAGAAAAAGATGTGATGACAGAAACTGGGTCAACGTTATCAGTTTTGAAGATGAAGGAAGGGTGCTATGAGTCAAGGAATGTGATAGCCTCTATTTCCAGAATTCTGGGAGGTGGATCATAGAGGATCCTGCTGTGGTTTATGTCGGAGAGTGTTTTGCCTATGTTCTCCTCTAAGAGTTTTATAGTTTCTGGTCTTACATTTAGATCTTTAATCCATTTTGAGTTTATCTTTGTGTGTTGTGTTAGAAAGTGATCTAGCTTCATTCTTTTACAAGTGGTTGACCAGTTTTCAACAAATGGGATCTAATTAAAATTAAAAGCTTCTGCACAACAAAGGAAAACATAAGCAAAGTGAAAAGACAGCCTTCCGAATGGGAGAAAATAATAGCAAATGAAGCAACTGACAAACAACTAATCTCAAAAATATACAAGCAACTCCTGCAGCTCAATTCCAGAAAAATAAACGACCCAATCAAAAAATGGGCCAAAGAACTAAATAGACATTTCTCCAAAGAAGACATACGGATGGCTAACAAACACATGAAAAGATGCTCAACATCACTCATTATTAGAGAAATGCAAATCAAAACCACAATGAGGTACCACTTCACACCAGTCAGAATGTCTGCGATCCAAAAATCTGCAAGCAATAAATGCTGGAGAGGATGTGGAGAGAAGGGAACCCTCCTACACTGTTGGTGGAAATGCAAACTAGTACAGCCACTATGGAGAACAGTGTGGAGATTCCTTAAAAAATTGCAAATAGAAATGCCTTATGACCCAGCAATCCCACTGTTGGGCATACACACAGAGGAAACCAGAATTGAAAGAAACACATGTACCCCAATGTTCATCACAGCACTGTTTATAATAGCCAGGACATGGAAACAACCTAGATGTCCATCAGTAGATGAATAAATAAGAAAGCTGTGGTACATATACACAATGGAGTATTACTCAGCCATTAAAAAGAATACATTTGAATCAGTTCTGATGAGATGGATGAAACTGGAGCCGATTATACAGAGTGAAGTGAGCCAGAAAGAAAAACACCAATACAGTATACTAACACATATATATGGAATTTAGGAAGATGGCAATGATGACCCTGTATGCAGGACAGCAAAAAAGACACAGATGTGTATAGCGGACTTACTCAGAGGGAGAGGGAGAGGGTGTGATGATTTGGGAGAATGGCATTGAAACATGTATAATATCATGTAAGAATCGAAATGCCAGTCTATGTCTGATGCAGGATATGACACGCTTGGGGCTGACGTGCGGGGATGACCCAGAGATGTTGTGGGGAGGGGGGTGGGAGCGGGGTTCATGTTTGGGAACGCATGTACACCTGTGGTGGATTCATGTCAATCTATGCCAAAACCAATACAGAATTGTAAAGTAAAAATTAAAAATAAATAAATAAATTAAAAAAAAAAAAGGAATGTGATAGCCTCTAAAAGGTAGAAAAGGTAAAGAAAGAGATTTGTTCCTACGACTCAAGAAAGGAACACAGTCCTTCTAAAACATTATTTTATCCCAGTAAGATTTGAGTGCTGTAAATTTTGGATTAATATCTTTTGTTCTTCTGTGACTTTTTCACAGAAGTTGTTTCTGACTCTTTGTGACAGCAAGGACTGCAGAATGCCAGACTTCCCTGTCCTTCATTATCTCACATGAAATTTGCTCAAATTCTTGTACATTTATTCAGTGATGCTATTTACCCACCTCATCCTCTGTTGCTCCCTTCTCCCCCTGCCCTCAATCTTTCCCAGCATCAGGGTCTTTTCCAATGAGTCAACTCTGCATTAGGTGGCCAAAGTATTGGAGCTTCAGCTTCAGCATCCATCCTCCCAATGAATATTCAGGGTTGATTTTCTTTAGGATTGACTGGTTGGATCTCCTTGCAGCCCAAGGGACCCTCAAGAAGTCTTATCCAGCACCACAATTCAAAAAAAGCAATTCTTTGGCACTTGACCTTCTTTATAGTCCAACTCTGACATTCACACATGACTACTAGAAAAACCATAGCTTTGACTACATGGACCTTTGTTGGCAAAGTGATGCCTCTGCTTTTTAATGCACTGTCTAGGTTTGCTATAGCTTTCTTTCCACGGAGAAATAATCTTCTAATTTAATGACTGCAGGATAATAACCTACAAAACTATTAAAAACCTACAATAACTTACATGACACCTTGTGTTCTCAATATGTAGATGACACCACCCTTATGGCAGAAAGTGAAGAGGAACTAAAAAGCCTCTTGATGAAAGTGAAGGAGGAGAGTGAAAAAGTTGGCTTAAAGCTCAACATTCAGAAAACGAAGATCATGGCATCTGGTCCCGTCACTTCACGGGAAATAGATGGGGAAACAGTGGAAACAGTGTTCGACTTTATCTTTTGGGGCTCCAAAATCACTGCAGAAGGTAATTGCACCCATGAAATTAAAAGATGCTTATTCCTTGGAAGGAAAGTTATGACCAATCTAGAGAGCATATTAAAAAGCAGAGACATTACTTTTCCAACAAAGGTCCGTCTAGTCAAGGCTACGGTTTTTCCAGTGATCATGTATGGATGTGAGAGTTGGACTGTGAAGAAAGCTGAGTGCCGAAGAATTGATGCTTTTGAACTGTGGTGTTGGATAAGACTCTTGGGAGTCCCTTGGACTGCAGGGAGGTCCAACCAGTCCATCCTAAAGGAGATCAGTCCTGGGTGTTCATTAGAAGGACTGATGCTAAAGCTGAAACTTCAATACTTTAGCCACCTCATGCAAAGAGTTGACTCATTGGAAAAGACCCTGATGCTGGGAGGGATTGGGGGCAGGAGGAAAAGGGGACAACAGAGGATGAGATGGCTGGATGGCATCACCAACTCGATGGACATGAGTTTGGGTGAACTCCAGGAGTTGGTGATGGACAGGGAGGCCTGGCATGCTGCGATTCATGGGATTGTAAAGAGTCGGACACGACTGAGTGACTGAACTGAACTGAAGCCACTGAAGTTGTGGTAATTTTTTCAAGCAACATTAGAAAACTAATGTAACATTTTTATCATAGACCTTTAAAATTTGTTTTGTGGACATTAAAATAACAGTGTAATATAATTATGGTAAACAATTCAGAGCATAAATTATCATAAACCTGAGATTAATATACTCATGCCAGTTGCTATTCTAATCAGTAAATTCAATTTCACATAAAAAATGGAAATCTTTGTAATTGTGGATTACTTAATAGAAACAAAATTTTGGAATTTTAAATGAGTCAAATAACATTTATGAACTTAGTATTTTATTTGAAATAGAGACATACAACACGTAAATCATAACCCAGATTTCCACACAACAAAGATTAAGGCACTAGGCTTGCCAGTTAAGTGAAAAAGAGCTACATACTAGTTTTGCTGAAACAAAGAAGAGATATAATTTTCTACCTATACTGGAAACATTAAGTACTCAGCAGGGAGCAGAATGATTTATGATAGAGGCAGCATAATGTTCTGGAAAAGAAATTAAGATAAAATTAGGCTGGATATCAGATACTCTCTCAACAAAATGCAGTAATCTCCCAAATAAACTGGTGGTATCTATACCACCTGAAAACTTTATACACTAAAGATTTTCAAAAATTAAGTACTCTTTAAAATATTATGGGGCTTCCCTGGTAGCTCAGCTGGTAAAGAATCCACCTGCAATGCAAGAGACCTCGGTTTTATTCCTGGGTCAGGAAGATACCCTGGAGAAGGGATAGGCTACCTACTTCAGTATTCTTGGGCTTCCCTGGTGGCTCAAATATTATAGAAGCCACTAGTAATGCGGGAGACCTGGGTTCGATCCCTGGGTTGGGAAGATCCCCTGGAGAAGGGAAAGGCTACCCACTCTAGTATTCTGGCCTGGAGAATTCCATAGACCGTATAGTACATGGGGTCACAAAGAGTCAGACACAACTGAGTGACTTTCACTTTCACTTTAAAATGTTACCAAAGATTTGGAAAAAAAAAATTTAATAATAAAAAAACAAAAACCTTGCTTAGACATATGAAACCACAAACTTATGTCTCATTTTCTGAATGAAGATTTCCCCCTAAATATTTACTTACATGGAAATATACAAGAATATTGAATCCCTGGTGGCTCCAGCAATAAAGAATCTGCCTGAAATACAGCAGACTCAGTTCAATTCCTGGGTCGGGAAGATCTCCTGGAGGAGGACATGGCAACCCACTCCAATATTCTTGCCTGGAGAATCCCATGAACAGAGGATTCTGGCAGGCTATGGTCCCTGGGGCTGTAGAGAGTCACAAAACTCAGTGACTGAGCAAACATACATATAACATACAAAAATACACACACATATACACACATGAACACACAAAGAAAATAGGTTCAACATTTTAAAAAATGCAAGTTAAGTAAATTATGTAAGACACATCAGATTACAGACAACCATGGATCATTACAAGTGTTGGCAAAGATTTGGAGGGACTAAAACTCTCATACATTGCTGTTAAAATCACTTTGGAATAGTTTGGTATTTTCTTAAAAAGTTAAACATTCACCCTTCATTTGATCTAACCATTTCACTGCTAGGTATTTACCCAAGAGAAATAAGAGCATATGTTCATACAAAGACTTGTACCTAATGTTGATAGTAGCTTTATTTATAACAGCCTAAAGCTGGAATCAACTAAAATGCTCAGCAACACCTGAACAAATAAACAGAGTGATGCATCCATGCAATACCTCTCAGCAATAAAAAGAAATAAATTATTGTTGCATGCTACAATGGCTAAATCTCAAAATAGTTATGCTGAATGAAAGAAACCAGGAAAAAATTGAGAAAATATTATAAATATTTAAATGGAAAATGCTGTGCTTCCATTTATGTAAAATTCTAGAAAATGTCAGTTAGTATATAGCAATAGAATAGAAATTAGGAGATTACAAAGGAGCATTAAAAAAACATCTGAGGGTGATGGCTATGTTCATTATTTTGATTGTGGTCATGGTTTCACAGGTACATACCGACATTAAAACTTAAAGAATTGTACACTTTGTGTAGGTATTATGTGCCAATTATACTTCAACAGAAATGTTAATGAAAAGGAAAATCACAGAATAATAAAATAGCAAAATATACATATTGGAAAAAGATAAAGAATATTTTTGTTACTCCATACATAAAGTGACTTTTGTAACAAGTCATGGGAAATATATAACAATTACTTACAGATATCAAATGAAAATAGTAATATAAATTATAAATATTAATAATAACGGAAAATTCATGGGTCTTCTTATGGAGGTACACACTTATTCAGTTCAGTTCAGTCACTCAGTCGTGTCCGACTCTTTGTGACCCCATGAATCGCAGCATGCCAGGCCTCCCTGTCCATCACCAACTCCCAGAGTTCACTCAGATTCACGTCCATCGAATCAGTGATGCCATCCAGCCATCTCATCCTCTGTTGTCCCCTTCTCCTCCTGCCCCCCAATCCCTCCCAGCATCAGAGTCTTTTCCAATGAGTCAACTCTTCACATGAGGTGGCTAAAGTATTGGAGTTTCAGCTTTCGCATCATTCCTTCCAAAGAAATCCCAGGGTTGATCTCCTTCAGAATGGACTGGTTGGATCTCCTTGCAGTCCAAGGGACTCTCAAGTCTTCTCTAACACCACAGTTCAAAAGCATCAATTCTTTGGCGCTCAGCCTTCTTCACAGTCCAACTCTCACATCCATACATGACTACTACATGACTACTGGAAAAACCATAGCCTTGACTAGATGGACCTTAGTCGGCAAAGTAATATCTCTGCTTTTTAATATGCTATCTAGGTTGGTCATAGCTTTCCTTCCAAGGAGTAAGTCTTTTAATTTCATAGCTGCAGTCACCATCTGCAGTGATTTTGGAGCTCCAAAAATTAAAGTCTGACACTGTTTCCACTGTTTCCCCATCTATTTCCCATGAAGTGATGGGACCAGATGCCATGATCTTTGTTTTCTGAATGTTGAGCTTTAAGCCAACTTTTTCACTCTCCTCTTTCACTTTCATCAAGAGGCTTTTTATTTCCTCTTCACTTTCTGCCATAAGTGTGGTGTCATCTGCATATCTGAGGTTATTGATATTTCTCCTGGCAATCTTGATTCCAGCTTGTGTTTCTTCCAGTCCAGTGTTTCTCATGATCAAACCTAAATCTGATCAGTCCTCTAGGACTAACTAAACTACTCATGTAAGGAACATACAGATAACAGAAAAATATGAGTAGCAATACCAAGATTTATAAGCAGCTACATGCACTCTATGGCAGTCTCTACACTGAAAACAACTATTTTGATGTAACAGTTCAGTTCAGTTCATTTCAGTCGCTCAGTCATGTCCGACTCTTTGCAACCCCATGAACCACAGCACACCAGGCCTCCCTATCCATCACCAACTGCTGGAGTCCACCCAAATCCATATCCATTGAGTCAGTGATAACAAAATAATGCAGAACAGAAACATGGTGAATGTAAACCTTTAGTTTAAGATATATGCTAAATGACTCCTAATATATGAACCTAATTTTAACTTAAAATATAAAAAAATATATATGACAGTGGGGAAATATGAACACTGAATCTCTATAGATAATGTTAGGAATTATTGATAGTTTTTTCAGGTATATTAAAACAATATAATTATGTTAAAAGAAAAAACTAAGAATCCTTGTTACTTAGAGATAGAAACCAAATATATTTATGGGACAATTATTAATGATGTGATATTTTGAATTTGAAATAATATTGAAAGGGCTCATATAGGAGAGTATATAAAAATCAAATTTAGAATAGGTTAATAAGTTTTATGAAACATAGTAGTACATTAATTACACTATTAATACAATACAACACAATGCATTAACTTTCTATTTTTGAAATTTCTCTATAATAAAAATTTTCTGTAAAAATAAAGATTCTGATGCTTAATGAAATAGATTATGTAACCAAGTATAAAAATCGATTTTAAAAAAATGTGTCCATCTGAAAGAATATGTTCCTAGAGGCTTTCTTTTATAAAATATAATTTCCCAAACATAAGAAATTATAAGGAAAGCTCAGTATAAAAATGAGCAAAGAAAACAAAGAGGAGTAAATACTAATATATAATAAATGTGTAAAGATTATAATTTAATTAAAACTAAGAAATCTGAAACAGAATGGAGATATCACTTTTCACAGTTCTGTATTCTAGAAGTCTAAGATCATGGTACCAGTTTCATCAGGGTCACCAGAGAGTCCTCTTCAGGCTACAGATGGCTGATTTGTTGTATCCTAATGTAATGGAAGAGAGAAAAAGGAAGTAAGCTCTCTCCTCACTCTCAGAAGGAGACCAACCCTATTCATGAGGGTCAGTCCTCCTCACCTCATCTAATCCTATTACCTCTTAATGTCATCACACTGAGGGGTAGATTTTCAACAAATGAGTTTTAAGGAGGGGGAGAAACATTCACCATAAAATTACTTTTCATCCATCAAATTGAGCAAGATTGGGGAAAAAAAAACCCAATAGAACCCAATAGTTGTCAGCATTATGTATTGACAACTAAAATTTTTGTATGTTGAGAGAATGCTAATTTTTAGTTTTATGAATCTTACTAATTGCTCTCTACACTTACCATTCCAATTTACATTTCACCAGCACTGTCAATGATCTTCTCTTCCCAAATGGTTATCAAAATTTAGCACTATACAAGCTGGAATCGAGATTGCCAGAAAAATATCAATAACCTCAGATATACAGATAACACCACCCTTATGGAAGAAAGTGAAGAACTAAAGAAATTCTTGATGAAAGTGAAAGAGGATAGTGAAAAAGGTGGCTTAAAGCTCAACATTCAGAAAACTAAGATGATGGTATCTGGTCTCATCACTTCATGGTAAATAGATGGGGAAACAGTGGAAACGGTGACAGACTTTATTTTTGGGGGCTCCAGAATCACTGTGGATGGTGACTGCAGTCATGAAATTAAAAGACACTTACTCCTTGGAAGGATAGTTATGACCAACCTAGACAGCATATTAAAAAGCAGAGACGTTACTTTGTCAACAAAGGTCCATCTAGTCAAGGCTATGGTTTTTCCAGTGGTCATGTATGGATTTGAGATTTGGACTGTAAAAAAAGCTGAATGCCAAAGATTTGGTGCTTTTGAACTGTAGTGTTGGAGAAGACTCTTGAGAGTCCCTTGGACAGCAAAGGGATCCAATTAGTTCATCCTAAAGGAGACTGATGCTGAAGCAGAATCTCCAATACTTTGGCCACCTGATTTGAAGAACTTTCTCATTTGAAAAGACCCTGATCCTGGGAAAGATTGAAGGCATGTGGAGAAGGGGACGACAGAGGATGAGATGGTTGGATGGAATCACCAAGTCAATGGACATGAGTTTGGGTAAACTCTGGGAGTTGGTGATGGACAGGGAGGCCTGGCATGCTGCAGTCCATGGGGTCATGAAGAGTCGGACACGACTGAGCAACTGAACTGAACTGAACTGAGATATATATTTTTTTCATATTAAAAGTCTAATAAGTAAAAGCATTCCCTTAATTTATTTTACATTTCCTTTATAACCCATGGGGTTGAGCAACTTTTTATATGGTATCTCCTTCTGGACAAACCTAAACCCTTAAATACTACTTCATTTGTTACATTAAGCAAAAGCTAATTTGTTAATCTCAGTAGTATGGATCTTGTACTAATTAATCCATACAAATATTTTATAAACAATAAAATTATTAACAATGCAACAGGTATTAACATGAATATTAGCACCAAAGCATCTATCATTCATCAGATAAGCATGTATGCTGCTGCTGTGTCACTTCAGTCATGTCCGACTCTGTGCGACTCCATAGATGGCAGTCCACCAGGCTCCCCCATCCCTGGGATTCTCTAAGCAAGAATACTGGAGTGGGTTGTCATTTCCTTCTCCAGTGCATGAAAGTGAAAAGTCAAAGTGAAGTCACTCAGTCGTGTCCAACTCTTAGCGACCCCATGGACTGCAGCCTATCAGGCTCCTCCATCCATGGGATTTTCCAGGCAAGAGTACTGGAGTGGATGTATAGATTAAATAATTTCTAATCCTTGCCTTTGAATGTGGCCTTGTCATAGCACTTGAAAAGTATTTGGAAATTACATTTGACATTTACTTTCTGAAATTTTTAGCATGATATAATATTTTCATACAAAAAATAAAACTTTATTCTTTTGGTTTAAAATGAATAGTTAAACTCATATTCTAACATTAAGAAATGCTCCTTGAACTGATAGTACATGGCAGGTAGACATCTATCAAAAATTACAGTTAACATGGGACCTCTTAATTGCAGAATTTCTGGTACCAAGTGTTTACATATCATTATCATGTTAACACTCAGGAACAAAAGGACTTTGTACTATGAATTCTTGAAAATGCAAATATAATTTTAAAAAGCTGAAATATAAAGAATACCAATGAAAATCTTCTGTCTTCACGTAGTAGACTTTTTTATTAGAAGTGTATTTGCATCATTTAACATTGTTGGCCATTTAACATTACTTACTTTCATTTTACACTTTCTTGTGTGACTAATGAGAAGAGCAAGGAAATGAGCAGGATGATTGTAAGGTAAGCTATAGTCCTTTCCAATTTTCTTTTCTGCAGTTGCACAGGCCACTGATATTCGGTATAATTCATATATGTATTAAAAATTCCCTAGAGCACAGCATTCCCTTGTTTATCTCTAGGAGTTCTGATGATCCTTTTGATTAATACCAAATTCAATTTACAGAAAGCTTTAGAAATGTAAAGGTATGTTCCAATTTCTCCAGATCTTATTTATGGAAAACCTTGTATAATCTCTTCTAAAATATCAAATCTCACCTTTGACAGGTAATTCATGACCAAGGTCAAAGAGAGAGCAGTGCTCCCTGAGGGACCACCCACCTTGGTCTGACTAGAGTAAGACGTGGTAAAAAAATGATTTGAATTATGCATGCAGCAGTACAGGCATGACACCGTCATTTGGTTGGGTCTAAAAAAAAGATTTGGTGCACAGTAAATACAACTGATTTCTATGTATCTTGGAAAATGACACTTTATTATAAAGAATGTCACAGTCATCCTCTGGCTGTTAAGACATCTAAAGTCATGTTGGTTTTACAACCTTCCCTCCCAATTACAATTCTGAAGGGTGGTTAGTGACAAGTGTGCAGTGTTTTGTCAAGCTATTCAGTTTACACAGACAGAATGCTGTTTCACTCACCAAATCCATTACAAGTGCAAATATGTGACTAAATGGACCAGCGTTTGTATTAGACGTGAGTGCAGCCAGTAACCAGAAAGCTTTAAAGAGCATCTCCTCTAACTTTATTGAATACAACATTCCACATTTCTTTCCAGTAATCATACTCTCTTACTAACCCCTTTGTATTTCATGTTATTTTTAGCATGGCACAGAAATAACTAGTTCCCCTAGAAACTCTTTTAGAGATACAAACACATTTGGTTACATCTACTGAAGGCTAGAATGGGTCTAGCATTTTAGTTTAGGGCTAGCCTCATTTTTTCCCATTGAGATTAGAGGCTAATTTAGAGATTACCAAAGACCAAGTTTGTAAGTGAGGATAAGGAGACATATTCTTAAAAATCCTAGTGAATAGAAATTGTTTTACTCCTTTCAAGGGAAATTTGTTTTGCTGGATATCAGTCATGAAGGAAAAATGGTAGTCTCATCAGCTATTTGAAATTCCAACTAAATCAAGAAGCAGAGAGTAATGCAAAAGGGAAGACAAATAGTTTGTGCCTTAATATAGAAAAGGCACAGCAAGCACCATGCTGGCGGTTTCTTGTGTCATTAATCTTTTCCTACAGTGCCAAACTGTCACCATCAGGGCTCCAGTGGACACACATGTTCCCAGGTCCACATTAAAGATGAAGAACCACTTTGCAATGTTTTGAAATCTGTCTCGCTTCATGGATAGACTGGCTTTCCTCTACTAGATAAAAAATCAAAACAAATTCATGATAATAGATCATAGATTTGAACAGAAAATATTTCTTGATTTTTTAAAGCTATATAACCCCATGTATGTCTTTCTGAGGCATAGCTAAGTTCCCTTTGTATTAAAGGAAACTGACATTAAAGCTTGGCAGGGTATCAAGTAATGATATTCAAGAAAACTAGAAAATGATCTTGCAGATGTTTTATCTTTACACCATGTAAATACACTCTATCTTCTAAAGTTGTGGGCTGGTTATTTTTTCTTCACATAATGATAATGCCAAAGATTTTTCAAAATACTCAAAGTATTTTCCAACTGAAAGTACATTTCAAAGATCTTTTTTTAATAGTAAAATGTTCTTAATTGACTGATAATAAATATGAAAGTATCATAATCATAAAACTTTTGTACAGGGTTCTGCAATTCTTTTTTTCTATTTATCCGTTTCTGTCTCCATTTCAATATTCTATATCATCTGAAAACCATAAGGTGATGGAGACCATACTGAGTCAGGGTGATGAATCACAAAAGCCTCAGAAACTCCTGCCAAAGAATATGCCATTTCTCACAGGATGACCAGTGAGTGCAGTCTTAGCTAAAATGGCCAGTCTTGCTCCAAAGCACAGTTGCATAAATCCACCACATTTATTTGTCCAGGAAGTTAACTGTGGAAAAATAATGTGATAATAAAGTGGTGAGAAAGCAGAACAGTTGTGGAAAGAAACTGCATTGAAAAATGATGAAGATAACAAAACATTTATTATAATAACAATATGAAATTCATTGGGGCTATTAACTGCAGAAGTTAAAGACCTAAGTCCCAGATTTGTTCATGCAGCAAGTATGAGACTTTAAGTCTATATCTTACAGTCAACTTAGAATTTTCTCACTGAGAGATAAACCTGAGGATGAGATGGTTGGATGGCATCACTGACTCAATGGACATGAGTTTGAGCAAGCTCTGGGAGATGGTGAAGGACAGGGAAACCTGGCATGCTGCAGTCCAAGGGGCCACAAAGAGTCAGACATGACTGAGTGACTGAACAATGACAACAAGGCTAAACAAGTAGACAAGGTTTATTTAATTGAATTAGATAAAATTCGCTAAAATATGTCTACTTTTCTGTGTATTTCTAAATCTAAACCAATCATAAAATCTAGGAAGAATATTTTCTGTTTCCCTGTGACATGGATTGACTAGGATGAAAGTTGCCTTGCATAATGTAAAAGTATGCTTGCATAATATAAGAATAGAACAATTTTATAAAAAAGATTTCTAAAGGCTTTAATCTCTAAGAAAAGTAAGAAAATAAAGTAAGCTTAATCTTTAATAAAAGTAAGATAGGAAAATAAAGATCTAAGTGTAGGAGGGAAAAAAGCAAGGAATTGTAGAGCAAAGAAATATGATGTCAGTATCTTAGGGCTTCCCTGGTGGTTCACCAGTAAAGAATCCTCCTGCAATGCAAGAGATGCAGGAGACATGGGTTTGATTCCTGGGTTGGGAAGATCCCCTGGAGGAAGGCATGGAAATCCACTCCAGTATTCTTGCCAGGAAAATTCCATGGATAGAGGAACCCGCAGGCTATGATTCATGAGGTCACGAAGAGTCGGACACAACTGAAGCTACTGAGTACACACCACACATAACTTATCTTCAGGTTGAGCTGAAATAGTTTGAAAGATTCTTTCACATTGCCTCACAGAATTACTGTCATAGATAACACATGGAATGGGCAAAGAAAACATGGCCTTTAGTGCAGTTCAGTTGGGCTGTGACCCTTGGAGTTGTGAGTTCAAAGGGAAAAAAATGAAAATATCAGGTACATAGGAGAGAAATGCTCGTTACAAGAGGGAAAAGTCAATAGGAGGAAAATATTTTAACAGATGCAGGGCAGAAAGGACTTCACAGTAATAAGAAAGGGCAAATAAGCCACAGTTACTTAACTGAGTTTTGGTTATTAAAAAAATGTCACGTAGAGGATAAATACAACACAGGGCATATTAATGCATATCCACAAACACAGAATTATAAACAAGACCATTCTTCTGTACCTAAACTAGTGAATTTTAAAAGGAAAGAGAGAAAATGTTATTTCCCCCCAAATCCAAATGAGTTACACATCAATAAATGTGAGCAGGTGCTTTACAGAAACTGGCACCACAAAAATTAGTTTTATGTTAAGAAAACCATACAAACAGCATTGCTATCTCTATATCTACCAATCATACCTGGTAAATCTAGTTTTGATAAAGCTGGTGCAAGACGGATTACCCAGAAGAGATGCGGTTTTCCTAGGCATGCCAAGTCTTCCTTTGTTCAGCCCTTTTCTTGTGCAATTTGTTCCTTTAACTGCTCTTTCTGTGACTCTTTATCTTAAGCAGTTTTTTTTTTTCCCCCCCAGCAGGATGCAGAATTGCACTACACAAGAAAATGGGCTTTCCAAGTTTTAAAAACATTCAAAATACATTGAATTTTCTTCCTGAATCTGATGTTCTTCAGAAGGCAGCACTCACTGGAACCTCAGCTCCCAGGTCCTTACTGTGCTCTTAGAAGACTGCCTTTGTTGACCTCAGTTATTCCTTAATAAGTGCCCACATTTTACTAATTTTACTACTAACATATGCCTTTTCCTTGTAACAAATGCATATCATGGCATCTTTAGTCTTTTGTCTTTACGTATCTCTTTGGCAAGTGCTGCCTTCAGCTTCTGAACAGTTTTGAACAGTAAGTAATGCACTGATCTGTAGATGGACAAATGGGAATAAGAAGGATGACATGGGTGGCATTAAACCAAATCCTCTAACTGAAGCCCAAATTTTTAAGAATACCTAACCCACTTCAGTGTTCTTGCCTGGAGAATCCCAGGGATGAAGGAGCCTGGTGGGCTGCCATCTATGGGGTCGCACAGAGTCGGACATGACTGAAGTGACCTAGCAGCAGCAGCAGCAACATAGATATTTCAGTTTTCCCAAACATCCTGCCAAAGAAAGTACAAAAAAATTTAAGAGTAATGTTTTTACATCTATTCATGTTCACACATATAATTAACAGAATCTGAGTTGACTGGATCAGAAGTATTATAAGCCTGTAGTTATATACGGCTTCCCTGGTGGTTCAGTGGTAAAGAATCTGCCTGTCAATACAAGAGATGCAAGTTCAATTCCTGGGTTGGGAAGATTTTCCAAAGAAGGAAATGGCAACCCACTCCAATAGCAGGCTGACTCGCAGGCTGCAGTCAATGGGGTAGCACAATAGTTGTACATGACTTAGCAACTAAATAACAACAACAGAATTATATACAAATCAGTGAACAGTGTTTCTTGAACTCTGCTGAAGTTACATTAAACTACAGAAAATTATCTTTAGGGGCATTTCACTTGTTCAACACAATATCCAATTGTTTTCTAATTTACCCACTTACCTGAAAATCTACCTCCTAATGCCAAACACCTGTGGATATCTCTACCTGGATTTACTGCCAGAATCAGTTTTGAGGTGAAAAGGGAAAGTGGCCTTGATCTTTGTAAATTAAACTTTGTAAATTATTCTCCTGGAATCTCTGTCTGGATTGTAGGCAGAGCCACTCTCCTTTTTGCCTCACTTGACAAGATTGTAGTCTGTGTCTCTTGGACAACCCTTGATGAACATTCTGGGGATTATCTTGGTGGTTTCCCTAAGGTCTTCTCTCTCATTTCAATCCCTAGAGTCATTTTCTGTCTTAAATAGTTTCACTGGACAGATTCTAAAATCTCTCTCTAGTCTAACTCATCATTCTCTAAATACAATGATAGTTAAATCTTCACATATTCTCAGAACCCTGACTCCGTGGTAGTGCTGAACTAAATATTGAACTAACCAGACAAAGATGTTGCCTGTATTTATGGAGCTATACCTCTTGTGAGAGAGACAGGAAAGCAATGAATCTGCCAATCAGCTAATTAATCAATAAGTGAATGAGTACTGAGGGGGACAATAAATGGTGGCAGGTGCCTTGAAAGTGATTTAACCCTTTTTCTGAGGAGGTTATTGTTAAGCTGAACAATGAAAATTAAACAATAGAGAAAACCAAACACAAAGCCGGGGGTAGAGTATTACAAAGAAAGAAAATATACAAAGCTCTTATATTAGAGGAAATGAAAGAGTCTGGGTGTAGTTGGAGTACAGAGAAAGAGGAGGGCTGCAAGCAGGAAGGGGAGGTTGGGAAGAGCTGAATCATGTAGGGTCTTATTGTCTAGAGAATTTTACTACAAGGATTAGAGCAGCCTGCTGAAGTGCTATGGGAAAGAAGCACAATCTCATTGCTGTTTAAAGTTATTCTGTCTGATGTAGAGGATGTGTACAAGTCTAGAAGCAAACACCAAGCAGATACATGAAGCCATTCAATGGTTCAAACTGCACCATCGCCTCCAATGCACTTGCTTGAAACATTCAGCATTCCCATCTGTGCTTGTAAAATTAAACCTGTTTTTCATAAGACAGTCCATAAAAGTCACCTGACCACTAAACTGTAATCAACATTTACGTTTTTGTGTGCATTTCAATTATTGCATCTATTACCTTCTATATAAGTATAAAAATGTTTCTTCTGATATTTAAATCTATCTTTTTAAAAGACTCTAAAGAGTTTAAAATGAGCTAGGAAGTAGAAAACTTATACTTTCAAAAATTTTTTTAATAGAAAAATGTGCCATTTCTCATGCAGATGAAAAAGCCCCAATATATGGATTTCAATTAAATTTATAAATAATAAAACACTATACACTTAAAATAGTGAAATAAATTAAGTTGCGATTTAGTTTTCATTCTATGGTATCTTATGGGTACAAAAATTGTTTTGGTGAAAGGATAGGGTAAAAATCTAATTTTCATCAGCCTGCACTAATTTTTTTTCACTTTCTTGCCTCAAGGGGAGAAAAACATTATTAGCATGGTTCTTCCTTCACTACAGCATTTTTAATTGTCTAGTAAATGAAGTCTCATCTCTTGATATACCTTCAAAAACTCAGCAGCATCTTTCTATTTCTTTGGAAATAAAGGAAACTTAAGCCTTTATTATTATTATTAAAACAAAAGAGAATTTAGATTTAGACAGTTAATTTCATACATAATTTTTTCAACACATGAGTGCTCTTTTCTCTCTGCTTTGTAATATATCTGCTCTTAATAAGGGAGAGGTGGATTAGTCTAAACTAATTGCAACATGAGTGATAAAGACAATTACAAAGGAAAGCAGTTACCATTTTTTGTACTCTAAAGTGGAATTGAAGGGTAATGTTTTCTATCCTTCAATTAAATTAATTTTGACAGAGGACCAACTATACGTAATTTTTCTAAAAAAGAAAAAAACTTCCCAGCAGCATTTACTCATGTTTTGATAGAAAAACTCGTTTTCTTGGGTATCTGTTTGATGAGTCATTTACTTATAGTCATTTACCAAAATGTGCTCACACAAATAACCACTTCTACTCTGCCCTGCTTTCTGACTGCACAAGCCTTGCCACTCCACTGGAGAAGCAATGAAACCAAAAGCAAGAAAAATCTTGGGCAAATCTGTGTTTCAAGTACAAGAGTAGGAAAGAGGCACATGCCTATAAGCCAGGAAAGCCAAAAATAATTTAGACAAACTTAACTGAAGACAAAGAAGATACCAAATGGAGCTAATGGTCTTCTTGTTAACACTGCTGTACCCACAATGTCTTCTGACACTTATGCATCTTTTTCATACACTGCTATATTTTTAAAGCTTGGGGATTCTTTTGGTATAGTGAATCTTTCCTTTGAAAATAATATGTCTGGGAGGAGTATAGTTTTTTTTTCAGCCATACAAACATATATTTGAATTTGTTTAATTAGGTTGCTTTTCTTTCCATACTTAGCCTAGATAGATGCACAGAAAAAAAAGTGGGGTGGAGATTAACATAGAAAAGGGTAGCAGGAACATTTAGTTATTATGTACATTGAATAGATGAGGTGGGGGGGATGTGTGCTGTGTTTTGTCAAGTCCAGCTCTTCACAACACTTTGGACTGTAGCCCATAAGGCTCCTCCGTCAATGGGATTTTCAGGCAAGAATTTTGGAGTGGGTCACCATTGCTCCCCCAGGGGATGTTACCTACTCAAAGATCAACCCATGTTTCCTGTGTCTCCTGCATTCCAGGTTGAATTCTTTACCCGTCGATCCATCAGGGAAGCTTAAATGGGGGATAGTAAAACACAAATTGAATTTCACATAATATGATAAGGTATTGAAATGAGGCATAAAAAGAAGTTGTTAAACAAGGAGGCCACAGGATTCAGGTGTCTCTAATGCCATGACACCCAAACCAAAATCCAAGCCTGTAAATGCCTCAAGTTTATGAAATTGAAACCTAAAGACAATCAATCACAAAGAGCCAGCAAGGGTTTCAGCTATAGCCAGTGAATAGTCTTTTTTTTTTTTTTTTTTTTACTTTCTTCTGCTTTATCTTTATAAAAAATTTCCCGCAGTTCCCATCAGCAGAGCGAACTGCCCAATTCAAATCAACTTTTGCTCAAATAATTTCTAAAAATATTAATATGCCTCAATTTATCTTTTAAGAAAGTGATGGAGGAACACAGAAAGAGAAACAGCAGTACACCATGACAAACTTCCACTTTTCATACTCTCAAGTTTGGTTTTGTGCTGGGGAGTAAGAAGGAGAGTTTCCTTATCACCAGGCCACTGTAGCATTAAACTCTCCTGTTAGGAACAAGAATTTGAGCTATTGATATAATTCATTCAAGTTGTAGATTAGGTTATCTTTGATTTGGCCTATGATCCAATCAATTGATTATGTTCTCATTTGTAAGTGAAAAATGTGCCCAATATTCCAGACCATTTAATGCTGTTTTTTATGAGGTAATGATATAATGAAATTACCTGTAATCTGTTATTTTGTGCTATTTTAACTACTTAAGTAAGTAACTATATTTTGTGAAATATATAATTAGTTTTACTTATTGGGATGGTCAAAAAGTTCATCTAGGTTTTCCGTAAGATGTTACAGAAAACCCCAAATGAACTTTTTGGCCAACCCAATATTTATTCACTCAGACAGAAAGAATCTACCTGCAATGTGGGAGACCTGGGTTCAATCTCTGGGTTTGAAAGATCCCCTAGAGGAGGGCAAGGCAACTCACTCCAGTAATCTTGCCAAGAGAATGCCATGGACAGAGAAGCCTGGTGGGCTACAGTCCAGTGGGTCCCAAAGAGTTGAACATGACTGAGCACATATTCTTTATGAATTTGTAAGGGTAAAAATGCAAATTAAAAACAACAAGCTTAATCCTCTCTGTTGAAAATAAGGAAAGACTTTCTTCCCTTCTTTTTTTAGAGCAGTTACCTCAGAAAATGCTTAAGACTACATAGGCTTTTGTCTCTGTTCAGTGGCTCAGTTCAACTCTGTGACCCCATGGACTGCAGGACACCAGGCTTCCCTGTCTTTCACTATCTCCTGGAGTTTGCTCAAACTCCTGTCCATTGAATCAGTGATGCCATCCACCATTTCATCCTCTGTCATCCCCTTCTCCTCCTGCCTTGTCAGCTTTGGGACTCAGAAATGTCTTTCTCAAGAACCTAGGATCCATCTCTTTGAAATGCAAATATCAAAGAAGATAGTGCCCTTATCTTCCAGTTTGTGAAGAACCTGAAGAACCTTAAGGACCTAACTATGCCAAACTGATTGGATCTCCAACTAGTCCATCCTCAAGAAGATCAGTTCTGAGTGTTCATTGGAAGGACTGATGTTGAAGCTGAAATTCCAATACTTTGGCCACCTGATGTGAAGAGCTGACTCATTTGAAAAGACTCTGATGCTGGGAAAGATTGAAGGTGGGAGGAGAAAGGGATGACAGAGGCTGAGATGGTTGGATGGAATCACTGAGTCAATGGGACATGAGTTTGGGTAAACTCTGGGAGTCAGTGATGGACAGGGAGACCTGGCGTGCTACAGTCCATGGGGTTGCAAAGAGTCGGACATGACTGAGTGGCTGAACTGAACTGAACTGATGCAAAATTACCTCCTGTCATAAACATTTGAGAAGCTTGTTTTTCCTCTGATTAAAACCAACTAACAGATTTTTACTGCAGTTACCAGGTAAAATCAGGATAAACTATATGCTATCAGTGGTGCCATCAAGTCCTCTTACCTGAGGACTAGTTACGATTATTTGAAAACATGTATGCAATGGGTTGTATCTTCTTGTCTATGTAAGGAAGTGTCTCTTGTAATCTTTCGGTTTGAAAATCTCTTCTTAGATTGTCTGTGATACATATCACATTCTGCTTTAATGTTTATTCAATAATAAATGTGTGTTATTTTTGTTTACACTCTTTATGGAGAGGAATTTCAGGTTGAGGGAAGATATTGTTTTTATTATAATTCCCCAACAATCTCAAATATATGATATTATATGATGCCAATATTTTATTTACAATTATTCTACTTTATGCAGTATTTGAAGTCTTTTTATAAGCATAAAATATTTTAAATATTTGTATTGAAAGTGTTAGTCATGTCCAACTCTTTGCAACCCCATGTACTATAGCCCACCAATCTCCCCTGTCCATGGAATTCTCCAGGCAAGAATACTGGAGTGGGTTGCCATGTCCTCCTCTAGGGATTTTTCTGAACCCAGGGACTGAACCCATGTCTCCTGCATTGCAGGCAGATCCCTTACCATCTGAGCCACCAGCCCTAAATATTAATATTAATAATTAACAAACTAATAAGTAAAAGGTGTACTTATAATATGACAAATACATTTTTATAATGTGTAAATGCATTCATAAGGTCTAAAAAGCTAAATAAGTTTTACGTCCATATAGGTAAAGAATAAGGAAAACATGATCACTTTTAAGATTCATTGTGTCCATGAAATAACAACAAATTGCTCAGCAAAAGTGATCTTGTGGAAAATAATCTCAATATCCTGCCTATAATACCAAAAATAAAGATTCCATGCAGTTATTAATTGCATCCATTGATACAACTGAAGAGTGAGATATAAAAATAAAATGTCATAAAAGTTGAAACAAGAGTCTTGAATTTGTACTCCCTGATGATCTGATTTGAACTGTGGTTAAAATTTTGAATTTTGAGAGCACTGGATTACTTTTCTTGCACTCATCCTCGAATGTTGTTTCTCCCAGGCAGGCAAAAGTAATTCAAGCTTATATGCTCTTGCAAGAACCTGGATTGCAGGCATTCTGTGCTGATACTCAAACTTTAAAAGTAAATAAATAAAGTAGAGGTTAGGTTCTTATGGAAATGATGAGGACCAAACCAGCATGAGTTACATTCAAATAGATGGCTGAGAAAAATGGTCAAAACCCTCCATATGCTCTGACAATAGTGAAAAAATTATCTACAAATCTTTGTGAAAGAAAAATAAAAAGAACAAATAAAACAAAATAAAAACTTAGAAAATCTGCCTAAAATGTAACATAGCATCCTTAAAAGTCATAGATGATCATTCTGAAAGAAAAGTCCCAGAGGCCCCAAATTAGAGAAACATCAAAGCAGAGAGCAATCATGTGGTGCTGTAGTAGCCCAAGGAGGCGCACCTTTCCCAGAATCGTGGGGGCTTTGATTCAGTTGCCCAGTGGTTATAGGAGATGGAGATGAGATGGGGAATCCACCCCAATGTCATTATATAAATCTGGATACTTGAAGGGTTTTCCCAGCAGTGATGGGGTGGACTAGAAAAAGTTGTCTTTTACGGTGCTTCTCTCCTTCAAGCTGCATTCATATCCACTAGATAATTCCCTATCCAGATAGGAAGAGGCAAATTGAAAAGAAGTACATATCAAATGACTTTGAAGGCAACTATCCTACTGGTAGGGAGACAATTATTCACAAATTCTTCTTCCAGAGACCATCTGAAATTGCCTCATTTCTTCACTAGGATCATCGTTCTTCATGCCACTAAGCTCAAAATGTCCATATTTTTTAACCTGCATATATGCAAATATGTACTATAAAAACTATTCTTTCTACATGTTTATTTTTTTCAGACCTAAAGGCACAACACTTAGATGATTTTCAGTATATATATATATATATATATACACATATATACACACAACACATATAGTAAAGATGATATTCTATAATTTTAATACTGTAAGGATGTTGAAGGTTTTTAAACCATTGCTTAAGTAATAAAACAACTAAAAACACTTATAACTGACTGGAAATTAAAATGCTAAATAGGAAACATATGGAAGGGGAAGAAATATACATTTATTTAATTCATTGAGCATAGAATTCTCGTTAATCCATAATATCAGATCTTACCTGAGAACTTTCATTTACTTGCTATAAAGAAAGTATAATAAAGATGATTTTAACTTGTAACTGGAAAATGTTCTTCTGAATATTTTTCTTTTTCTGAATGTCTCTAGATTCATTTTTTTACATAGTTCAATGTTTCTTAATTTGGGATCAAAGTAGAGGCAGCTTCACTGGAGTTTTCTATGGTTCTAGCCCAAATCCCAAGTGCCAGAACTTATACCTGAATTTAATAACCAAAGATTCTAATGGCTTTAGAGACATTCTACATAGAGGAAAAGGTGAAATTGACAGCCATGGTGAAGCACTGGGCTTTTAAAATAATTTTTGGAACAAATACAAATATATCTGTGCAATTAGTGAGTAATGTGTAATTACTATTAAAATTTAGAAAAATACTAATTTATTCTATTTTAATTATTAAGAAAATCACTAATACTTTCTATTTTTCAAACTTCATGAGAGTTGGTAATCAGGTTTGTAAACTTTTTCATAGCAAGTGCTCAGCCTATGATTTTTTTTTTTTATTATATTTGAGAATTACTGCAGGAAAAATGACAATGTGTTGAACCCAAAACTAGTACTGGGCCAACTATCAGATGTGAAGAACATCTCATTGACCATTTGGAAAATAGTCCTTGCACATTAAAAACAAGAAAAGTATAAAATGAGTGTTTATGATTCTATATTTATTCTCTGGGTCATGGAAGAACTTATAATGTCATTAAAAATTTTACAGATTTGACTAAAAAGCAATCTATAACATTTATTCTTACATTATGAACAAAATCTTAAAAACAACACTTGAAAATATTATTTGTGTTAATTTCTGATAAGTCTAATACCACACACTTTAATAAAATTTTAATTATAATGAGCAAAGCCACAAATACAGTAATTAGAGGTGAAGATATGCAAAGCTAATAAACGTAAAAAGTTCTCAACTTCTACCAATAGTCATCAAGAAAAGGCTTTACTGTTTTGCTTTTTATTGCTTTTTATCCTTCAAGTTGAAGCAAACAGGACAAAACTATAATAAATATTCTTGCAAGAGCTCAGTGAGATAAGCTCTCACATATTATTGGCAGGAGTGAAGATAAGCACTTTTTCAAACTATTTCAGCAAAGCGGGCATACTCTGTTTAATGTGAGACCTCACCATGTGAATCTGTAAATGTATCTGTTTCTAAGGTAATTTCCTTGGAAAGATGAGAGAAAGAGAAATAGATATAACTATAAATAGAAGTAGATATGAAACCGATAGGTGTCATTTCAGTGGGGCTCCAAAGAGGTTTGGCACCACAGTCCTTTATGTTTCAATGCACAGAATTCAGTGAGAGCAAAGTTGTAGATAAGTGATTTATTATTGTAGAATAGGACACTTGTAAGGTTTACAAGGGGCCAAGTGAGAAATGCCACATTGAGAACTTAGTGGGCCACAGTTTTATAATCAAAGGAAAAGTGGGGAGTACCGGAAGAGCTTCTTTGTCTTTCCTGAATATACGTCACATTTCCACCATCAGTTCCTCCTCCAGATAAGGCAAGAAAATTTGCTTGTCCCTCTCTATATGGTTAGCCAGGACCGTCATAGCACTTCAGAAAAATATTTTCAGGTCTCAGCACAATGAGGATCTTCCCATTTTGCAAAAGTCATCTTCCCATAAATGATTGTTTTTTGTGTGCACAGAGCCTATATGGGGGGTCATTAGCTTATTGAGCAAACTGAGCAGATGGCGGCTTCATGCTACCATTGTTTTAATGTTTCAGAGTATGTTCCAAGCTTCTGTTGCCTGGTTCTCTTGCTAAGCAAGACTGCTTGGTTTTGTGGTTAAGGAAACCTGTTTTCCAGAGTAATCATTAACTTACTCTTTAGTTTCCCATATTTTTCTACTTATAACCCCCTAGGGGGATTAACTATTTAATCAACTATTTTGTCTCTTCATTCTGTCCCTATCAGATACTCCATTTTTAGCATAATCTTAATTTGGTGACCCACTTCAGTGTTCTTTCCTGGAAAATCCCATGGAGAGAGGAGCCTGGCAAGCTACAGTTCATGGGGTTGCAAACAGTCAAACACGACTAAGCTACTTCACTTCTTCACTTTAATGTGTGTGTATATATCTATATCTATATCTATATATATTTGTGTGTGTTCTGGATGATATTTAATGCTTTGAGACAATGAGAGTTAGCAAGGCAGACACTATATATGCTTTTTTTTTCCAATAAGTATTAGAGCATCACAAACACTATTACTCACAAAAGCTCTACATTACTCTATCTGGAGTTGCACGTGATTTGAAATTTGCAATGTATACTTTACTATGACTTTTCATTCCAATATTCACTTCCTTTTCTCCCATATTGATTGGTAAAACTATAAAAGTAGGTAATACAAAAGAGCAAAGAAAGTGTATAAATCTACAAATCTTTATGTTAATTAACCTAAATACTAAGTCTGATATCTTCTAGGATATGGAGGAGGAAACAGAAGATACAGATTAGCAAGCAATTAGAATAGGTGAGGATTCTTTAACATTTTGAAGCACATCACATCTGAGCTCAGAATGGGAGGACTGATCAACAATCATATGAAGAGAAGTTGGGAAATTTTAACCTGAGGCATGTAGAATGAGAGATCAATTGACAACATAGGATATCAAGAAAGGTTTTCAATGGCGTCCATGCAATAAGGACCTCTGTAGCTCTGATTCAGTTGAAGAAAACCCCACATCCAAGAACATATATGCTGAGTAACATGAGAGCATTAGGTGTATTTCAAAGTCCTTAAAAATATATTCATCTCAAGATAGCTATTTGCATTGTTAGAAGTCTACTTAAGAAAACAATCAATATCTAAATGTTAGAATGCTTATAAAACTTTACAATAAAAACTAATTATTTATAAAATAAATATTTAGCAATATATGTAGAGTTGAATAAAGTAAAGATGTGCATATTGTCAATTATTGCAGCTTGTAATGTGGTATTTGGGGACATAATCCCATGGGACAGTACATAGAATGTATAATATTATTGAACAAATAATAAAAATCAAAGCCAGTTTTGTGAAGTGAAAGTCACTCAGTCGTATCCAACTCTTTGCAACCCCACAGACTACACAGTCCATGGAGTTCTCCAGGCTAGAATACTCGATTGAGTAGCCTTTCCCTTCTTAAGGAGATCTTCCCAACCTAGAGATCAAACCCAGGTCTCCTGCATTGCAGGTGGATTCCTTACCAGCGGAGCCATAAGGGAAAGCCAATAAGTTTTAGGCAGTGTATTATTCCAATTTTGTCAATAACTCATATACTTGTAAAATTACATTTTCTATATATATTACAGTAAAACCACAAAAATGTTAAGTGATCATTAGCAGCAGATGGAAGTATTAATAATTTTTATATTCACAAATATTTATTTGTGTTGAAATTTCACAAACACTGCATGATTATCACTGCTCTATTTTAGAGTAAAACAAAAGCATTAGAAATGTTTGGTCAATTATCCTAGTGGTGAATTTAATAATATATTTTCTTTTGATATTGTAATCAATTGAATCAAGTATAATAGTATTCTAATGTATGTATTACAATATATTTAATGATATATGTCAAGACAGTGGTTGCTCAGTACCCAGACTTCAGTGTCTTTATGTAATACATTTGGCCAGCAATTTAAATGTATTTTTGTGTCTTAAGCTATGTGCTATATGCTAAGCCACCACTACTACTGGTGAATGTACCATCTTTTTGAAAAGCTGAAATGTTAAATTTATAGAACGATCACAAGCCAACATACATGTTAGCAAACTTTATAGTACTGTTAGCACTTAGAGAGATTCTTTGATTCTCTTAGAAGGAGTGGGCATTCAGAAACGTACCAGTATCTAAATAATTAACAACTATTTCTGACTTTCCAATTTAACAAAATAGAACTGCTACTACCCTCCAGCTTCAAGGATTATTCAAAAGTTTGAAGATACTGTGGGTGAAGATTTCTTCCCTTTATCTTTTGGTCACATTCTGAAGCTGTCTGACCATTTCACCTGAAAACAGCTGTTCCTGCCAGCTGAAATTCTCATAAGATATGTACCATGATGTTTACCTTGCTGCTTGCTGTTCTGTAAATTTCATATTTCATCATTTCATAAGATGGTAAATTCACCAAAGACAGTGGCAGTAGTTGTGTTGTTGTGGTGTGGTAGAGGTGATGATTCTATATTTATAATGAGTTTTTTAGATTAAAAGAAAATTAAAACTTTTTTTAAAAGCTCTGTGTTTCAAAATAGGAAGCTATCCTCAGTGATTTTCTCCTAAATTCGTGTGAAGATAGAAAACAGCTACATTATTTATCCTGTCATAGTTGACTATTACTGAATAATCATTGCCTTATCTATATACCTTTTCCTGCAAATAAGCAACACTATCAACCAACTTTGTTTTATTCCAGGTTAACTGCAATAAAGTTTTCTGCCAATTGATTTGCTTCATCTTATTATTCAGTAAATCTTTTCCACACCATTTTTTACCTACCTCCCACCATCCCCAGCTTAGGACAGAAAATAACATCTGGACAAATTTATGTCATTTTTGCCTGGCAGAGTCTGTTCCTTAAATTGCCCTAAGCAACAATAACAATATCCACAATAAAAACCCCTCAATAATTGCAAATTACATACAAGCTGTAATAAGTGCAATTAAACACAATTCACTATGACCATTAGGTCACTGTCTTTTTAGTAAGTAACATTAGGGCCAGAGAGATGACTGGAATTCATTTAACATAATCAAGGCATGCTAATATAGATCACACTTAGAAAATGCACTTAAACAGAGCCTCAACTGGGGTTATACAGGGCAAATGTCCTTTTCCTGAATGCTTGTACAGACATAAAGAACTCAAAATGCTTTCCTTAGGAGTTTGGCAAAGACCAAGGCTCTTGCTGTGTGTTTTCCATTATTCTGGAATAATTCATTAGCAAACATTATGAGTTGGCAGTATCACAGATATGCATTAGAATAAAATTATTTTTCTCTTTAGAGTCCATAAATAAAGTACATTTAGTCAGTGACTTCTGCAAAAGGGAACAGCCACTTTTTAAAACAGTGTGTTATTCACTCAATTAAGTAAAATTTAGTCAGAAGTAAATTAACTGAATGGTTTCCAAAGCAGGACATATAAAAAGATCTCAGGACTTTTACCTGTGAAGAGTAATTAATGTTTATGATACTTATTATATGTTAGGTACTATTCAAAGTATGTTACATGAATTAATTCACTTAACAGTCCCCAAAGTAAGTATTATTATTTATCTCTAATTTACAGACTTTTAAAACCTGAGATGGAGGGGTTAAGCAATCCCAACTCACACAGATCAGAGATGTATTTCAAATCTAGGTGATATTAAAAGTGGTTCCAAAGTGTACAATTTTAATTATAAAGCTACCCTTTCTCTCAAGTATTCATGTGTATGTGTCTGGGAGAGAAAGGGTGCCATCTATACTCATTTCTTCATAAGAGGCATTTAGGTGCAAAATATATCAAACTGAAAACAAAATCCAGGATGGAATAGATTTTTGTCCAAGAACATGTTTTTATATTGTAAATTTAATCATAAAACCTAGTAAGAATAATGACTTGAGGTACTAAATTATTTTTGCCAAATAACAATTGCTAAAGTGCCAACGTAGCATAATATTTAGTATGTCCCAGCCACAAAGTGTTTTTTGTACATAACTCAGGTCTCACGAACACCCCTTCTATGAGAACTATTATATATCCTACATATAAGGCAGGGAAGTATCAGAGACACACAAAATCTCCTGTCTACCTGACTAAGTGTCTTATGCCATTCAAATATTCACATGCAGAAAGCCCAGTCTTCAAAAAGATAAATGTAAAATGGGATAGAGAACATTTAGAAAGAAGAAATGATGGCTCCAAGAATGAGAAGTGTGGTCTAAATTCCATGTAATTCTCCCTATTTGTATTAGTCAGCTTGGTGCCATAATAAAATACCATGTTGTGCTTAGACAAGAGACATTTTTTCTTTTTACAGTTCTGGAGGCTAGAAGTCTCATACTGAAGTGACAGCTGATTCAGTTCCTTGCGAAGCCTCACTTTCTGGTTTGTGAACAGTCACCTTCTCTCTGCGTCTTCATAAGCCTTTCCTCTGTGTGCTTTTGAAGAGAGAGAGTGCAAGGGAACTCTGGTGACTCTACTTATAAGGACACCAGCCTGATAAAACTTGGGCCTCATCCTTATGACCATTGAACTTTACCTCCCTAAAGACCCTATCTCCAAATTGAGTCACACTGGGATTAGGGCGCCAACATATGACTTTGGTGGGGACACAATTCAGTCCATTAAATCATCCAAGTACTTAACATATAAGAATATTAGGAAGAGATGTGCTATGATCCTTGTCTGGCAAAGAAAATCTGCAAGCTCCTCTTTAAAAATTGATATTTTCATAGGTATTTAAGGGATGTGTCATGCAGAAGCCCACTGAGTAACCCAATGGACTATGTCCTTGACTCTAGTTTTGTTGAAGACAAGAAATTTTCTTATTCTGTACAATAGAAAATCAAAATTTTAGGAAGCTAAACAATTATGATTCAGATAAGGGAAGATCTATGACTTCTAGACCATATCTTGAGAGTTATAAGAAACATTTTTTTAAACTCATACCACTAAATAGGTTATAGCTAAATTTCACTGAGTACATCCACAAATAAATGAGTATGTTATGATGTAGCACTAGAGGAAAACTAAGAACATTCAAGTATTAATGCTCTGCCATTAGCTCTACTTTTAAAGTATTTTCATCTCTTTTTTCCCCCTTGTTTTTCATTGTTATTGGAGTATGGTTACTTTACATTGTTGTGTTACTTTTTGCTGTACAGAAAAGTGAATCAGCCAAACATATGCATATACCCCCTCTTCCTTGGATTTCCTTCCCATTTAGTCACCATAGAGCATTAAGTAGAGTTCCCTGTGCTATACAGTAGGGTCTCATTATTTATCTATTTTATAGATAGCATATATGTATATATGTGTATATATGTCAACCCCAACCTCCCAATTTCTTGTTTTTCTTTAAAGCTCATAACATACATCTGAGAAAATTAAAATCAGCCTATTATTATATTTTATCACTAATCTGAAAGTAAAAGTTAATATTATCAGTCTATAATATAAAAGTCATTATTTCCTGAAGATAATTATTCTTTCAATACTAATTTTTAAAAATTAGTACCTTTTATGTGCCAGATGTTATCTGAGACATCGTATTAGACCCTAATTGATTCAGCACATATTAACCAACTACTATTTAGTAATCACATACACTTATACATATATTATCTTCTGCAATGTACTTGGCTTTTGTTGAATAAAATTACATTTTTGTTTTCTAAATTTGAATCAAGAATAAATTAAAAACAAAAAGCAATCATTAACATTTACTAAGCATGTATTTTGTGCAAGGTACAAAAGTTGTTAACACATGCATTCTCAGTCACTTCAGTTATGTCCAATTCTTTGTGCCGCTATGGACTAAAGCCATCCAGGCACCTCTGTCCATGAGGATTCTCCAGGCAAGAATACTAGAGTGGGTTGCTATGCCCTCCTCCAGGGGATCCTTCTGACCCAGAGATTGAACCCACATCTCCTATATCTCCTGCTTTGGCAGGTGGGTTCTTTACCACTTGCACTAACTTGGAAACCTTTTATCGATTTATAGACTGTTTATATGAAATTTTGATCAATCATTATCTACAGGCTATATTTTGGGGTTAGAGAACCCACTTCATTTACACATAAATATGAAAATATTGCCACAATGCCTTCCTCACAGTATGCACTTATTAGTGCCCAGGAGTGTCAGAGGTAGTGATGAGGATGACATGAGAAGCATCTAGTGATGGCCACATGGTCTGGTGAACATTGAACAACAGCAGAAGAACTGTCAGGAATCTATCATTCCCTTGAGGTGCTCAGCCAGTTACCTTCATTTTGCTCAGTGTCTTCATTGAAAAGGCATTTGTCTGACCAATTTAACATGCAGCTATCAATTCAATCCACCTGCTAATTCAGGACAGGCAAGAGACATGACTTCCATCCCTGGGTCGGGAAGATCCCATGGAAAAGGAAATGACAACACACCCCAGTATTCTAGCATGGAAAATTCCATGGACAGAGGAGCCTAGTGGGCTACAGTCCATGGGGTTGCAAAGAGACACGATTGAGCACGCACACACAATTCCACAAAGGCTATACATGACAAACAATTACCTTCCTAGCTCTCTGAAAAGTGCTTTAAACACTGAAATCAATCTCATTACTATAAATGAATGACAAAAGATAATTCAACTCAAATGATAGAAATAAAGGAGTAAGGAGTAATCTATTGACAAATCATTGTCACAGGCAAAGTTCATCACTATATGCAGAATTTGTTCTAGATATAATCCAGGTGGTGCAAGGGGTAAAAAATCTGCCTACCAATGCAAGAGACACAAGTTTGATCCCAGGGTTGGGAAGACCCCCTGGCGGAAGAAAATGGCAACACACACCAGTATTATAGCGTGGAAAATTCCACGGACAGAGGAGCCTGGTGGGCCAAATACCACTGGGTTGCAAAGAGTCAAACATGTCTGAACACACATGTCTGAGTTTACAGTTTAAGAGCTATAACTTTATTTCTGCTTAGTATATAACAAAAAATCTCAAATAGTGGTAGATGCCAGAAACAAAACAAAACAGGTTCCAGTTGAGAGACTGTCTAGGGAGGAGTTTCAATTTGTAGAGTGATCACCCAGGGCCTTTCCAAAGTAAGGACATATGAGATGAGGCCTAAATAAAAATAGTCAGGAACATATGAGATGAGCATTCCAGGTAGGAAAAAGCGCTGAGATGGAACTGACCATAGAGTATTCGAGAAATAGACCAAAAAACAGTGGCTGGAATGAAGAGAGGAGAGAGGTAGCATGAGTTTAAAGACATAAACAAAGACCAGATCTAAGTTCAATGTAAAGCCAGTGTAGTATTTTATAAATGATCAGTGTAATTTAACCTATGACAGAAAAAAAATTTTTTATCACTGTGATGAAAACAATGGACTGGAAGAGGTTCCAGAGTGCTGACAGTGAAATCTAAGCTTGCTGTATCCAGTATACATGTGGTTAATTAAATTTAAATACGTAATAAAATTTTTAAATTTTCAGAATCTTGGTCACATTGACCACCTTTCAAGTTCCCAGTGACCACCCATAGCTAACACTTAGTGGGGCAACAATGATATAGAAAGTTTCCATCATCATTTTCCTTCTAGAGAGGTGAGAGATAATGGTGATATTGAAATGTCAGTTAAAATGGAGAGAAATGGATGGATGTGAAATACAGCTTGAAGGTAATGTTTAATTCTATCTATGAACACACTGCTGTTAAAATTAAATGTAGAAAGAACTCTTCTCCCAGGATAACATTTGATTGTGTCCAATTAAATTATTAAGAAAAATAAAAGTTTTTAAATAAAAAAATTATTTAAAAATAAATGTTATTTTATTAAAAAGAGAAGAGAAATTATGTCATTAAAAAAATACTATCACACCTATGACTTAAGAATAAATGTCATTCAAGTTATCAGAAGTAGAAAGCTTTCAATCTAAAATGACAAAGGGCTTTGGTCCAAAGAGGATTTCTAGGTTACTCCAGTCGTCTCGTCTGGAACTAAAGCTCAATAGATTTTTGAAGACTTGCTCAAGTATTGCATTGTTAAGCACTGGAAACTAAAAGTAGAAAACGGCTTTCCTGAATTCCACTCAATGCTATTACAATTATATGTTTCTATCTCTATTAGCTGTGTGATCTGGCTACCTGTCATCAGTCTACCTTCCTTAGACACAGACAATCTCATTTCTATATCCCCATTACCTATTACAGTATTTAATAGCATCTAATATTTAATTATGAGTATTTAGTTTCCAATGATGAAGAAAGAAGGTAAGAAAAACCCATTACAAGGGTTTTTACATTTGTGTGTCTCTCTGGAATAAATTTCCACTGTATAATCATAAGGGATTTGATTTACGTCATACCTGAATGGTCTAGTGGTTTTCCCTACTTCTTCAATTTAAGTCTGAATTTGGCAATAAAGAGTTCAGGATCTGAGTCACAGTCAGCTCCCAGTCTTGTTTTTGCTGACTGTATAGAGCTTCTCCATCTTTGGCTGCAAAGAATATAATCAATCTGATTTTGGTGTTGACCATCTGGTGATGTCCATGTGTAGAGTCTTCTCTTGTGTTGTTGGAAGAGGGTGTTTGCTATGAGAAGTGTGTTCTCTTGGCAAAACTCTATTAGCCTTTGCCCTGCTTCATTCTGTATTCCAAGGCCAAATTTGGCTGTTACTCCAGGTGTTTCTTGACTTCCTACTTTTGCATTCCAGTTCCCTATAATGAAAAGGACATCTTTTTGGGGTGTTAGTTCTAAAAGGTCTTGTAGGTCTTTATAGAACTGTTCAACTTCAGCTTCTTCAGTGTTACTGGTTGGGGCATAGAGTTGGATAACTGTGATATTGAATGGTTTGCCTTGGAAACGAACAGAGATCATTCTGTTGTTTTTGAGATTGCATCCAAGTACTGCATTTTGGACTCTTTTGTTGACCATGATGGCTACTCCATTTCTCCTAAGGGGACTAGATCTGATAGATAGAGTGCTTGATGAACTATGGACTGAGGTTCGTGACATTGTACAGGAGACAGGGATCAAGACCATCCACATGGAAAACAAATGCAAAAAGCAAAATGGCTGTCTGGGAGGCCTTACAAGTAGATGTGAAAAGAAGAGAAGCAAAAAGCAAAGGAGAAAAGGAAAGATATAAGCATCTGAATGCAGAGTTCCAAAGAATAGCAAGAAGAGATAAGAAAGCCTTCCTCAGCTATCAATGCAAAGAAATAGAGGAAAACAACAGAATGGGAAAGACTAGAGATCTCTTCAAGAAAATTAGAGATACCATGGGAACATTTCATGCAAATTGGGCTCACTAAAGGACAGAAATGGTATGGACCTAACAGAAGCAGAGATATTAAGAAAAGGTGGCAAGAATACACAGAAGAACTGTACAAAAAAGATCTTCATGACCAAGATAATCACGATGGTGTCACGTAGAGCCAGACATCCTGGAATGTGAAGTCAAGTGGGCCTTAGAAAGCATCACTACGAACAAAGCTAGTGGAGGTGATGGAATTCCAGTTGAGCTATTTCAAATCCTGAAAGATGATGCTGTGAAAGTGCTGAACACAGTTCAGTTCAGTTCACTCACTCAGTCGTGTCCGACTCTTTGCAACCCCATGAATCGCAGCATGCCAGGCCTCCCTGTCCATCACCAACTCCCGGAGTTCACTCCAACTCACATCCATTGAGTCAATGATACTATCCAGCCATCTCATCCTCTGTCGTCCCCTTCTCCTCCTGCCCCCAATCCCTCCCAGCATCAGAGTCTTTTCCAATGAGTCAACTATTTGCAAAAGGTGGCCAAAGTACTGGAGTTTAAGCTTTAGCACCATTCCTTGCAAAGAAATCCCAGGGCTGATCTCCTTCAGAATGGATTGGTTGGATCTCCTTGCAGTCCAAGGGACTCTCAAGAGTCTTCTCCAACACAACCATTCAAAAGCATCAATTCTTCGGCGCTCAGCCTTCTTCACAGTCCAACTCTCACATCCATACATGACCAATGGAAAAACCATAGCCTTGACTAGGCAGACCTTTGTTGGCAAAGTAATGTCTCTGCTTTTGAATATGCTATCTAGGTTGGTCATAACTTTTCTTCCAAGGAGTAAGCATCTTTGAATTTCGTGGCTTCAATCACCATCTGCAATGATTTTGGAGCCCCCCAAAATAAAATCTGACACTGTTTCCACTGTTTCCCCATCTATTTCCCATGAAGTGATGGGACTGGATACCATGATCTTCGTTTTCTGAATGTTGAGCTTTAAGCCAACTTTTTCACTCTCCTCTTTCACTTTCATCAAGAGGCTTTTAGTTCCTTTCCACTTTCTGCCATAAGGGTGGTGTCGAAAAAGGTCAGTTTTCATTCCAATCTCAAAGAAAGGCAATGCCAAAGAATGCTCAAACTACTGCACAATTGCACTCATCTCACATGCTAGTAAAGTAATGCTCAAAATTCTCCAAGCCAGGCTTCAGCAATATGTGAACCATGAACTTCCAGACGTTCAAGATGGATTTAGAAAAGACAAAGGAACCAGAGATCAAATTTCCAGCATCTGCTGGATCATGGAAAAAGAAAGAAAGTTCCAGAAAAACATCTATTTCTGCTTTATTGGCTATGCCAAAGCCTTTGACTGTGTGGATCACAATAAACTGTGGAAAATCTGAAAGAGATGGGAATATCAGACCACCTGACCTGCCTCTTGAGAATCCTGTATGCAGGTCAGGAAGCAACAGTTAGAACTGGACATGGAAAAACAGACTGGTTCCAAATAGGAAAAGGAGTACATCAAGGCTGTGTATTGTCACCCTGCTTATTTAACTTACATGCAGAGTTCATCATGAGAAACACTAGGCTGGAAGAAGGACAAGCTGGAATCAAGATTGCTGGGAGAAATATCAATAAATTCAGATATGCAGATAGCATCATCCTGATGGCAGAAAGTGAAGAGGAACTAAAAAGCCTCTTGATGAAAGTGAAAGAGGAGAGTGAAAAAGTTGGCTTAAAGCTCAATATTCAGGAAACTAAGATCATGGCATCTGGTCCCATCACTTCATGGGAGAAACAGTGGAAACAGTGTCAGACTTTATTTTTTGGGCTCCAAAATCACTGCAGATGGTGATTGCAGCCATGAAATTAAAAGACACTTACTCCTTGGAAGAAAAGTTATGACCAACCTAGATAGCATATTCAAAAGTAGAGACATTATTTTGCCAACAAAGGTCTGTTTAGTCAAGGATATGCTTTTTCCAGTAGTCATGTATGGATGCAAGTGTTGGACTGTGAAGAAAGCTGAATGCTGAAGAACTGATGCTTTTGAACTGTGGTTTTGGAGAAGACTCTTGAGAGTCCCTTGGACTGCAAGGAGATACAATCAGTCCATTCTAAAGGAGATCAGCCCTGGGTGTTCTTTTGAAGGTATGATGCTAAAAGCTGAAACTCCAGTACTTTGGCCACCTTATGCAAAGAGTTGACTTATTGGAAAAGACTCTGATGCTGGGAGGGATTGGGGGCAGGAGGGAAAGGGGATGACAGAAGATGAGATGGCTGGATGGCATCACTGACTTGATGGATGTGAGTTTGAGTGAACTCCAGGAGATGGGAATGGACAGGGAGGCCTGGCGTGCTGCGATTCATGGGGTTGCAAATAGTTGGACGTGACAGAGCAACTGAACTGAACTGGAATAGATTGTAAGTCTATGTACTCCCCAAACTTGTATGTTACAACTAATGCCCAAGGTTAGGAATGAAGAGGTAGGAACTTTGGGAATGATTAGTCATGAGGACAGAGCCCTCATGGATGGAATTAGTGCTTATATTAAAGAGATTCAAGAGAAAATGGATCTACGTTTGGAAAATACAAGTAAAAATCTGCTTTTACAATTGGAAAATACAAGAAGAAATCTGCCATCTGGAAGATGGCCCTCACCCACCATGCTAGCACCCTGATCTTGCTCTCCCAGGCTCCAGAACTGTGAGAAATGAATTATAGTCACTCAGTCTATAATATTCTGTGATACCAGCCTGAATGGGCCATGACAGGTATCAAGAAATTGATACTGATTAGAATTATACCCATTACACACATAACATTTCATTTATTCTTATATATTTCACTAAAAAGTATGAGGCTTATTATATTTATATAAGATATGATGGATTTCCCTGGTGAAGAATCTGCCTGCCAATGCAGGAGACACAGGTTCATTCCCTGGGTTGGGAAGATCCCCTAGAGAAGAAAATGAAGCTCATTCCAGTATTCTTGCCTGAGAAATCCCATGGACAGAGGACCCTGGTGGGCTACAGTCCATGGGGTTGTAAAGAGGCAGATATGACTTAGTGACTAAACAAAACAAAGCGATATGTGATAGTAATATCACAAGGTCAGGAGGAGAGAAAGGGAAGTTTGCTCTTGTAAGTTTCCTACCCCATATGAGAAGTGTTATAATCTCTCTCTTTTTTTTAGAACTACTTTATTAAGAAATAATTCACATACCATACAAATCACCTTCTTAAAGTGTACACTTACATCATTGTGCAATAATCACCACAAAAAGAAGCCTCATACTCATTCCTGGTCACTCTCTCCTCACCCCCCACCTCCTTTCTCTGGCAAGCACTAATCTACTTTCTGTCTCTATGGATATGCTGTTTGTCGATATTTTACAAAAATGAAATTATATAATATCTAGTTTAGTGATGACTTCTATCATTTAGTATGATTTTCAAGGTCTGTCCATGGCCTGTCAGGTATCAGTACTGAATTACTTTTTTATTGCTAAATAATAGTCCATTATTTGGATAGGCTATATTTTATTTATCCATTCACTAGTTGACATTTGGATTGTTTCTACTTTTGGCCATTATGAATGATGCCATTATGTTTGTATAATAATTAAAAAAAATCAAAATGTATGTCCACATTTTTCTTAGGTGTGTATCTAGCAGTAGAATTACTGGATGATATGGCAACACTTTTAACCTTTTGATGAACTGCTAGACATTCCCTAAGTAGCTTTACCACTTTGTATTTTCACCAGTGGTATATGTGGATTTCAATTTCTGCCCATTCTCATCTTGTTGATTACAACCATCCCAGTGGGGATGGGAAGTTTGGCTTTTTGATGGCTAATGATGCTGAGCACTTCTCTGGATACTGATGATTTCTCCTTAATATTGAAATCCATTCACTTGGTTACAGAAAGCGGGCAAGAAGAAAAACAGAGGATATTGGGAGCACTATTTGATGACACCAAAACCAGAACTATATGCTTATCAGTTACATATATGGTACACTTCTTGACTGTGAGTGCAGTAGTTGGAAAAGTTTGAAAAGGTAACAGTGAAAGACAATAAATAAAATTACCCATTCTTAGTTTTGTTCTGAGGCAGTCTCCTTAATGATGTCCTCTGCTTGAGAGCTATCTTTTTGTGCTTAGAACACAGAAGCGCCCATGGCGGATTCATGTTGATGTATGGCAAAACCAATACAGTATTGTAAAGTGAAATAAAGTAAAATAATAATTAAAAAAACACAGAAGCAAATGCTGAGATGCATACTACCCCAGCCGTGGGTGCCACACACCATCCTCTACAGAAGCCAATTATTCTGGAAAGTGGAATAAGTAAGACTTTTATTATTACTCACAGGACAAGAACAAGACTGTATATAGTATAGGCAGTATATTCAGAAGTGCAAGATCTGAGACTAGTGATTCCATGACAACTTGGTGCCAAGATTCTGAATAGGACAACGTTCTTGGGCCCTAACCCATGTCTAGTAGGTGAGGTGCAGACTTGAATGCCAGTCAAAGCAAAAGCAAATAAGAACACAAGGAAGATCTCAGCACTACATACTCCAACACAGAAACATACAGAAGTCCAAGGAAGGCAGAGTAAGACCTGTATATGTAGCAATAACAATCAAGGCTGGTGCTTTTTTGTGGTCAGGATAGTAATCAGACACAAAGAATGCAGAAGCAGCCCAGACATATCAATGATAAACCAGTAAAGTTCTTAGTTTGGTCCAAGAAACAGAAAACTTAGGGCTAAGACACAGGAAAACATATACACATTTAAAAATAGTCAAGCAAGATGATTTGTCTCCAATTATCCCTGGTTAAAACATTTGCTAATGAGAAAAGAGTATGATGATTAAAGAAGACCACAACTGTGGTACACAAATTCTAATTGTTAAGTAAACACATCTATTCCCTTTCTGTTCTGTGCTTTAAATATAATTTTAAAATATATTTAAGATATTTACATTAGTCCAACATATTACCCTTTTGGTGTCCAGAATGTGACCGGTCTTCAAAAAATTTCTGGGAGTGAGTCACAGACATGTTTATAAAAGTAATTATTCCGAATCTGAATAACAAGCTGCAGGGTCCACTTGTACAAGATTGCATCCATTCTACTACTCATGGTTTCTTCTTTCTAGCAGAGTACCTGGCTCTCAAAAACTGCATATTATATGATCAGAACTGGTAAAATGTCAGGCACATATTTTGTATGGATGAGCTAGACTTTTTAAATTCACAAATACACATGCGTTTTCATCATACATTCACAATAATACAGCATGAGTGTATAGATGCATACTGCTATAGGTGTTTTAAGAACATCATTAAATTAACCGTAGAGATGTTCAGAATATATCAAACATGTCACATGTTTGAAAAGATAATCTGCAACTTATTATATGAGGATCATTTTACGCATCAACTTGTCTGGGCTATGATACCTGGTAGGTTGATCAAGCATTGAAAATAAATTTTTTTCTTCGATAAAGTCTAGATGTTGCTGTGAAGGTATGTTTTAGCTGTGATTAGTATTTAAATTAGTAGACTTTGAGTAGATTACCTTCCATAATATGGGTGAGCCTCATCCAATGAGTTGAAGGCCTTTCAAGCAGATACTGAGGTTTTCAGAAGAAGGAATCTTCCTCAAGACTGAAACAGAAACCCTGCCTGAGATTTTAGCTTGCTGCCTGGCAGAACCAGGTCCAAGACTGCACAACTCTTACCTCAGCTTCCAGCTGTCAGAATATCCTACCTCCTTTGGATTTGTCAGCTGCCACAGTCTTGTGAATCAATTCCTTAAATGAATTTCTCTCTCTTTCTATCTCTCTCTTTCTTCATCTCTGTCATATTACATATAGAGAAAGAGAAAGAAAGAGATCACCCATGGGTTGTATTTCTCCAGAGAACTCTAATACACATTTTATATTCTCAGTTAACTGTCATCACCAAAACCCCTTATTTTCAGTCCTAGAGACTTGCCTGTATAGAGTTAGTCATTTTGTTTCTGTACACAAGAATAGTAATAATAAGTTCTATATTTCCCAATCAATACAGATAATAAAAATCAGACCCTAATATCTATGAGATGCTGTGAGGATAAATGAAAAAACATAGAAATTCATTCTGCAGTCTCCAGGGGGAAATTGTTTAATGTAAATAAAAAGTATTACCACATTACTCAAATACATATAAATGATCTAATACTTCATATCAAATAAAAATCAAATATTTCCATAACACTAGTATGCTGGTCGGAGAAGGCAATGGCACCCCACTCCAGTATTCTTGCCTGGAAAATCCTATGGACAGAAGAGCCTGGTGGGCTGCAGTCCATGGGGTCTCGAAGAGTCAGACATGACTGAGCAACTTCTCTTTCACTTTTCACTTTCATGCATCAGAGAAGGAAATGGCAACCCACTCCAGTGTTCTTGCCTGGAGAATCCCAGGGACAGGGGAGCCTGGTGGGCTGCCGTCTATGGGGTCACACAGAGTTAGACACGACTGAAGTGACTTAGCAGAGCAGAGCAGAGTATGCTGGAAATTATACTGGTAGGAAAAGCGGGAAAGAACCTGAATATCCTGAAATTTTCATCTGTGGTATTTAGATGACTTGATAAAGGAATATGACTTAAGCTGTTTGTTTTCTATATCTAAGAAGAACCTTAAGAATAATATAAATAAAAGTAAAGGGGCAATGGTGGCTGTAAATGTTAATTAAGGCATTTAAGAATTAGGAAAAGTTACTAACTTGATAATGATTAGAAACAATTGTTCCTCATGAGGCTAGAGTTAAAATTCTACTCTGCAGATTAATGTTACATTTTTTCCCCTGAAAATGAGTGTTAGTAATCCAATAAATTGGGTTCTCATTCAACTAGCTTTCTACTGTGGGTATGGAACAGAACCATCGAAATTCTTCAAACTTGTGAGTCCGTAATTACATTGCAAAGAAATCTCACACACGTGCGCGCGCGCACACACACACACACACACACACACACACACACACACACACACACACATACTCTTTCTCCTCCATGAATGGATATCTGATAGATTCCTCATAGAAAACATTCTAATTAAACAAACAAACAAACATAAAACGTTCCCATATCTCCTGAAAAGTGAAGCACATCTTTATTATTCTATTAGACAGTTAAAATGGAAATTTATGAGTGTAATATTACCAGAAAAATACTTTCACTACTTTGTGAGGGCAGGTAAATTTAAAGTACATAATTGCATAAATACCTATAGCATCAGAAACAACATGAACTTTTTCCCCTTTTTTTCCCAAAGCAAAGATACTGAGAAATGTGTCCTGTTAGAATGTACAGTGGGAATTATTGACAAATCAGGGATGGATGACATGGGAAACCAACAATTATTTTGGACTGAAATATCAGTAAGAGAGATGGCTTATTTTGAAATCAAACAAATAATAAATATTCTGTGCTAAAGACATCAACTTACATGAATTCACAAGGATTAAAAAATATCTAAAACTAGGGGAGCTTATGGAGTATTGAGCAGAGACCTACTTGCAAATAGGACTCAGTAAATGTGAGTAGATGGAAATGCTGGAAATGGTCTGTCCTTCACATGATAGTCATTTGAGAGATGGGCTAAGTGAAGCCCAGAGAAAAGAGGGAAATAACATTTATACCAAACCTATCTTCAACATTGTCAATATGAATACTAAAATCACCTAAGATTAATAGGCTGTGTAACTCCATGGAAAGCTGAGAAAGAAAATCTATAAGTTCATTAAGAAAACTTGCAGTTTCTCAGAGGTCTGTAAATTAAAAGTGTTTCTAAAGTTGTATATTAAAGCAAATAGGTACATGGAGAGAGAAAAATGGGGATGTTTTGGTTTTATAGCAAAATGCATTTTAAAAAGATTTAATTCTAACCTTCACAGCATAAAACAAATTTCTATGTAAGTTAGGGATATAACAAGATTTATGAAGCCTGAAACAAGATTTTAATTGCACAGTAGCCTTATTACCCAAGTTAATCCAGGCCATTTTTACCATGTTGAATTTACCACTGATTCTGCAATTTTGATAGTAATTATTCATTAGCTATGTCATTATGAAAGTGAAAGTGAAGTAGCTCAGTCATGTACGACTCTTTGCAACCCCATGGACTGTAGCCTACCAGGCTCCTCTGTCCATGGGATTTTCTAGGCAATAGTCCTGGAGTGGATTGCCATTTCCTTCTCAATGTCATTATATATAGTATATTACAAAAGACTCACTCTACAGTATACAACTTAATATTCAAAAGATTTGAAAAAGTATGTATTTGAGGTTGTACTCCATTTAATGTATAAATGCATACAATATGAGTCAATAAAAGTAATTGCATATTTTATGAAATAACTTTATCTTTCTTTTTTCTACTAATACATTTTCAAATGTTATCCTTGTATCACTAATTTCATTTAACAAAAGTGTTGGAATATTCTGTCTAGAAGTGACATAGGGAACAGATAATTTTCAATCTATCATAGTACAGCTAAAGAAACTAAAGCTTAAAATATATGAACTACATTTACTCAAATTTTCATAGTTTTTTTTTTTTTTTTAGTTCATATCTAGGGTTAGATAATAGATCCATGGAATTTCACTGCAGTGTACATTTTTTTTTTTGCAGCTTTAAAAATGTTATCATTTTCATAAAGTAAAGAGAATTCTGCTTGTCTTCAAATATAGCCCATACTGACTAGCTGTGTGACAATGAGAGAAGTTTACTTCTCTAAGAATCAATTATCTGTCGAATTGAATAATCCTAGTACTTAATCCAGGTGGTTCTTCTAAGTAAAAAGTACTTCAGCAAAGCCTGAGCATCATGCCTGGCACAAGCTAAGTGCTCATTGCCTGCTAGATGCCATCTTCCTTATTATCATCAAATCCTCCTAAGAAATAGCCACACAAAAAGTATTTGTTTACTGTTGGATGAAAATAAGAGAAGTGATTTTAGAGTATGTGAAAAAGTGTGCTTTAAAAAATCCATATATAACTGAACAAAATGTGAAGGAAAATTCCCTAGTTACTTTGCCTTCATAAATAATTATTTTCTCACTTTAAATTTTTCTAGAAAGCTTATTTTTGTGCCTTTAAACATATGTCATTAGAATATATGTGGGTTCTATTTATATTCATGTATTTCCCCACTGGAACGTATATCCAATATTTTAACCAAACAAATGGGGTAAAAAGGTTAGTCATTCAGAAATTTATATCAGGGGAAGGCTCCCTGGGTCATCTCCAGTTTATGATGCAAGGTAATCTGTAGTACCATCAGAATTGTTACATTTTCCTCCAAAAGGGGCCAAAGACTTGACTTTCTGGATGAATCATTTTAACAGGAGAATATTCAAGTATTTCTGCATTTCTTTTCAGAGGTACTCTCATCCATTTTAATTTTTGCAGTGATAGAGTAGAATCAAAAGCCATAAAGCTTAGACAATCCAGTTTAAATGTCAAGTCAAATAGACAAAATTAAGATATTGAAAGTGCCATCAACAAAGAGAAAAGACAACCTATAAAATGGAAAAAGAAAAAAAAACCCTGCAAATCATATACAGGATAAGGAGCTAATATGGGCTTCACTGGTGGCTCAGGCAGCAGAACTTGGGTTCGATCCATTAGGTCAGGAAGATCCCTTGGAGAAGGAAATGGCAACCCACTCCAGTATTCCTGCCCAGGAAATCCCATGGACAAAGAAGCCTGGTGGGCTACAGTCCATAGGGGCACAAAAGAGTCAGACACAACTTAGTGACAAAGCAACAACAACAACCCAAAATATATAAAGAAATCATACCATGCAAGAGAAAAGAAAAATAAAGCAAAGATTCAAATTTAAAAATGGGCAGAGGATCTAAACAAACATTTTCCCAGATGGCCAGCAGGTACATGAAATGGTGCTCAGTGTTACTAATCATTAAGGAAATGCAGCATAAAACCATAGTGAGACATTATCTCATACCTGTTAGAATGACTATTATCAAAAAGACAACAAAAAATAACAAGTATTGGTGAAGATGTGGAGGAAAGACGATCTTTGTGCATTGTCAGTGAGAAGCAATTTATAGCATGGAAGTTTTTCAAAAAAATTGATAATAAAACTGCCATCAGTTCAGTTCAGTTCAGTTCAGTTCAGTCGCTCAGTTGTGTCCGACTCTTTGCGACCCCATGAATCACAGCACACCAGGCCTCCCTGTCCATCACCAACTCCCAGAGTTCACTCAAACTCATGTTCATCGAGTCGGTGATGCCATCCAGCCATCTCATCCTCTCTCCCCTTCTCCCGCCCCAATCCCTCCCAGCATCAGAGTCTTTTCCAATGAGTCAACTCTTCGCATGAGGTGGCCAAAGTATTGGAATTTCAGCTTCAGCATCATTCCTTCCAATGAACACCCAGGACTAATCTCCTTTAGGATGTACTGGTTGGAACTCCTTGCAGTCCAAGGGACTCTCAAGAGTCTTCTCCAACACCACAGTTCAAAAGCATCAATTCTTCGGTGCTCAGCTTTCTTCACAGTCCAACTCACACATCCATACATGACCACTGGAAAAACCATAGCCTTTGTTGGCAAAGTAGTATCTCTGCTTTTCAATATACTATCTAGGTTGATCCATATGATTCAGCAATTTAATTTCTGTGCATTAATATATATCTGAAGGAAACAGTATCACTATGTTAAAGAGGTATCTGCATGCCTATGTTCATTGTAGTGTTGTTTTCCAATAACCAAGATATGGAAACAACCTAAGTGTCCATCAACAGATGAATGAAGAAAGAATGTGCCTTTTGGGACAACATGAATGAATATCAAGGCATTATGCTAAGTGAAATAAGTCAGACAGAAAAAGACAAATGCTATATGATCTCACTTATGTGTGGAATTAAAAAGCAAAAAACAAAACTCATAAATATTAGAGGTCAGATTTGTGGTTATCAAAGGTGGAGGGTGGTAATTAAATGAAGGTTATCAAAAAACATAAATTTTCAGTTATAAAATAAATAAGTAGTGGAGATATAATATACAATATGAGGACTATAGATAACATTGATGTATAATATATTTGAAAGTTACTGAGAGTAAATCCTAAAATTTCTTGGCACAAGGAAAAAAATATTTTATTCTTTTTTAGGTTAATTATATGAGATGGTGGACATTAATTAAACTTATTGTAGTACTCACTTATAATCTACATAAGTGAATTTTTTATGCTGTACACCTTAAACTGATACAGTGCTACGTATCAATTATATCTCAATAAAATCAAGAGGAAAAACTTAATGCACACTATACTCATTTCATATTCTTTATTTGTTTTTTGTTTATCTTTGGCTATGCTGGGCCTTCGCTTCTGCGTGGACTTTCTCCAGTCGTGGCTAGTAGGGGCTACTCTTCCTAGCAGTGTGGGGCTTCACTGCGGTGGCTTCTCTTGTTACAGAGCGTGGACTCTAGGGTGCCCACCCTTCAGTATTGTGGAACATGGGCTCGATAGCTGCAGTTTCCAGGCTATAGAGCACAGGCTTAGTAGTTGTGGTGCTCAGGCTTAATTGATCCAAGGCATGTGGGATCTTCCTGGACCAGGGATTAAACCTGTGTCTCCTGCATTGGCAGGATGATTCTTTACTATTAAGCCACCAGGGATGATCATTCTCTATTATTTTAGTTATTTTCATATTTCCAGTGTTTTGCCTTTTCTTTTTCTTCTAACTATAATATCTTAATTTTTTTTTTTTTTTTTGTCTGTTCAGAGAGTTACTAAACCTGTATAAACTTTCTCGGGTGACATTTTTTGAGTTTATAATTTCAAAACATTTCTTTCTATTCCCTTTCAGCTGTTTGATGCTTTAAAAGCTCATATTCAACATAAAGAATAGCACCTTCTTCTTTCAGCATAAACATAAAAGACCTGTCATTTCAATTATTTGAAGTAATTGATTCTTCCTGCATAAGGAAATTCCATATATATATCACAGAAATTTCCATGTCACTAGATATTTCCACATTTTTTAATCTAGAAAATGGATATGTAAGGGAAGATCCAAACACATTTAACACTCACTAAATACCTTTTAAAAAATATATTCTGTGCCTTTGCACATTTTCTTTGGGAAAACATCTTTGGACTTATGCTTCTAATTTTAATTAAATTAAATAAATACATCACAAGGATTAATACAATTATTCTTATTATAAGATCAATATGGCAAAATGTTAAGGAATTTCTCCACATTTATTGTAGGCTCAGAATTTTGTGAAAACATGAAAAAAATTTAAGTATTATGAGGGAATTTACATTTTAAAAATTTCAAGATCATAATTTTTTAAAAATCATTGCATTCCAATTATGTAGGAGATTTTGCCAGAGTTTAGGTCTGGTTCTGAGTAATTTTTTGGATAAGTCATATTTTTCTTTGTATAAAAACACTACCCATGTAGCATACATTCATAACACCTTAGGTACTTTAATAAAAGTACAAATATACATATATATTTTAAAATTTTGGTTTTGGTTACCTAAATCACAAAGTTCACAGATTTACAAAAGCAATATAGAAGCTAGTAAATATCGGCACTCAAATTCATCATGGCAGTAATTGAACACATTCATTTTTTTATCTTCTAATTGGGGGCAGGAAGAGAAGGGGACGACAGAGGATGAGATGGCTGGATGGCATCACCAACTCGATGGATGCGAGTCTGAGTGAACTCCGGGAGCTGGTGATGGACAGGGAGGCCTGGCGTGCTGCGATTCATGGGGTCGCAAAGAGTCGGACACGACTGAGCGACTGAAATGAATTGAACTGAACTGAACTGAACTTAAACTCAAACAAGGAAAACAAAATAAGATTTCTACTCCTTCTAAAATATTACAGTTAATGTTTGTCCTTGGAGACCTGCACTAATATATAAAGCACGCGGTTTCAATAGTTACCTCTGCTTGAGAATAAATTATCAATATATAATGAACAGATGCAAATTTCAAAACTTGAATAGAAGTTTACCTTCATCTCCTTTGTAGTCTATAGTCATTGCTACTGGCATTTGTAAAGAACTAAGGCTTATTTTAAAAGTTTCAGCACAGAATACATTTGGAACCTAACAAATTAAAACAGCAACCAGTAACTGTGGGGTTATGACTTTTAAGAATGAACTATGCTGAGTGTGTTTTGAGAATGAGAAGACTCATTTGAAAAACAGACTCTCAGAGTTGGTGGAGCTGACCTTAGGCCCAACTAACCTATAAGAAAAAGAAAAGAACATTTATTTTAGCTAAATATATCTTTGCCCAGTAAAGTCTTTTAAGATAATTAGAAAATTATACTATCTTTTATTTCTACCATCACCAAAACATCATTTTTATTAACATAACATGGAATTGGCATGTGCACAATTAAAAAAAAAAAAGAAAGTAAGTAAAAAACAACACTGGAACTTCAAGGGAGCAAATACATAAGAACTTTATAAACAACTTTAGGAAATTATGTCTATATGGAAGACTTTTAGTAAAATATTTGGGAATCAAGAAACTCTTTTTTGTGTGTGATTTCATGGAGTTCCAAATTCTGGGAAGAAAGAGAAGTTAAAAGACATCAAGTCCTAATTGTATTTAGTTAATATATACAATAAAATAAACATTTGGCTTTTGGCATTCTTTAATTATGTTTTAAATTATATATTTTAGGAACTTGTAAATATTGAATCCCTTAGAGCCATAGTAAATATTTTTAAACCTTCACAAAATATATCAGATCTCAGCATCTGGTAAGATGTAGTGATACATATATATTTATTATTCATTTAAAAGTTAATTTGCTGGTTTCATTTGACTTTCTTCTAGAAAGATCATATATGCTAGTGTGCATGTTTAGGTAGATATTAATATCTTGGATCCTCACATTTAGTAATAAACTGTTTTCTTTGTTTCTGTGAAACATCAAAGGTATATGTGAATAATCTGTGATTCTTCTAATAGCATTCCCATTGCTCACAGAAGCTTAGACACTGTTAAACTATCATTGGATTCATAGTTTAACATTTACTTAAAAAGCAAAGTTGAGCCTGACAAATATGGAGGATTATAGGAAAATTTTGCCATCTGATTTGAAAAATAAACAAAATTTTCTCCACTAGTCTCAAAACAAAAAGCTCTTTATTCATTAACAGTTGAAGCCTGGTTCTTCAATAATCATCTGGACTTAGAGAAACATCAGCGGAACTGATACTATTAAGGAAAATGACTCAATTTGGAAAATGCTGAGTGCATAACACTCTAAGATCTGCTTGATAGTTATGAATTAGATGAGAGGAAAATGTGAAATAGAGTGTCATCCACTGCCCTCAACTTTTCTTGTCCACTTCTTGATAATCACAACTAATAGGAATTCATCCTACTTGTCAAAATACCTCTGCATTTAGGATGACAGGCGATGGAAAGTAGAAACAAAGACAGTGATATGTGGAGATGTTGTGTGGAAAGCAGCTGAGTTGGGCTCAAACATCTCAGAAGAGAGGGATCAAGAGGGCCAAACAGAGAGAACTGACAGACCACCAAGCAGTAATTTCCTGTTACTCTTACAGGAGTAAAGAGTAGGGGGTGGGAGGGCAGGCACTGTTTTGTTGGAGCACCAGTGAATGCAGAAAATGCAGAGAATTTACACAGATTTCTTCCAAGGGGCTGTAGTCAGGCAATGAGCCATAGCAGAAAAGAACATCACTAGTCTATGCCACTCCAGAAGGTTCTCCAAGTCTTGGATGGGATGAATTTCAGTCTTCAAGTTCTATAATCCAATATGTGCTCCAATATACTCCTAAAGTATCATCTCCTTAAGGAGTCACTTCTCTTAGAACAATGATGTGAAAGAAAAGTCTCTTTCATTCAGAAAAGATTCTTGGGTTTTTCTTTTTAGGGTAACAACACTAATACAGTTTTTTGTTCATAAAAAGAACTACTGGAAAAAACCAGAGAACTGGACTAGAGAGAGTTTTAAGTTCATAATTTTGAAGCCATTAGCATGAATTTAAAGTTCAACCTAAATAGACATTTCTCCAAAGAAGACATACAGATGGCTAACAAACACATGAAAAGATGCTCAACATCACTCATTATCAGAGAAATGCAAATCAAAACCACGAGGTACCATTTCATGCCAGTCAAAATGGCTGCAATCCAAATGTCTACAAGCAATAAATGCTGGAGAGGGTGTGGAGAAAAGGGAACCCTCTTACACTGTTGGTGGAAATGCAAACTAGTACAGCCACTATGGAGTACAGTGTGGAGATTCCTTAAAAAACTGGAAATAGAACTGCCTTATGACCCAGTAATCCCACTGCTGGGCATACACACCAAGGAAGCCAGAATTGAAAGAGACACGTGAATTGAAAGAGACATGTGTACCCCAGTGTTCATCGCAACACTGTTTATAATAGCCAGGACATGGAAGCAACCTAGATGTCCATCAGCAGATGAATGGCTAAGAAAGCTGTGGTACATATACACAATGGAGTATTACTCAGCCATCAAAAAGAATACATTTGAATCTTCTAATGAGGTGGATGAAACTGGAGCCGATTATACAGAGTGAAGTAAGCCAGAAAGAAAAACACCAATACAGTATACTAATGCATATATATGGAATTTGGAAAGATGGTAATGATAACCCTGTATGTGAAACAGCAAAAGAGACACAGATGCATAGAACAGTCTTTTGGACTCTGTGGGAAAGGGAGAGGGTGGGATGATTTGGGAGAATGGCATTGAAACATGTATAATATCATATAAGAAATGAATCGCCAGTCCAGGTTCGATGCAGGATACAGGATGCTTGGGGCTGGTGCACTGGGATGACCCAGAGGGATGGTATGGGGAGGGAGGTGGAAGGGGGGTTCAGGATGGGGAACACGTGTACACCCATGGCAGATTCATGTGGATGTATGGCAAAACCAATACAATATTGTAAAGTAATTAGCCTACAATTAAAATAAATAAATTTGAATTAAAAAAAATAAAGTTCAATCACTAATTACGTTTCTCTGTGACTATCAACAGTGTTTACTATTGTGTTTTTGTTTAGCTGCTAAATTGTGTCTGACTCTTTTGCAACCCGTGGACTGTAGCCTGCCAGACTCCTCTATCCATGGGATTTTCTTAGTATTGTGGTTATTTTTAAATTTACTTTTGATCTTCTCAATGAAGAGAATGCATTAGTAAGTCTTTGTAACTTAGAACTTTTAAAACATGAAAAAGTACAAAACAAAGAAAAAACATAATTACTCATATGGAAAACCAGCCAAAGTACACTGTTAGTGTATCTTCAAGTTTATCTGTATTAGTTTATTTAGACTTACTCATCAATCATACTATACTTTATTTCCTCAATTCTAAAATGTTTTTTTTTTCTTTTTTTCAATCCACTAGGGGTACCACTGCTTCTAAATTAGGCCATGATATAAAGAGTAGTTCTAGAGTACTTGGCTTAACTTTAGATTGTGTTCTTTTACATTTATATTCAGACTCAAATTCAGATCAAGCCGATAGGCCTTTCATCTGATGAGAGAAGTGTGGAAAGTACCTAGTTATCAGGGAGTTTAACATGATATACAGGACATGGAAGCTCTTGAGAGTCTTATGTTTTTCTTATTTTTCTTTCCCCCCATTTTCATGCACAATAACAATACCTGACAAGATTTAGACTGGCACAAGCATATTGTCTGTCAAAGGTGCTTCAAGATTTATTTGGCTCTTCATTGACTCACATTATTACAAGTTCTTTGATACACAGAGCACAAAGCTGCTTAACACTGTTGATATTAGTGTTCAAACCACACTAAAAACACTTCATTAAACAGCCTACTGCAGTGTAATTGTTTAACAATATTTTGATTAGGTTGTTTAGTAGACAATCCATGCTGTAAAACATTCTCTTTTTTTCATGATGTCAAGTGAATTACTAGTAAAAAGGCTACTGCAGAAGACTTAGAGTCTCTGAGGAAAGAAATTTAAGAGGGGAAAAACAAACCAAAGTCACTCTGCTATTGTTAGTCGCTGTATTCATTTCCTATAGCTCTTGTAACAAATTGTCACAAACTTAGGACTCAAAACTACATGAGTTTATTAACTGACAGTGCTAGAGGTCAGAAGTCTGACACACATCTTGCTGGGCTAAAATCAGTGTCAGCAGGTCTAAATTCCTTTCTGGAGGCTCTAAAGGAGGATCCATTGCCTTGTGTTTCCCACCTTCTAAAGAGTCCCGCATTTCTTGGCTCCTGGATTTCTTCCTTCAAAGCCACAATGGCCAGTGGGGTATTTATTAAATTGCATCCTGGCCCTGACTCTTCTGCTTCTCTCTTTCACTTGTAATGATATTTGAATCCACTCAAATAATCAAGGATAATCTCTTTAAGCTGAAGCTCCAATACTTTGGCCACCAGATGCCAAGAGCCAACTCATTGGAAAAGACCCTGATGCTGGGGAAGACTGAATGCAGGAAAAGTGGGCAACAGAGGATGAGTTGGATGGCATCATCAACTCAGTGGACATGAGTTTGAGCAAACTCTGGGATATAGTGAAGGATAAAGAAGTGTGGCATGCTGCAGTCCAAGAGTTGGACAGGACTGCATGACTGAACAACAACAATCTCTTGAAGGTTATCAGATTGATAAACTTAATTCCATCTGAGATCTTAATCCCCCTTTACCAGGTAACATGCATATTTCCAGGTTCTAGGAATTGATATAAAGACTTCTTTCCTAGGGTAAGGAGGGGAGTACTTATCTGCCTACCACCCATCATCATGCCTCATGAAAATTATATGAAACTTATATTTCACATAGAAATACTTCTTTGAGTGTGTAGAGTGGGAATTTTATAAGGAATGTTGTACCTTTCATATGTATATATTCCTTGGTCAATTTCATCTTAGCACAGAATCTAATCAAGGGTTAATGTCAAGAGTGTGCATGTTCTGAACAATTTTATTCATAAAATACCAGTTTGGTCCATAGCATTTGGGAGATATGATTCTACAAGTCTTAGTTACAATGGTAAGAAGGACTTACTGTGCTCAAGAGAAATTGCTGAGTTATTTCCCTTTCCTTTACAACATTATCTCTACTTGATGCAAATAAGTGTAGCTTTCAAGAATGAGGATATAGGCTTATACCATTTTCATCAGTTCTTCTTTTATGGCAATGATAATATTTGGACATTTTTGTGATGAGAATTTTGTTTACTCCTGGCTTCAAAAGACAGTATTCTTTAGTGTCAAATAAAACAGTCATCATTTTCTGAAATATTTTTTAATGGCAATGCATGTTTGCTGAAAAAGTATGTATAATTTCACTGAATGATAAAATTTTGATGTCATTTTGTTCAATAAATAAGGGAAAAGTTCCCTAATTCATTGAGGTGATAGGCAAAAATATATAACATTTAAATGCAATAAAATATTCTCATTACAGTATCATAAAATTCAGAATAAAAAAATAAACTGCTTTAAATATTATGTACAATAACTTTCTAAATTCACCTATTTTCAAGATGGGGGAACCCAATATTTCTGAAAACTTGTCCAATCTTCATTAAATTCTGAATATTAAAAATATCTTCTTTATACAGGCCAGTTTTTTTTTTCACCTTGCATGATGTTTTAATTTGCTTAGTAAAGTCCAGCTCCTTCTAAGTTATATAGAATGATTTTAATTTCTGTTTTTATGTCACCTCTGAGCATATTTAAAGACAGCTACAATCTATGCCCCCTGGGATAGAATAAACACCCCAAAAACTATAATGGCTTGGTGTCTGATCCCTTCATCAGCCTGGCTGTGTAAAGAGTCCTGTTTATATCAGTATTTCTCTTAAAATCTTATTGCTGAAAAGAAATAGTATGTTCTAGGTATGATCCAATCCAATTTTTCCCACCACCATGCTTAGATTCTACATGTCCATTGATAGAAAAGGTCCTGTCTGTAGTATAAACCATCACAATTCACTTTAATTTTTACAGTATAATTTCAATGAAAATTGCTGTTTTTTTTTCTTTTTACTTCAATTTATAGTTGATCCTTAAATAACACACGGTTATGGCACTGACCTTCATGCTGTCAAAAATCTATGTATAAATTTTGACTCTCTAAAAACTTAGCTGCTTACCAGTTCAGTTCAGTTTAGTCACTCACTCATGTCCATCCCTTTGCAACCTCATGGACTGCAGCATGCCAGCCTTCCCTGTGCATCACCAATTCCTGGAGCTTACTCAGACTCATTTCCATCGAGTCGGTGATGCCATTCCACCATCTCATTCTCTACTGTCCCCTGCTTCTCCCGCGTTCAATCTTTCCCAGCATCAGGGTCTTTTCAAATGAGTCAGTTCTTTGCCTCAGGTAGCCAAAGTATTGGAATTTCAGCTTCAGCATCAGTCCTTCCAATGAATATTCAGGACTGATTTCCTTTAGGATGGACTGGTTTGATACCCTTGCAGTCCAAAGGACTCTCAGGAGTCTTCCCCACACCACAGTTCAAAAGGATCAATTCTTCCATGCTCAGCTTTCTTTATAGTCCAACTGTCATATCCATACATGGCTACATAAATCCAGTAGAGTTATGCACATAGCTTTGACTAGATGGACCTTTGATGGAAAGTAATGTCTCTCTTTTTTTATATGTTGTCTAGGCTGGTCATAACTTTTCTTCCAACAAGCAAGGGTCTTTTAATTTCATGGCTGTAATCACCATCCACAGTAATTTTGGAGCCCCCCAAAATAAAGTCTGTCACTGTTTCCCTTGTTTCCCCATCTATTTGCCATGAAGTGAAGGGACCAGATGCCAAGATCTTAGTTTTTTGAATGCTGAGTTTTAAACAAATTTTTAACTCTTCTCTTTCACTTTCATCAAGAGGCTCTTTAGTTCTTGTTCACTTTCTGCCACAAAGGTGGTGTCATCTGCGTATATGAGGTTATTGATATTTCTCACAGCAATCTCAATTCCAGCTTGTGCTTCATCCAGCCTGGCAGTTCACAAGATGTACTCTGCACAGAAGTTAAATAAGCAGGGTGATAATATACAGCCTTAATGTACCCCTTTCCTAATTTGGAACCAATCTGTTGTTCCATGTTCAGTTCTAACTGTTGCTTCTTGGCCTTCATAGAGATTTCTCAGGAGGCAGGTCAGGTGGTCTGGTATTCTCATCTCCTGAAGAATTTTCCAGTTTGTTGTGATCCACACAGTCAAAGTTTTTGTCATAGTCAATAAAGCAGAAGTAGATGTTTTTCTGGAACTCTTTTGCTTTTCTGATGACCCAATGGGTGTTGGCAATCAGCTTATAGCCATACTATATTCTTACAATTTAATGAATTGTATAAAGAATACAAGCTAAATTAAAAAAAAATTAAAAAATCATAAGGAAGAGAATATACAATTACAGCACTGTATACAGAGTTGAAAATGACTGAAGTGACTAAGCATACACACACTGTATTTATGTAATCTGTTTACAAGATGAATCATCTGTCAGTACTTACATCAATATTGTCTTATATGATACAAAACACTGTACACTTTATTGTAATTGCTAATACTAGACATAGGGTACTGTGAAAAATAACTTCACATGTATTTACAGGTATAATGATTCACCATAGACTAGCCTATACACTAGTAAATTGAATTGTTGCAAAATTTTTATGGCATAGAATCATTTTTCATTTATTTTTAATTGGTGGATAATTGCTTTACAATGTTGTGTTGGTTTTTCTGTGAATAAAACTCTATAGCATAGAACCTTATCCATCAAAAAAATTTTTTTAATAAATAAAAAAATAAAATTAATAATGTAATATTGAAAACATTGCTACATTTTAAAAAGCACCTGTGATAATAGGCTGATAGTCCCTTTAATTACAAGAGAAAGGTATACTCTATAATAATTTAATTCTTTGAAAGCAAAGTTATAAACAGTAAGAAAGCTAAAACATTATCCATTTATATGAAATGGCACTAACCTTATGCCTATGTAAGAACAGGCTATCCACTTCCATATAAATATTTGCACAAGATCTTGTACAGGATGAATACTTAGACAATGATGATGACACAGTAATGTCTCATACAGTTCTTGGCATACAGTTATTAGATTTTCATAGGAAGACTCACACACATACACCACAGATAAGTTTATTAACTGTAGGACATGATGATTATTATCATTAAATAGAGGTGGGCCATCCTAAAGGTCTTCATCCTCATAGACTTCACCTTGAGAATGCTGTGAATGAGGAGGACAAGGAAGACTTCATTTTGCTGTTTCTTGGGTAGAAGAGGTGGAGGATTTAAATGGAGAGATAGAAGAGTAGGCACACTTGGTATAAGTTTAAATAAATACATTATAATTTTTGCCTGAACTTTTTGCTTTTTTATTTCTCTAAAAATGTTTCTACATGAAACAAGAAAAATGTTTCTCCTTCTACTATTTGCTTTAGTTTCAGTGCTCATTTCACAGAAAGATCTATATCATAAAAGAAGTTGATTTTCTAGTGCCAGGTTTTTCTTTTTTCTTTCTGCCCCTGTTTCCTCTATGTCTTTTTCCTCCTCATCTGGCATTGGTTTGGAAGCACTCATCTTCACCAACCTATCTTTTGTAAATTCTTGTGATGTGATGTCTACTAGCTCTTGAATTTCTCCCAGATTCATATCTTAAAACACTTCAGCCTCCATATATATATATATACTTGCATATTCACAATCTCGTTCATGATTTCCTTGATGGGCTGTGTCCTAAATCCAGTAGTTATGCACATATGGACACAGATTTCTTCAGCAAGAATTTATTGTTTTGGGTTAATGACATTCATGGCTTTTTCTAAAACAACAACAAAACTGTCAATGGTGTCATCATTTCAGATTTTTCATGATGCTCTATCAGGGTTCTCTCCCATAATGTTGATAATCTTTTCCATAGAGCATTGTGTGTAATGAATCTTAAAGGTCCTTGTGGCCCCCTGACCTAGAGGTTGAATCAGAGAACTGTGTTTGGGGCAAGTAGAGGACTTCAACCCCTTTGATATTAAATTCATGAAGTGCTGGCTGGCCAGAAGCATTGACTAATTAAAGCAAAACAAACAAACAAATGAAAAACAACAAAACTTTAAAAGGAATCCCCTTACTGGCAAGAGACTTGCTGACTTTGGGGAAAAGTCATGGATGGAATCAATCCAGAAAAAGGGTTCTGCCTGCTTAGGTCTTCTTGATGGACAACCAAAAGATTTTCAGGTAGTGTTTATCTTTTCCCCTCAGGGCTCAAGTGTTAGCAGCTCTATGGTTAAGATCAGTCCTGTAGTTTGCTTGGCTGCTGCTAAGTTGCTTCAGTCGTGTCCAACTCTGTGTGACTCCATAGACGGTAGCCCACCAGGCTCCCCCGTCCCTGGGATTCCCCAGGCAAGAACACTGCTTTAGTTTGCTTTAGTAGTACTGCTATTGTCTCTTTCATAGTCTACTAGTAGTGTACTGTTTAGCTGCTAGGTCATGTCCAATTCTTTCTGACCCTGTAGCATGGCAGGCTCCTCTGTCCATGGGATTTTCTAGACACAAGAATACTGGAGTGGAGTCGTCATTTCCTCCTCCAGGGGATCTTCCTGACCCAGGGATCGAATTGGCATCTCTTGTATCTCCTGCATTAGCAGGTGGATTCTTTACCACAGAACCATCTGGAAAGCCCATTGGTACTATTAAGTTCTCTTATTAATCTGAGTTTCAATCTTTTGTTTTTAATTTGAAAAACAAAATTTTAAATATGGCATGTGGCTTCATTAAACTCCACCTTATTAGATGTAATCCAAGCTGACTGAAAGCTTTTGGGATATTGATTCCCTAACTAAATTGATGCAATTTCCTTCCTAGAGTATGTATGCTGCACAGTTGAATAAACACCCTGGACATCTTAAATAAAGTCATGGTTAAAGGGTGAATAAAATAAAAGGGCTTTCCAGGTGGCGCAGTGGTAAAGAATCTGCCTGCCAATCCAGAAGACACAGGTTGATCCCTGGGTCAGGAAGATGCCCTAGAGGAGGAAATGGCAATCCACTCCAGTATTCTTGCCTGGAAAATCCCATGGACAGAGTCTGGTGGGTTGCAGTCCATAGGATTGCAAAAGAGTCAGACATAACTGAGCAATTGAGCATACAAAAAGTAATAAAACTAGTCCAAAGAATGCCAACAAGAGTGGTCACCAATGCGTGAAACAACACATTCACAGTAAAAATTTTCTCACTCATCTGACTGGAATATTGGCTCCTGCAATAATTTCTAAACATCAATTCATTTTTTACTTAGGATCCCTAGCATTTTTTGTTGTTCCTTTGCTAAGCTGTGTCCAACTTTTTGCAACCCCATGGGCTGCAGCATACCAGGCTTCCCTGTCCTTCACTATCTCTGGAGTTTGTGCAAACTCATGTCCATTGAGTTAGCGTCTCATCCTCTGTCACCCTCTTCTCCTCCTGCCCTCAATATTTTCCAGCATCAGAGTCTTTTCCAATAGCACTTTTTACATAAAACCAAAGGCAAAATGCTGTTTTGAAGAACAAATAAAATGGAGATTCTCTTATTGTTGTTTAGTCACTAAGTTGTATCCAATTGCTCTGCAACTGCATGGACTATAGCCTATCAAGCTCCTCTGTCCATGGGATTCCCCTAGCAAGAATATGGGAGTGGGTTGCTGTTTCTTTCTTCAGGGGATTTTCCCTATTCAGGGATCAAACCCACATCTCCTGCAGGGGCAGGCTGATTCTTACCATTGAGCCACTTGGAAAACCTCTCTTGTTATAACTGGGTGGTAAGGCAGGCCTAGAATCCCTCTGCTGAACTTGAGGGGCTGAAGGCATGAAAATTATCAGTTCAAGTTGTTTGCAAAACAACTGAAACTTTAGTTCAAACTTCCTTAAATATATGCTGTGAGTCAGTCATCTTCACAATCAAGTCTGCTCTTTTTTTAGTTAGTAATTTACATTTGTCCTTTCAAAATGTCAACTACTAGAAATCACTTAACTGTTTCTTGATGTCAAATTTCATGCTGGAATATGAAACGATGATATTATCATTATACATTAAACAAAATTTCTAGTCCTTAGTCCAGTTGAACATTACAGAGAATCAAAATTTAGAATTAGACGATTATTTCAGCCAGAAGAGATTTTAGAAACTGTTGAGCATGCGTTTCTCCTTTTACAGATGAAAACACTATGACCTGGGGAAGCTAGAGAACATTGTTAACAATACACAGTGAAGTGTTAACAGAACAAAACCCTCATTTAAATCCAGTGATATGTCTTATGTTTTTCAGAATGATATGGTTGAAAAAAAATACGTTTACTAGACATGTGAAAAAATGAAACCTAAATACATTTGAAAGTAGATAGTTCTTTTTGTTGCTTTACAAACCATATATGCATGTTAGTCTCCATACTTTGAGAAAATTACAAATGTCAACAATGAATCTGATGAAGGCTTACAAGTCTTTGTGATAAGAATTTGTTATCCCTATATAATTTTAAATTATATAGGAATAAAGCTGTGACTAATACAGCATTATATCTATATAATTTGTCTTTCAATGTAAAATGTTTCTGAGGAAAGAAGGGGCATAAGAAGGGAAGACATGCTATCAGTTTATATGAAAATTTGCCAGTCTCCTGGGAGTACCAAGATGTTACCTGTCATTGAGCTATGCTAGGAGCAGAATATTTTTTAAAGATCTGAATACAAAACTACTTACTGACTTCCTATAATGGCATTCATTTACATACCATGCATATATTAACACACATCTTGATGTGGCAAATGGACAAAAGGGCATTCCAGGCAGTGTGAGTTGATAATCTTGATAGCAATCGTATTTGTGCTAACATTCTATGCCTATAAGAAACAAAAATTATTAGAGTACCTGCTGAAATATATAATCACCAGTTATTAAAATGAAGGAGATGATCTAATAAAATGGTACCTTCAATGCTATAGTCAGCATTAGTTTAATAGCAAAATTAGACAGTAGTTAAATAGCAAAATTAATTTCAACATTTTTCCCATTGTTTAATGCTTTTATCTTGTTTCAAAATGTTGGACTCAATCTAAAAAGCATCTTCTAGGAAAAAGAATCTTCATCAAAGTTCTTGCTTTACCTTATTATCTTTAGTGTATCAAAAGCCCTCTGAAGAACAAGGGACTTTTTAAAGGGTGGAATTTAATTTTTATTTATAGGACACTGCAAGATATAAAATTCCACACAAAAATAAGAAACTTATTGAGAGGAGAGTCTTCATATAGGATGTACAGTTTGGAGCTGTTCAAGTATAGTTTCATCATAAAAAAAAGGTTACAATAAGAAACCACATTTTAAAATGGTTCTTAGTAGAGAAACATGCAGTATGTGGGTCAAATGAGGAAAGTTTTGTTGCTAGAAACAGCCTTACATTTGGAATTTAGAAAGTTAGGAGAGTCTGCATTGGTTTGATAAAGGTTTAAAAAAGATTTCTTTTCCTGAAAATTTAGGATAGCAAGCTAAGATATAAGAAACATCACAGCACTCTGAGTCATGTAATTTAAGCTTTATTATTCATACCCTAATTTATTTAGGAATAGTTTCATGTTAGACATATTGGTAAAAGAAGGATATACTAGGCATACATTATATTTGGAAGCTTACCTATTTAATGAACTTGATTTCATACAGTGCTGTGCTGCATTTAGTCACTCAGTTGTGTCCAACTCTGGGACCCCATGGACTGTAGCCCTCCAGGCTCCTCTGTCCATGGGATTTTCCAGGCAAGAATACTGGACTGGGTTGCCATGCCCTTCTCCAGGGGATCTTCCCAACCTAGAGATAGAACCCAGATCTCCCACATTTCAGGTGGATTCTTTACTGTCTGAGCCACCAGGGAAGCCCTACTTCATACACCCTCCTATATAAACATAACATACAGTTCTAAAAGCTTTGAAATATAGGTTTTTCTTGATTAAATTGTCTTCTTTTTCTTTACATGATGAACACCAAGTATCATGTTCTACAAAGTAAACAAAAACCAATGTACTTCTGTTACCATGGAAAAATATCTTGCAGAAGAAACTTGAAGAATTAAATGATTATCCAAGTCATTACCTGACATTAAAAAAGTGATGAATTATATAGAACAATTATCAAGCTGACATAGTTCCAGCAAAACAAATAAGCCCAAGATATGCAATCATCCTCACATGCTCATGAGCTGAACCATAACTACTCTCAAACAGGAATCTTCAAATGTTTGTGGGTCCTATTCATGATATAATCAAAATGATAAAAATTTTTTTTAGAATCATAAACTAGTATGGCAAAATATGCTGCAGTGTTTGGTTTGCTTTTAGGTTTACTAGCTTGTCAGTTAATCATGTTTAGAATCATTATTTAACTTTTACCTAGTGGTCTCAAGTCTTAGGAAGCTTCCCAGGTTGCACAGTGGTAAAGAATCTGCTTGCCAGTGAGGGAGATGAAAGAGACGTAGTTTCGATCCCTGGGTCGGAAAGATTGCCTGGAGAAGGAAACTGCAGCTCACTCCAGTATCTTGCCTGGAAAATTATGGGGTCACAGGGAGTGTGACACAACTGAGCCTGCATGCACAGGTCAAGCCTTAGAGTGCTTCACAGAATACGTTCAGTCAAAATCTAAATCCAATTGCAGTCGTTCATCAAACTAAAATAGAACAGGGGAAAGGTCTTGGCGTTAACGTCCCTCTTTCCAGTGGTAAATACATACATCACTAATGCATATTTTAGTTAAACCTGTGAACATCATTTAGCAAATATAACAAATCAAATATACCTTTTAATATGGGACAAATTTAATCCAGCTTTGGAAACTTCTCAGCACATCAGTACTGTAATCAATTTGGCATATTCTTATTGGAGGTAAGATAGTGCTTTCATTTTTAAAAATACATTATTAGAAAGACATTATTAGATTATTCATTATTACAAAGTTTTTTTCCTTAATTCATTGCATTTGGATTTCCATCTAAAAATCATGTAATATATATTTTTTTAAATAGTCATACTTTCATCATTACTTTGCTCACAGAACTTCTAAAAAAAAAAACAAAAACAAAAAACTATGTTTAATATTCTTAGAAAGCAGACCAAAATTAGCATAATCTAAAATGTCTAAGTTTAGTCTGAACTTAAGAATTGGGCTAATAATGTGTGTTAAAGAATTTGGAATATTTTCCAAGAAAATTATTTTAAATTGTTAGCCAATGAGTAGCTCTTCAGCTACTATTATAAAGACGCAGGGTCTTCCCTGCAACTTAAGTAAATATCTGTCCAACTCTCTGCAGCCCCATGGACTGTAGCCCACCAGGCTCCTCTGTCCATGGGACTTCTCAGGCAAGAATACTGGAGTTGGCTGCTATTCCCTACTCCAGGGGACCTTCCTGGACCAGGGATTCAATCTGCATCTCCTGTGTCTCCTACTCTGGCAGGCAAATTCTTTACCAGGGAACCACCTGGGAAGCCCTACATAAACACACAGTGTAGTGTAAAATCTTTATCTCTTCTCCATCTTCCATTGTTCCTACCCAAACATTGCTGAAGGCTGCTGATGATACAGTTAGCAACTCACATAACAATGGCTATTTCTTATGACATATTTTACTTTTACTTTATAACATCTATCTCCAAAATTAGATAATTTTCCCTGAAACATAACCCCAACCCTTCTCCATAACCATTTTTCCCCAATGACATGTGACAGTGTTAAGCCAAGCTATACCTACCGGGGCTAGTCATAAATTCAATATATTGAAAGTGAAATTTAGTTTTGATTTACCTGCAAAACCAGTGGGTTAAAAAGAAAAGCTGAGCATGACAGTATCACTATCAGAAATAAAGAGTTTTTGTTGCTTTGATGTATTTGGAGACACAGAGCATATAGGGTTCCATATCAAATGCTCTTCATAGATAAATGATTCCAGGCAAGAGTACTGAAGTGGGTTGCCATTCCCTTTTTCAGGGGATCTTCCTGACCAAGGGTCAAACACAGGAATAGAACCCAGGTCTCCTGCATTGTAGGAAGATTCTTTACCATCTGAGCCTTTGGGGAAGCCTATAAGTAATGAAAGGAATAGTTACAGGAAAGGTTGCTAACATGGAAGGTTTTCCACTCCCCCAAGGCTCCTAAAGAAAGAGGTGAAAATAATGCTTGATACCATGGGAGCCTCTCTTTCACTGCCTAGCTCAGAATTCAATTTACTTGTTTTCAGTTGGGTTAAGTTAGGAAAAAAGACAGATAGATGTGTCTTCAGTGTTGATGTAATATATTTACCTGATCTACAGGAAAATTCAAAATTGATTTTCACCATGCTTTTGAAGTCAGATAAATTTTCCACATTCTAGAATTCATGAAGAAGTCAAGTCATTGATTCCTGTTAAAATTAAACAGGTGAGTAGCCTGTTTGAGAGATTAGAACAAATAAAGCCCAGTCTTTTTACTAGGACCCAGTTGTTTTTCTTGTGTCAGTCTTTTTTTAGTTTGAGAGCATTTGAAAATAATTCTATAATTATAAACTTAATGTTCTTCATCATCTAAGATTTATCACAGATGCCTAAAAGACAGTAAAATAAAATGGACTTTGAAAGTACCAGGAAAGCTGTTCCTATGCTATATCAACTCATTTAGTCCAGCCCTTATCAAATTTTTAAAAAGAGATTCAAAAATTGAATGTTCCAAGTTTACATATTGCCATCAAGACTTGAATAATTCTTTCCCTAAATTGAATTACTTTAGAAAGTACAAATAGCTCATGTAGACACCTGGAGTATTATTGAAGTTTCTAATGCTCTACTGCAAAGGTCTCTGAGGTTTTGTTATCTCAAGCTGCCATGACATTTCTTCATGTCAGAGGCAGTTTATTCATGAGAGATAAAACCATGGAGCAATGAAATAGGGTCCTAAGAATTTTTTAGAAGATACATATGATTTTTTTCTTTTAAAAATTGTAGTTAGTGAATGCCCAGTTGATAAAAGTATCTGAATATGTATGCATTTGTCTGTGTGTAGCCAATGGGGAAGCCCCAGACATATATCAAATGCAATCAAAAGCCATTGTCCCATCACACTGTTTAAGAAAAAGGATATTATCATCACTTTTTATACATCTCATGTGTCCCTCTCCAAATTGATACCCATATTCTCCCTCCTCTAAGTATGCATATTCTCAACCTCTGCGTAAATCATTTCTATGTTTTTCTTTCTAGTTTTTCCATCTATATTTTTAATATTGTTATTATTAAAGCACTACTTAAATATTAATGATATTAACTTTAAATATTATTCAAGTATTATTCAATATATACTCTTTACTTGTGCATAGCTTTTTTCCTTCATATAAATGGAGTCATGCTGCTTATTGACGGCTTTCTATGCTCAATATTATGGTAAAAAGTTTCATATACTTTGTTTCTTATAGTGGAATTCTTTTTTTTTTTTTTTACTGACTAGTAAATCACTCTGTTTACTAGTCAGTAAAAAAAAATAATAATCACTCCATGAATATACCACAGCTTTTTCTTTCCTGCCTTCCTTCCTTCCTTCCTTCTCCTTTTCTTCATCTTTCTTTCTTTCTAACACACCAAAATGTAGCAGAGGGAGATCACCAAGATGGTGTCGATACCTTACATGCCTTGAGAGCAGCTCCGTACCCACCAGATGTTTGTCAACCCCTAGCCTTTCCCTCAGGCTGAATCTCCAAGACAAGCAAAAAAGACTTCCCAGAAAGACTGGACAGTATGTTCCAGTCAACTGTCGGTGCAGTACCCTGGGAGTTTGTTTTCTTTGTCAGTCACTAAGTCATAGCCAACTCTTTTGTGACCCCATGGACTGTGGCCCTCCAGGCTCTTCTGTCCATGGGACTTCCCAGGCAAGAATACTGGAGTGGGTTGTAATTTCATTTTCCAGGGGTTCTTCCTGACCCAGGGATTGAACCCAGGTCTCCTACATTGGCAGGTGGACTTTTTATTGCTGAGCCACCTGGGAAGCCCTAGGAACCTACAAAGTACTCTTTCTCTCTGATTTTCACAGTCCCCTGGTATCCAGAAATACAAGTCTTCTCAGCCACCAGAGCAAGGCAATCAAGGAGCATCTACTGGGCAGCAACAACAAAAATCAGGGCACCAGACCGAAAAATCAGGATACCTGATACATACGAAGTTCCCCTTACTGATGTTCAGGAAAATGGCAAAGGGTTAGCCTGTAGATGCCTCCTGCCCTCTATGGTCTCTACAAAGGATTAGTCAGCCACTAGATGAGTGTTTAATTGTAAACCAGCCCCTCAGGCCTCAGCCATGATGATTAGCTAATGGCCTCCCTCACAGAAAAACCCTCTTGTTCTGTTTCCTCTAGTCGTGCCCCAGGAGTGGCAACTGTTTAAGAATTCTTTCCCCACTGGTTACAGTCATATGAGACCCACAAGCATAAGCCCTACTGGCCACCAGCGTGAGGTGATGTAGAGGTGACCTGTGGCACAAAATCTGGGGCACCAGCCAGTGGTATGAGCTCCTTTCAGGTGACTCTGATTATTTCTTCCTTTTACTGTTGATGAGCTGTTGAATGTTCAGTTTTGATCTGTTTTGATTTTGCTATTAAAAGTTTTGCTATGAAAATTCTTACTCATGCCATCTGGTTCATATTTGAAAGAGTTTCTTTAGGTTTCTAATTGGGAGTGGAAATGCTTGCTTTAGGGTTAGTTCATCTTCATGTTTATTAAGTAATGTACAGCTGTTCTAAAGTGTTGGTACTAATTTGTACCTTATGAGTATCAAATTAGAGTTTGTCATCGTGCTACATTTTTTCCAATGTTTGATATTGTTGTGTATAATATTTTTGCAATTCTAGTGGGCACAAAACTATGTCTCATTATAGACCTATTTTACATATTCTTAAGTACTAATGATATTAAGCATATTTTTATAGGTTTATGTGCCATTTAAGTTTTATCCTATTTGAAATGAATACTCAAGATTTTTTACTGGGTTCTTTTTTTTTTTTGATTATAATGATTTGTAAGAGTTCTGCATTCTAATCCTTTGTTAGTTATATAGATTGCAAATATCTTCTCACTTTATTGTATATTATTAATTTTATGGTGTCTTTAGATGGAAAGAATTCTTAGTTTTATTGAAGTAAATTTTATCAATGTCTCCTTAATGGTTTGTGTGTTGCCTTGTAAATATTTTCCTACTCAGAAAATATGAAGATGTTCTCTCACATTTTATTCAAGAAGTTTTATAGTTTTTACTTCCTATTTAAAATTCAATCTATGGTATGAAGTAATCTCCTTTAATGTATTTATATATGATTAATCAAGTTTCTTGTCAGTATATATTGACAAAAAAGGCAGAAAGGCTTGGATTTGTTCACCTTTTGATTTTATGCTTTCTTTTTTAACTTTTACCTTACTGTGGTAAGAAAAGTGAACATAGGATCTACCCTCTCAATAGAATTATAACTATACAATACAGTATTATTTACTATAAGCAGTATATAGTACAGAAGATATCTAGAGCTTATTCATCTTCCTAACTGAAATACTGTCCCCTTGGTCAATATCTTCTCATTTCCTTTTTCCTCTAACCCTTGGCGACCAACATTTCAGTTTTTGATTCTAAGAATTTTACTATGTTATATATATCATATAAGTGGAATCAAGCAGTATTTATCCTTCTGTGAAAGACATTTCACTTAGCATCATATCCTGAAGTATCATCCATGTTGTTGCATATAGTAAAATTTCCTTCTCTCTTGATGCTGAAAAATATTCCATTGTATTTATCACCATATTTTCTTTATCCGTTTACCTATCAATGGATGTTTATATTGGTTCCACATCCTGGGAAACGTGAACAGTTCTGCAATGAAAATAGGAATTCTAATATCTCTTTGTGAACCTGATTTTAATTCTTTTGTATAAATACTCAGGAGTTGGACTGATGGATCAATGGGAGGTGTGTTTTTTTTTTTTTTCCTGATCATGATATTAAATTTATGGAATCTTAGTTCCACAATCAAGGATTGAACCAATGCCCCATGAGGTGGAAGCACAGAGCCCTGACCACTGGACTGCCAGGGAATTTCCATGGCAGTCCTGTTTCTAATTTTTTATTACTCAAGGGCTTCCCTGGTGGCTCAGCTGGTAAAGAATCTGCCTGCCCGTGTAGGAGACACAACAGATGCGGGTTAGATCTTTGGATTGGGAAGATCTTCTGGAGAAGGGAACGGCAACCCTCTCCAATATTCTTGCCTGGAAGATTCTATGGACAGAGGAGCCTGGCAGGGTACAGTCCATGAGTTTGCAAAGAGTCAGACATGAATGAACATGCACATAAACACACGACATTGCTTTTCATAGCAATTTACTTACTGTTTAATTTATTGGGTCTTTATTGCCATTTAGTTTGTAAGTAAGCCAGTTCCAAATCTCCTGTTGAAGGTCAAGATTGTAGGGTCACTTTCAGTACAACCTGGATTCCCCAAAATCAAAGTCTCAGAGAAAGCTATACTTATGAGCAGTTTAATAGAAGTGTGACTGAGGAAAAGGAAAAATGGAAAGAGAGATTGAAGCAAAACAAATAAATAAATAATGGATTATCAATTTGGCTATAGCAGCAAGTTACAAGTTTTTTGCAAAGTCTTTTGAAAAACATCTTAGGATCATCAGGCAGGAAAGAAAGAGGAAACATTTATCAGGAGGTGTCTATCTTCTACCAGTGATTAGACTGTGAGTTCCAGGATAGTAGAGAGAGATTTGTATCTGTATTATTCACTCTTATATACCCAGTACTATGGTTGACAGAATAAATATTTATGGAATGAATGAATAAATTTCTTTGTAATTATAATCCATTATCCCCTCAAGTATTGTTTCTGCCCCATTCTCCCTCTCCTCTGATCAGAGAATTTTAATTATATGTAAGTTAGACCTTCTCATTCCTCTCATATCTTTGTGTATTTAATAACTCTTTAATATTTATCACACTTCCTTCCCACTACACAAAAGAAGATTTTCTCAGATACATTTTTTTTAGTTCACTAATGTACTATTCAGCTACATCATAAATAAAATTTTTGTTTTGTTTTTATTTTTTATTTATTTTTTCTATAAATTTATTTATTTTAATTGTAGGCTAATTACTTTACAATATTGTATTGGTTTTGCCATACATTGACATGAATCCGCCATGGGTATATATGTGTTCCCCATCCTGAACCCCCCTCCCTCTTCCCTCCCCATCCCATCGCTCTGGGTCATCCCAGTGCACCAGCCCCGAGCACCCTGTGTCATGCATCGAACCTGGACTGGTGATTTGTTTCACATATGATAATATATATGTTTCAATGCCGTTCTCCAAATCATCCCACCCTTGCCCTCTCCCACAGAGTCCAAAAGACTGTTCTATGCATCTGTGTATCTTTTGCTGTCTCAGATACAGGGTTATCATTACCATCTTTCTAAATTCCATATATATGCATTAGTATACTGTATTGGTGTTTTCTTTCTGGCTTGCTTCACTCTGTATAATTGGCTCCAGTTTCATCCACCTCATTAGAACTGATTCAAATGTATTCTCTTTAATGGCTGAGTAATATTCCGTCGTGTATATGTACCGCAGCTTTCTTAGCCATTCGTCTGCTGATGGACATCTAGATTGCTTCCATGTCCTGGCTATTATAAACAGTGCTCCAGAGAGATCATATGGGGTGGGAGGTGGGAGGGGGATTCAGGATTGGGAGCTTGTATACACCCGTGGTGGATTCATGTCAATGTATGGCAAAACCAATACAGTATTGTAAAGTAAAATAAAGTAAAAATAAAATAAAATAAAATAAAAAATAAATAAAAATAAACAGTGCTGCAATGAACACTGGGGTACATGTGTCTCTTTCAATTCTGAAATTTTTTAATAATCATATTTCACTAATAGAGTCTGTGACTTTTCTTCAAACCCACATGGTTATAATATATCAGTTTTGGGGGAGTTGCTTATGGTTTAAATTTATTTCTTTAAACTAATCCAATTATATTTTCTATCTGCTTATTCTAAAATTAGTTGTCAGTTATGAATGTTCTATTTCCTCTGCTGGCTAAAACTCATTATATCTTATTTTGTTGGTTATTTTTGCTTTTTGACTAGGTATTTCTAGTTCGTGTAACACCTTCCACTGATATAATTTGAGAATTTTATGAAGGCAAACTTTTGCAAAACCAGATTTGCATTTGCTTCTACATGTCTGCTGGTAACATTAGTCAGCAGGAATAACTAGTTCAACTAAATTAAAAGATTTTCAATTTGGAGTCTATGACTACAGGCTAGAGGTCATGTTAAGGTTATATGAGCTTTGGTATTCATAAAGGAGAACTCTTTTTTTCACAACTCATTGCTAAGGTTTTAAATAAGCAATTTTCTGTTTTATGCTTTTGGAAGCTTAAGTTTATTCAAGTTTACTCTTAATTTGGTGAAGATGTCATTTTGGTTCTCAGATTTATGCAAGCATGTCTTCAATTAGATTCTATATATTGTCAGAAAAGGGAAGCACAAGTTTGCTGCTGCTGCTAAGTTGCTTTAGTCATGTCCAACTGTGTGTGACCCCATAGATGGCAGCCCACCAGGCTCCACCATCCCCTGGATTCTCCAGGCAAGAACACTGGAGTGGGCCTGACAAAAAATTCAGATTCAGTGGTTGTTTACCAATTCAGGGTACTAAATTCACTTGATTTTTTGGCTTCTCAATATTCTTTGATTTCTAATCAGCTCACTGATGCATCTAAAATAATTAAAATTTTGTTCATTATATCTGAACATTTTCAAGGAGAGATTTAAGTGATGCTATCTAGTTTGACCCCCTGCTAGAAATAAAAGATGAATATATAATTCTCTAAATTACTTAATAACTAAAATTTAACAATTAACATTTATTGAATATAATCTATATATCTGGCCTGTGGTGCTTAGTCACTCAGTCATATTAAGACTCTTTGTGACCCCATGAACAGCAGCCCACCAGGCTCCTCTGTCAACGGGATTCTCCAGGCAAGAATACTGGAGTGGGTTGCCATTTCCTTCTCCACCTGGCCTATAGCAGGCCTTTAATATATACCATCTCTAGAAATGCCACTAACAACATTAGAAGAGAGGTTTTCATGAAGATTCTCAGCTTAGAAAGGTATGTAATAAAATGCTGAATATCCCATAGATTACAAATAATGAAGTCTGCCTACAAGCTTGACTTCAGAAATGGAACTGTAACTGAAGATTTATTTTGAAAATGATTTATCCTTTCAAGAATACTGTTAAATATTTTCTAGGAAATATGAATTTATAGGCCACCAAGAAAGAGCAGAGTCCAATTTTAGATGGACAATGAGCACATTTCACTTTAATGCTATTGTCCAATTGTCCTAATCACTACTAAGCAATATATGACACCAGAAATCCAATTACATTTCAATTTGCATCAATCAGCATGACAAATATATTATACCCTGAGAAGTAACTCCTCAAATCTTGTTTCCCAAACCAAATTGTAGTGAACATTCCACTCATCAGTGACACCAAACTATCATACAAATCTAGGAAAGTAATAACCAAATGATGTTTCAAAGGAAAAATGAAAATAAAGAGAGTAACAAATAAATAAAATTCATAATCAGTATTCTAAAAAATTTTTTTAAATATCAAAGCAAAATTGTTTATACTTTGTAATAATTTACTATTTTTATAAAGATAAATTGCCTGACATCATAGAAATAATTTAATTTGTCTTTACTACATATCTGAAGTATACTGTCAACAGAAATTCAACAAAAAGATAACCCCTCTAGAAAAAAAATATGTTGAGGTATAAAATTGATTTTATAAAAGACATATACCATTCATTCAGACACTAAATGTGCTTATTTTAAAACTTCAAAATAGCCACTGAAAGTGTCATTGGAAGCATAAATTATTGACATATTTTTGACAGCCAATAAGAGGCAATGTTTAAAAAATCAGGTGCAATAAACAGTGCATTTTAAAGAGGAAGGAAAACAACTTAATTCTCTCTGAAAATCACTTCTATATCTTTTGACTAAGATCAAGTTAGTATCTGTTCTTAGCAGTTTACTAGTTCCTGAATATACCAGTAAAATTAAAAAAGAAAAAAAAATGTTTCCTATCACATCCAAAGTCACTACAGATTTTTTAAAAGAAGACTTATAAATGGTTGAATTCCATTTAAAGGACAGCATAACAACCCACTCCAGTATTCTTGCCTGGGCAAGAATCCCCATGGACAGAGGAGGCTGGTAGGCTACAATCCATGGGGTTGCAGAATCAGACATGACTGAATGACTAAGCAGAGAACAGCACAGCAAACTCCATTTAATTGAAAAATTCACAAAGAATTGTATTCTTAATCTTGAAAAATTAAAACATTGTGCTCAACATCAACCATTCTACAGTCATTTGGCATTTGAAGCAAACTGAAAAAATGAAAAAGCTTGATAAGTGGTTGCCTCATGAGCTGACCACAAATCAAAAAAATTGTCTCTTTGAAGAGTTACTTCTCTTATTTTATGCAACAACAAAGAACTATTTCTCAATCGGATTGTAACATGTGACAAAAAGTGGATTTTATAGGGCAACCAGTGATGACCAGGTCAGTGGTTGGATCAAGTGAAAGTGAAAAATGAGAGTCACTGTCATGTCCGACTCTTTGCAATCCCATGGACTATATGGTCCATGGAATTCTCCAGACCAGAATGCTGGAATGGGTAGCCTTTCCATTCTCCGCGGGATCTTCCCAACCCAGGGATTGACCCAAGTCTCCCACATTGCTGGTGGATTCTTTATCAGCTGAGCCACAGGGGATTGAGAAGAAGCTTCAAAGTACTTTCCAAAGACAAACTTGCAGCCAAAAAACATCATAGTCACTGTTCTGTTGTCTGCTGCTGGTCTGATCCACTACAGCTTTCTGAATCCTGGTGAGACTATTACAGCTGAGAAGTATGCTCAGCAAATTGATGAGATGCACCAAAAACTACAACACTTGCAGCCGGCACTGGTCAACAGAAAGGGCCAAATTTTTCTCTATAGCAACGCCTGACCAAATGTCACACAACCAATGCTTCAGCAGTTGAATGAATTGGGATACAAAGTTTTGCCTCATCTACCCTATTCACCTGACCTCTCACCAACTAACTACTACTTCTTCAAGCATCTCAAAAACTTTTTGCAGGGAAAATGCTTCCACAACTAGCAAGATGCAGAAAATACTTCATCAAATCCTGAAGCACAGATTTTTATGCTACAGGAGTAAACTTATTTTGCATTGGCAAACATGTATTGATTACAATGGTTCCATTTTGATTAATAAAGATATGTTTGGGTCTAGTTATAATGGTTTAAAATTCATGGTCCAAAACCCCAATTATGTTTGCACCAACCTAATATCAGTTGCTCTAGAAATATCCCCTTTAGCTTTATTAGCATGTCTGCCTTTTTTAGAAAAGTATTTCATTTCATCTGAATATTGCTTCCTTCTTTCACTCTAGACTTAATCATTGACTTGTCATGGAACTTCTGTTACTAGAAGAAAACAGTGTACTATCTTTCACAATACAAAATAACAAGACTTTTTCAACATAAACACTGTAGCAACCCAATGATCAACTAAATCTAACCATTTCTCCCTCTATCTCCCAATTCTCTACCATCCTTTCTCATTCCCGCTACTGAGGTTTCTTCCTAACTCTTCTGCTGCTGGTGCTGCTGCTAAGTTGCTTCAGTCATGTCGGACTCTGTACGACCCCAGAGACGGCAGCCCATCAGGCTCCTGTGTCCCTGGGATTCTCCAGGCAAGAACACTGGAGTGGGTTGCCATTTCCTTCTCCAATGCATGAAAGTGAAAAGTCAAAGTGAAGTTGCTCAGTCGTGTCCGACTCTTAGTGACCCCATGGACTGCAGCCCACCAGGCTCCTCCTAACTCTCCTACTTACCTCCATTGTAGCTCTTGTACAGTTTGTCCTTCACAAAAGAGCCAGAGTAATTTTTTCAGAGTTTTAATTTTGAAATCCAAATCCAAATATGACCATCCCCTGCTGAACATAATTTAATGGCTTCTCATTTTACTAAGGACAAAGAGAAAATTCATTCCTACCCTCCATAGTTTACAATGATTTGGCACCAACTTATTTCACTTAATCTCAGTCTCTCCCTCCCTTCCTCTATGCCACAGGTGTGCTGCCTTCAAACCATTAACTTTATCATGTTTATTCATGTTCCAAGAGTTTACCCTATATTATTCAAGGAACAAAATCTTCAGTTCCTTCTTCAAATAGTAATTTACATTTATCCTTCAGTTTCAGCTCAATAATCCCTTTCTCAAAAACAGCTTCCTCAATCTTATGTACTAGGGAAATGCTACCCCATTGTACAGCTTAATGGTATTGAGAATCTCAGATATGAAGCTCTTAAACACAGCTGCAATTTTATGTTGTTTTGTGTGTAACTAATTGGATATTTTTGATATAGTATAATAAGTGCCATGAGAATATAGGCCTTATTAATTGTCATATTTTCAATACATAGCAGACAAACTGAATAGACATTTTTTCAAAGAAGTCATACAAATGGTCAATAGGTATATGAAAAGGTGCTCAACATCACTAGTAATTACAGAAATGCAAATCAAAACTACAATAAGAGGCCACATCTAAACTGTTAGAATGGCTATCAGTAACAAGTCAAGAGATGACAAACATTAGTGAGGATATAGAAAAGAGAGAACATGTGTGCACAGTCGGTGGGAAATAAACTGGCACCACTGATTTCTATATCAGTGAAAACTTATACAGACTCCTTGAAAAATTAAAAATAGAACCATAGGATCTAACAATTCCATTTCTGTTTATTCAAAGGAAATGAAAACAGGATCTCAAAATGATATCTGCACTCCCTTGTTCATTGCATCATTATTCTCAATAGCTAAGACATGGAAATAAGTGTCTGTCAACAGATGAATAGATAAAGATGAATGGATTATATATAATGTATATATATTAAAATTATCTGTATGTATATATATATACTTAATGGAATATTATTCAGCCATGAGAAAAAAGGATATCCTGCCTTTTGCAGCAATGTGGGTGAACACTGAGGAACTTAGATTATGTCAAATGAAATAGCCAGACAGAGAAAGACAAATATTGTATGATTCATTTATAAATGGGTTCATAAAAACAAAACTCATAGAAACAGGGACTAGAATGGTCATTACCAGGGGATAGAGGTGGGGAAAAAAGAAAGAAGTTGGTTGAATAGTACAAGCTTCCAGCTAAAAGATGAGTAATTCTAGGGATTGAATGTACAGCATACTGTTGATACTATTGTGTTGTATACTGGAAAGTTGCAAAGAGTGTAAAGCTTAGGAGACCAGGCCTAGAAGTGGCATATATCATTTTCACCCATATTACAGTGACCAGAATGTAGGCACATCATCTCACTCAACCTCAAGAAAGTCTTGGAATATTTCTGTACCAAGAGAAGAAGTAAAATTGATTATCTAGGCACATAGCACCATTTCTACTGCTCAAGATAAAACAACTTTTCATTTTGGGTGTGTTTTTATAAAGGGCTTTTTGTGGCTTTAAATCATGGTGGTGGTGGTTTAGTCGCTAAGTCATGTCCGACTCTTGCGTCCCCATGGACTGTAGCCTGCCAGGCTCCTCTGTCCATGGGATTTTCCAGGCAAGAATACTGGAGTGGGTTGCCATTCCTTTAAATCATACATTCTAGTTAAGATACACTTCAGTGTAAGCACTCTTCTAGAGGATCAGAATAACTTACTGACAGGAATGTAATAATTTTTTGATAATATATGGGTTATTCTGTTTTAATACTTTATCTCTAAAGAGATACCACTTATCCTTTCTGCAAATTTACACAATAGAATTAGAGAAAAAGTACATCAAGTTTGAAACAGGTCTACTTCCCCTAGCCTATACAGAAAAACCCCAGGATGAAGTAACCCTTTTGAAAAACTACATGGGCCAAGTTTTTAAAGTTATGTCAAACAGTACTATTCACACTTTTTAAACAAATTGAAAAAGGCTTTATCTATGCACCCAGATACAGATTACATTGATCGATCAAGCACTGCCCTTCTTTTTGAAAGCAAGTAACTCAAAGATCATAAAATGTTTAATCAAACAATGTTTTTCAGTTTTTTGGGGGGTTACTATTTAGTTGGAGAAGGAAATGGCAACCGACTCCACTACTCTTGCCTGGAAAATCCCATGGATGGAGGAGCCTGGTAGGCTACAGTCCATGGGTTCACATAGCCAGACATGACTGAGTGACTTCACTTTTTCACTATTTAGTATGCCCTATTTACTTTGTCCATGCATTATTTTTGGTAGAAGTTCACATGCCAGAGGCAGTTTCTTATATCTTGGATATAAACCAAGCAAAATGGAGAATTCACCTTTTATGCTGAATATTCTATTTGCAGATTTTATACATTGATAGCACAGCTATTCTAATTATAGGAACACTATTTTCTAGAATTTAGCATAAGCTTCCAAGAGGCTTAAAATATTCAGATCTTTGTCCCAAGTCTTAACTTCCTTTGTCTGTGCAATGGTAAGCTCACTAGAGTGCCTAACTCTGAAGAATGACTTCAGCAATACCCACGGAATAATTTATGAAGTTACCATTCCTTTTGGGCCTTGTGTCTAACCAGCAAAATGATCTTCCTAGCTCTTTTTCCTCTAGGCCATTTCCTAAGGTGGCAGAATGGCTCTATTATTGTTTTACTGTAGCTATTTTAGAAAAAAATCTAGGCCCTCAGGATCTCATTCAAACTTTTGTTCCCAAGTACTTTAGGTGAAATCAAATATCATGAAATATTTACAATTTGTACTTAACTCTGAAGGAACACTTTGGGAGGGGACTAGGGATATAAAGACTGGAGATAAGAGAGCATAGCATTATAACAACGGTTCTGAAAATTTTATGCTCTGCTTGGCAAAAATTATCTGTATAGATTAGATACTCACTTTTGGCAGTTTCAAGTCATACTCTTTTTCAGGATCTGATGGCCCATAGCTGGATGCCTCCTGGTGCCAATAGGCATTTCTGCTGTTGTTTCTATTTGGAGGACAATTCAGGAAAAGAGAGTTAATAACAATCAGAGAAAGCCCTGTTGAATTGGAGCTGGTACACATTCTGTTTGTGGCTCCCTATGGAAATGCTTATGTTGAAATAATCTTTAGGAGGGAGAAAAAGAATTGTGCATTTATGCCATCCTCATGAAATAAGAATATGGTGAGCTCACTACTGCATTGTCAGATTACGATAGAGTCCAAATATAAATAATTGCAACAACATCAAAAAACTTAGACATCACTTATAAGAATTACTTAGACATCACTGAGCAAGGCATACAATAATTTTTTTTTTAATGATGAGGAGTTAGAGATCATGCTTATATGCATTCTACAGATTTTGAAAAATATATAATGTATACTCAAAAGAGCCCTGTATGGGTACACACATACTAATCCTATTCTCACTTTAGCTATTAATTTTATTTTGATATCTCTGAATTCTTATTATTTTCTGATTGTTCAAACTAAGTTTCATCAAGTTCCAAAACTAAGATTCTGGAATGTTTTATTTCAACACACTATAGATCAGAATTACATAACAGAAATATGATGTGAGCCACAAGTCCAAATCACAACTTTTTAGCAGACACATTAAAGAAAGTGAAAAGAAACAGGGGAAAACAGTCTTGTTAATAGATTTTACTTCATTTAATAGATTCAAAATATTATCATTTCAACATATAATCAATATTTTAAAGTATCAATATGATACTTTAATCCATTCAGTCTTAAAGTTGTATTTTTTAGACAGTTTATCTCATTTCACACTAGCCATACTTTAAGAACTCAATAACCACACCTGGCTATTGGCTATGATATCAGACAGGATGACTGTATAATATCTGATATCTTTAGTTTTAAAAAGAAAAAGTCTTTATCATTGAGTAGCAATATGAATGGATCAGGAACATCAAATTTGGTGGTTTCATTTACACAGGTTTCAAAGTTCTCACAATTTTATTGTGATATATTTCAATGTAACATATTGTGATTGTAATATAATTCATTGTAATATATTTTTGTTTTATTTGTATTGCAATATATTTGTATTATATTGTATTGCATTTGTATATACAATGCAAATATATTTTCATTGCACTATATTCCAGGAACACACATTGAATTTTATAATTGTTCATTTCTTTTTAAGAATATTTTCTGCAAACCAAGCACAATTTTCAAATACTGTTATTTCTTTTCTTAGGAATACCAACACTTCCAATGTGAGGCTTTGCAGACTGAATATATTAACTAGATAACTTGTCTCATAAGGTATGTATATTGATAGAAAAATAACAAAAACAATGATCTGATGAAACTGCTAGTATTTAAAACTATATTCCTGGGAGAAAACCTAGTAGATAGGTTTTCTATCTAGTAGACAGATAATACATAGTAGACCGGGTATTATTTCTTCTTCAACTGATACTTACCAAGAAGAATAGGAAGAGAAAAAGTGGGAGGAGAATGAAAAGAAAGAAGACCAGGGGAGGAGGGCAAAGAAGAAGGAGGGAGAGGAGGAGAAGAAGAGAAATAACAATAACAATGTTCAACAGGAACAAAGAGGAGGAGACAGAAGAGATGGAGAGGGGCAGGCAGAAAGGAAGAGAAAGAAAACCATCAAAGGCTCATGCCTTTAACTAGGAATGAATTTGACAATATTTCACTGACAAAAAGTCATTTCTGAAGGGACCTCATTTCTTTCATTCCATCCACAGCTACTACGCATTCAACACCTGGAAGAAGGCATGCCTTTTTTTTTTTTTTGGCATGCACCTCACATCATGTGGGATCTTACTTCCCTGACCAGGGATTGAACCAGCACCTCCTGCAGTGGAGATGCAAGGTCTTAAACTGGACTGCCAGGGAAGCCCCTGAAGAAACGTATGGCTCTTGCTGAGAGCAACTGCCAACAAAAAAGACAGGTAGCTGGAGCTAGGAAAGACTTTGAGATAGACACACACTGAGAAATTCCCTCTGCTGCATTCTGACAGATGTTATCTGCTTAAATACTTCCTGTCAACAAGAATTGACTACCTCTGAGGCAGCACGTTTTCTTTATAGACTGTGGCATTCACTGGAAAGTTCCCTCCGGAGGCTGCAGTTGATCATTCACGGGTTCATTGTGCTGGGCTGTCCTCTGGGGATAACATAAATCTGCCCATCTACCTTATAAGAGAATCCCAGAAATATTTTAAAATTATTTTCTTCTTATCACAATCATTTTATTTATTTCTTCCTTCTTATAAAACATATTTTAGCCCCCTTGCCATGTTAATTTTTGTATTTTAAACGTGCATTATTAGGTGCATGCTATTTTTAAATGTTTTGCTTAGAGCTAAATATTCTAGATACAGTCAGTGATAAATTTATTAGATCATAATTTTTCATGATCTGGGAATTATAAATTTATTAAAGAGGGCTAAGAATAGACTTACCATTTTATTAACCACATAATAAATTCAGTTTATTCATTACAGATATTTGTTGAAAAGCTATGTATTGGCATAAATGTTGTGGTGGCTCAGTGGCAAAAATAATCTGCCTGCTAATGCAGGAGTCACAGGATATGCAGCTTTGACCCCCAGGTTTGGAAGATCCCCTGGAGGAGGAAATGGCAACCCATTTCAGTATTCTTGCCTGGAAAATCCCATGGTCAGAGAAGCCTGGAGGGCTACAGTCCAAAGGGTTGTGAAGAGTCAGACACAACTAAGCACTCACACTCTCAAGTACAAAAAGTTGTGTTTAAAAAATGAATAAGACACAGTCTCTTCTTGGAGTAGCTTCTGATCCAATGGGACAGACAGCAGCTAGTATATACTCATGGAGGTGAAGATGCAGAGGAGAAAGTTGCAGCTTAGTCTGGAAAATACTATATATATTAGACTGGTCAAAATGTTCATCCACGTTTTTCTGTAACATCTTATGGAAACATTTGAACAAACTTTGAATTTTTATGGCTAACTCAATATATTATTTGAGCAATTAAAATCATTATACTTTTCCATCTGTAGTGCCACCAAGCCAGATTGCTTTGGCCCACAGTATATTAAAATTTGTACAAAGCAAAGTATTCACATAAATCTATGTGAAGAAATTTACATTTATTCTAGTGAAAATTCATCTTTGTTCATTCATTTCCAACATAGTTTGGAATGTGAATTTTGTCAGACATCTTTTTGGACTTTTCTATCTGCAAAGTGGGTACCATGTGTTTTACTCAAGTCATGGATACAATTCTCAAAAAGTACTGAGAGATGGTACACACATCTGTGAAGCTACATGAAGGGTTTCTCATCCAGTTCATACTTTTATCATCTTATTCACAAGGATAGAATAGAGTGCTGTATCCAAATATTTCTGAAAATAACATAATAATTATGCCATTTCTCTGTACCAAGCAGTCATATGTAAAGTGGATTTGGTTTGCTGTCAGTCTTCTTAATGAGTGTATGCTCCATTCTTAAGAATGACTGGCAGAAACTATGTTAGCTGGCTATGAAGTCCTAAGGCTTAACTCGGAGAGGTGACTGCCCTTTACTGTCTTCTCTATATAATTATAAATGCAGAAGGAAGCAAGATTTTAATATAATATATAATAGATATATAATATAGTCAATTGTATATGTATTTATATTTACTGTTTTATATATATATATAATTATATAATATAGAGAGAGCATTAATAAAATAATTTACTTCAGTCTCCAAACAGTGACTCCCAGCTATGGGAACAATAGCCACATCCAAAAGAAAAAAAAAAAAAAAAAAAAAGAATATGTTTCCATGGCTAAAACAGGGGATTAGGAAGTATTTTCCTATCAAAAACTGTTATATAATGGTCAGATGTATGCAGAATAGTTCAGTTAACACAATATTTTAGAAATATGATAGGTTAAAAGACTTTTCAGAGCTGGTCAGGGAGTTTCACTGCAATTTATAGCATTATTTCAAAGAGAAAATGGGTTTTAAAATCCCAATAATGGATTTTTCAAACTAACTCTTTAAAACACAATCCAATTACAGGTCTAAATGGCCTGAAGTGTAGTTTCAGTTTCACAAAAATCCAAATGTATGTGTGGATGTATTTTATGAATATTTGCTTTAAATAAATTTCTATAAAACATAGAAATAAGTGAACTTTGTACCTTTATTGGTATACATAAAAGCTAGTAAAGATAAACATAATTGCAATTCAGAAAGATTACTATTTTCATCAAAACTACACATTTGAATTTATTTTCAGTCTTATCCATAATATAAAACAAACTTTGATTATTTAGAAATTATCATTGATAAAAGATAATTTTCATTATACATTGGGATATCATGACCATTACTTTCAAAAGTTCACATTTACCAAAATGATTTCATGTCTTCCAACCATTTTAAAAGAAAATGAAAGTGAAAGTCATTTAGTCTTTGCAATCCCGTGGACTATAAAGCCCATGGAATTCTCCAGGCCAGAATGCTGGAGTGGGTAGGCTTTCCCTTCTCCAGGGGATCTTCCCAACTCAGAGACTGAACCCAGGTCTCCCACATTGCCGGCAGATTCTTTACCAACTGAGCTATCAGGGAAGTCCACCCATTTTAATGATACTTTAAAAAGTAAAATACAGATAAATTTTAGGGGTGTTTAACAACTAATAAATTCTGTTAAGTCCACCCAAGTTAGCACTAGGCTTCCCAGGTGATGCTAGTATTAGAGAACCACCTGCCAATGCAGTAGACATGAGAGACTTGGGTTCAATCCCTGGGTCAGGAAGATCCCCTGGAGGAGGCTATGGCAACCCACTCCGCTATCCTTGCTTGGAGAACCCTGTGGACAAAGGACCCTGGCAGGCTACAGTTCATAGGGTCACAAAGAGTCAGGCATGACTGAAGTGACTTAGCATGCAAACAAGTTAGCACTAATTTAAACTACCTCTAGATGAAGTAAGGTATAAGATAATCTTTCTGCCACATACAAAATATAACTAAGCAGTTTTAATAACATGATACTGAGTATAAATATATTAAATATTGTAGATTTTTTATTTCTTTGAGGAAATTTTCATATGCAACATTAAAAAAAAGTTGTGCTTCTTTCTATAATTATTAATAGCACTAATTACTGAATATTTCTGTATGCCTGACCCTGTGTAGTGCTATCCATCCTATTTTTCTTATTAAATCATCAGAACAAAACTATAGGTAAGGATCGTTATTCCCATTTTACAGATAACATTGTGGCTCAGGACACCATTTTCCAAGATCACATAACTAGAAGGAACAGAGTGAAGATCTGATCTTGTTTCTCCTTGACTCCAAAGTCTTTGTACTTAACCACCATGATATACTACTATTTTAAAAATAGCATTTGGTGAGAGAGGAAGAATTTCATTATAGTAGTTATGATAATTACCTGATTGTTACTCTGACATGTAGCTACATTAGTAGAAAGGGTTTTTGTCACTTTTTTAGCACTAGGCACTTAGAATTTGCATGCTAGGGTCAAAAGGCATTTCACAGATAGAAGTTATAATAACTTAATGACTGAGTCCATAGAGGAAAAGTATTTTGATCACTTCCCTTAGCCAATGACATCTGTTCTTTTCTCAGTTATTTCTACTTTTCTAAGCCCTCTGACAGGCACTTGCCCATCTCTAATTCCCATTAGGAGCACTAGTGGCATTGCAGTTTTTCAAGATTTTTAAAGTCTCCCGGATTCTATGCATGACATATGGTTTCAGTAGGGAACTACTGATTGCACAGTGAAGCCTGTTATTTCTTCCACTTTTCACGGCTCTGCTCACAGCATGCTGGCAGCTGAGCTGCGAATAGGATTTTAAGGTTCAGCATGAGATCCAGGAGCCCTGAAACAACAACAATAATAAAAGTGGGCTCTGGTTTTGTGCTGGAGGCAAGTTCTGCTTTCTGTATTCAGAACTTTTTGAAGGGGAGCATTGGAAGTCAAAAAGACAGGAAATGAAAATGTTACCCAGACCCCAGCTTCTACAAGGAAAAACTCTTGCTCCTTTGAAATTGGAATTTTTTCTAGGTACTGATGTAAGCAAACTACAATACAGCTTTATTTCCTTTTCTGTGATGTGAAATGCCACAATCTCAGCCAAAGTTTTAAGAAATGCCATGACACACATAAAAACAGTCAATTATGTTGCTGAAATAATCCAGGCACATTTTTCTCTCCAGAAACACTCTGCTATATTTTACATGAGAAATGACTACAAATACATGTGTCAGAAGTCCTCCTCAGTGTGAACCCTGGGTCTTGAGATATCGATGGATTAACGCTTGTAACCTTCAGTTCTAATTGGAATAAAGTCCATGTCTGCCTTAAAAAAAAGAAAAAACTATTTCCTGAAAATCAGTGTGCTTTTAACAACAAAGGCCAAATTCTTTATTGTTACATGAACATGAGAAGGTTCATATAGGTCTCTATTTATGTTGGCCGCATGAAATGATCTTAGTCATTTAAGGTGCAACACTGACACGAAAAACCCAAAACAATCAAAAGAAGTAAATTGTTGATGACTGGGCCTACAGCTAAGGTAGAAACAATTTCCAATTCCCAAATATGTGTGATATAAAGAGGAGCAGGGTAAGGCTAGGCTACTACCACCTTTGTTAGCAGTAAGTAGTCTAAGAAGTCTACTAAGTCTTAGACCTACTACGAGGTCTAAGAGGTAGGTGACCAAGTGAAAAAAACCCTGGAGTCATACGACGTGAGGTCTCACTATGTGTTTGCTACTTACAAGTTTTTTGATATGAGATAGGCTTCTTCAATTTTCTGAAGTATAGTTTTCTCATTCATAACTTAGGGCTTAAAAGTATTTATCTTATCTTGGGAAATAACTGAATGAATCTTTCATATTTCTGCACATATTTTGAGCAAAGGAAGTGGCAGCTTGTGTTCTGGATTACCTTTCTGGGAATGTTTGTATAGCAAATAACATTTGAAGTTTAAAAAATCTCTGTGGAGAAGAGACAAGAATTATTTGTTGTCCAGGATAGTAAAGATAAGGTCTCCCAGTGGGGCAAATGTTAAAGAATTTTTCCAGCAGCTCTTTTTTTTTTTTTCCTGAACCTTTGGGTTCTTCTCCTATAAAGCAAGCAACTGAATGTGATGCCACCTGGCCCTAGTTGCATTGCCCTAGGAACTGGGGCTCAAGAAACTGACACAAGTGATGTTACTCTGGCAAATGCTATTATTTGAGTGTTATACTGACCTTTGCCTCTGAGCCAGAATCTATGGCCAGTATCCATGAAACTACGGAAGATAAACATGTTAGCTTGTAAATGGAGTGAAATCTCAGACCTTTCATAGTTCTTGACATTCACAAAATTTCTATGAAGAATTAAAAATGAAAATATTTGGAAAGATGTAATAAAATATCTTACAAAATAGAGTCATTAATTAACCAAGATTAACTTAATTCATTAATTAATAATCAATTAACTAAGATTCAATTAATCTAGGTTATCATTATCAATATGATGATTAACAGTGATTTTTGTCTTGAGTACTTTGTTATTCCAAAATACAAATGAAATAATACACATGTACAGAAATTTTCTAGAAAATAGTTTGAGTTGTATGTTTAAATCAAGAAACATTATTAAACATCTTTGATACAAGTTATCAAATAAAGCCAAAGTAAACTATTTGCAGTCTACAGAATGAAAAAAAAAAATGCAAACGGTCTATCTGATAAGGAATTAATATTCAGAATATATAAGGAACTCATAATCCAGTAGCAAAAACATCTGATTTAAAATGAACATGTATATATATATGTATTATAAATGTATACATACTTAAAAATTCTCTGCCCTCAAAAGTCCTACATTCTAGTTTGAGAAACAGGATCCAAACCTATGAAAAATTATGTAATGATATAACATTAGACTTACAATCATGAAGAAAGTTGATGTCATAAAACAGTTTGGCAATAATTTGCCAAATAAGTGATATAAATTGTGCTTTGGAATTTAGAAAAAAGAGAAATTTGAATGCTTGCTATTCCCAAAGTCTCCCTTTATGGAAGATATTTCCTTATGTAAGATATCCTACTTATTACCAGAATCTTATTATCTTGGCCATGGATGTTTAAAAACTTTTATGATACTTGAGTCAAGGTCTTATGGGTCCTAGAACAGTACCTCAAATTACTGCATTCTTGATGGTAATATATGAATTCAATCAAATATTCTTTCTGAAGGAGTTTACCTATTATATGGGAGAGTTAGTATATAAAAGAATAATACAATATAGAAGGGATACATAAATAAAGAAATAAGTAGAAATAATGATTCAGGAAATCCAGAAATCAGAGGCATGATGTTGAAAAAAATAGTCAAGAGTCTAAAAAACACAGAGACAAGACAATGATGGGACATTAAATTAGGACATCCCTTTCTCAGGGCACAAACCAACAAAATTGCTGGTTTTGTTTTCTGAGATCATCCCAGGCTGAGCTGTTGCCTTTACATGAAGAAAGTATCAGTTACCAATGAGCTCTGCCTTGAATCTACTGAGGTTTGTTTCCGCCTCTTTTACCTGCCCATTAACTCTTACAAAGTCCTCATTAATGAAAGGAATTTGAATTACCAGTCGGTAACAATTTGAAAAAGTCTTAACACATGGATGCTGGGAATAGCAAAGCCCTCAAAAGACTTCCCATGCAGGACATAAGCCCCAAATAAGCAAAAACATGCCCAGAGGACAATGAGTAGACCCATCTGTTTGGAAGAGAGTTTCGGAGCAGATACAGCTCTGTGCCTATATAATGAAGAGTCTTAAGAGCAAGCCTAAGGAGTCCAAATATTATTCAATTTATAATTAAAAATATATGTGCTACTTTTTATGCAGAAAAAAAAAAAGATCAAAGTCTGCTCATCAGTATGAGAGAGGGGGCACTAACTTCATGCAGACCCATGAGTAATAGTGATGACGTAGACAAGCTACTCTGAACCCTGAAAGGCAGGGGGGAGCCCAGGTTCACTTCACACTAAAAATAGTGTCTTCTTTCCCTCCCCACTTCCCCTTCTCCTAGGTTTTATATTAATAGTATTTTCTTTCATCTCCCTTCCTCTGCATACTCACTCATACATGTTCCTTATCCCCTCATACGCTCAAATGTACGAATGAAGACACTTTGTTTCCTAGTGTTCCCTAGTGTCCATTTATATAATGCTAACAATTTTATATTTCTTTCTCTTAAACTCATTTAAATTGAGCTGCTTTTTAATTTTATATGTCCTTTGATCAAAGCCTTCTGCTGTAAAAGTTTCTGTGGCTCCCCCAGGCTTACCTGGGCACTCTTTAATTTTTAAAAGCTGCTTCCATACTCCCATCATTTCTTTGCTTTAATATAATTTCCCCATCTGTCTCATCTGCTAATGTATAAACTCTTTTAGGTTAAAATTGTTTTTTAATCATCTCTATGTTCTCAGAGACTGGCACAGTGCCTGCCAAATTAAAGGTAATAATACCTTTGAATAAATGAACTAAATCTTTCACCTCTAGTTTAGCATAAAATTTAAGATATTCACATGTAGTAATGTATAAGAGGTGATGTCATTTGCCAGAATCAATAATCATCGTCATTTTGTTTCTGTTACATTAAATGAAATTGCACTGGAGAGTATTGTTCCTTCTTGATTTATCTCTTCCCACATGTCACGTCTCACAGCAGTTGGAGTAGTACAAGAGATTTATGTCTTTTCCAAAGGCATAAAAATTAATCTGATTTTTAATTATTTTTCCCAATAGCATATAAGCTTCAATTTAGTTTCTACTTAGGATCAATATTGATTTAAGTTCCTTTAGTAGTTTCACCTTTTTAAAAACAAGCCATGTCATAGCCAACCTCATAAAATTATGCCCTACTGCTCATTAATATTAATCACAGGCATTAAATTTAATTTTCTCATTGGGGTTTAGGGAGGTATAGAAATAAGCAGGAGACACAATCCTTCTTCCCTGAATCAAATTGGGATGATTCCTAGCGGTCAGCACAGTCCACAGCCAAGTGCAAAGTGTATTCTATTCTTTGCTAAGAAACAAATTCTGAGCATGCTCAATCTTACTGTTTACCATGGAGTATAGTTGTATGCCTTAAGTAAATCTTTGGAAGGCCTAGGATGGTTATCTTACAAGAATAAGGACACTTTGTTATCTTTTCACATGGAAAAACAGCCTGATGCTCAGTGTTCCACTGTGCAGTAGAAGATATAGAAGTATCAATCTGCCATAAGGCAATTACTGTGGACACAAATGGCAAACTTGTAGTGTTCTTGCACCGATCCTCTGTTCTGCATCTATGATCAACAAGCTCTTCTTTCCTATATCTGCACTCAGTTCGAAACCCTCTGCAAACCATAACTCCAGGCACAATGACTAGTCGCCAGAATTAGAACAAGTACATAAACCTCTTTATATACCTACCCTATAGCATCAAATGTGTAAAATCTCACTCAGTGAAGATTAAAACTCTCCTACTTTAACTATGCTATAGGACACTATCACTGGACGTGAAGATGCTCACTGGATGTGACATGCAGTCGTGGGAATCCCTTGCTGCTGCTGCTGCTGCTGCTGCTGCTGCTAAGTCACTTCAGTCGTGTCTGACTCTGTGTGACCCCAGAGATGGCAGCCCACCAGGCTCCCCTATCCCTGGGATTCTCCAGGCAAGAACACTGGAGTGGGTTGCCATTTCCTTCTCCAATGCATGAAAGTGAAAAGTGGAAGGGAAGTCACTCAGTCGTGTCTAACCCTCAGCAACCCCATGGACTGCAGCCTTCCAGGCTCCTCCGTCCATGGGATTTTCCAGGCCAGAGTACTGGAGTGGGGTGCCATTGCCTTCTCCAGGGAATCCCTTATAGTATCTCAATTTCAATATATATGTGTTTAGACATTAACATTCTGAAATTGAGGTTTGTACATATAACATGGTAGTGTTTATTGTTCATGATTATGTTGTATTCTTTTTTTGTTTTGTTTGATGTGATGCTATTACATTGATAACGTGTTATATTGATGATCATTTATATAATAGAATAATATCAAACATGATTTTTCAATCTTTTTACAGTAGATAATTTGCTGTGATATTTCATCAGAAGTATAAATTTTAAAATATATAGTGTCAGGTATTAACTCACAAGAAAATAAACTTTATTATAATTATCCAATTAAATTTCAGGAGCATGGTAATAACTTCCAATTTTCTTGCCTCTGACAGACATTATAACTTAGCAACTAAACCAAAGTAGAAACTGATGTAGCATAACTCCAACAATGTAGGTCAAATGCAAAGATACATAACTCATAATTTAGTGTATAATAAAATAGTAATATTATCTCTTGTTGTTGTTGTTTAGACACTAAGTTGTATCTGACTCTTTGCGACCCCATGGACTGCACCATGCCAGGTTCCTCTGTCTTCCACTATCTCCCAGAGTTTGCTCAAATTCAAGCCCATTGAGTCAATGATGCTATTAACCATCTCATCCTCTGATGCCTGCTTCTCCTTTTGCCTTCAATCTTTCCCAGCATCAGGGTCTTTTCCAATGAGTCAGTTCTTCGCATCAGGTGGCTAAAGTATTGGAGCTTCAGCTTCAGCAACAGCCCTTCCAATGAATATTCAGGGTTAATTTCCTTTAGGACTGGTTTATCTCTATCATAAAATTAATCTAATAAGAAGAAGATATGTGACAAAAGTAGAACGTATGGAGTAGGTTTTATAAAGTAAGAGATAGGTAACTTTGGAAGAATATAACTTGCTTAATATTTATACTTGCCTAAGGCCCTGGTAGCAGGGGAAGTACATATATTTAGGGAATATACAGACTCTTTCTGATTTTATCAATAGTTGTATATAAATATATACACACACACATATGTCACTTTTATGAATAAACTGTAATTTTTAGAGTATTATAAATAAAGGCTATAATCTAAATCTCTTTTCCCCATAATTATTGTTTTATTTGAAGTGATAGAAAAGTTTATTCTTTCCCTCAGAGAAGTTTATGATCAAATCAGACTGGAATATTTATTGAAAGGGAGAAATCTATATAGCTACAGTATCGCCTCTGGCTACTAAGAATAGGTTAGATTTGTAAAATATAGGGATGTTTACAGGCAAGGTTAGATATCCTATAAAATCTTCCTACAGCAAATCACCTTGAAACTCTAAAAAAAAATACAAAATATTATTGCAAATGCTTATTTGTGTCCACAAAACAGAAACAAAACTCCATAGGCACCAAGAATGTAAAGTGAAAAGCACATTGATAAATAGGCTTTCAAGTCACAGTGACCAAGAAGAGCTTGCTGATATAAAAAATTTAGAGCTTTGGGTTTCATGGCTGCTTGGGGTCAGGAGATAAGCCCTTGAACCCCATAATTTAGGGAACTGTGACAGAGACTTCTGCATAAAGTCAGGACCCTAGAAAGTATACACCTTTAGGAAAAGAAATTATTGGATAAAATATCACTCATGAGCAAAAGATTTCTTTTTCTTTATCTGAGAAAGCCTATTTTGAAATTTTATTGCCCCAGGCTTGCTCTCACAGACATGCTAACTTTTAATATATTAAAATCAGAATATTGGTCTTAGTTACCTCAAGAGAAACATTAAATTAAATTAAATTGATCCTATATTGGTACAGTTTCTGTATACCTAACACAGAAAGAAATTCACGTTTTTCCTGGATAAACATAGCCTCACAACAAACCTTGGTATTCCCAAACATAAACTCAGTCAAATCTGAATTCACAATCCAAAATTATAAAATACCTAAGAAAAAAAATCAACATAAAGAAGTGGGAAAATCAATTGAATAAAAGTAGATTTTTCACTCCCCATGTCTGCAGATATTAAAATTCCTGAATCATGAATATAAAATCATATGTTTAATATGTTTTGTAGAAAGAAAACATGTTTTAAATGAACAAGAAAGCAGATATCACTGAAAAAAAGGCAATTAAAAAAAGTATAAATCTTAAAAATAAAAAAATTGAATATAGAAAATTTCAATGCATCAAAAGCCATGTAGACTAAAACTACAGAGCATTTGTGATCTGGAAAAGAGATCTGAGAGAATCAACTAGAATACAAGATAGACTAAGAGATAAAAGTCTGAAAATGTTTCAATAAACTAAAGGAACAAAATAAAATATAAAAAATAGGAATTAAATCAAATAAGAATTAAAATTAAATAGAAAGAATAAAGGGGATATATATTTAATACTATAATGCTTAAAATCTTATAACACTTGATGAAAAATATGAATACTCAGTCAGGAAATATACAAAGTAAATTAAGTAGAAAAATTAAAATAGAAACTTATAAATAAGAAAACTGTCACAGTAACATTGTAGTCCACCATAGACAAAAAGAAGGGATCAAAACTTCCAAGAGAAAAAAATTTCCTTCAAAGACAATGAAAACTATTTTCAACGTGTTGAAAGGACATAGTCATCACCAACTGTCTCATTTTCAGTGAAGAATAAGTGCTAAATACACAGAATTTTTTAAAGTTCATATTTTTATTACTAACATATCATTAATAAAAGCTATAATTTATGAAGGAAAATAATTGTGGAAAGAATGTTTGAGAGTAGGAAAACAAGCAAACAAATTGGGATATCATAACTAGCATCAGTGACCTATAAAACAATGATAATATGTACTTTGTGGTGTTAAAACACTGGTAAATTCTATACTAAACAACAATGTTAGATGAAGAAGATATTTAATCAAAGAAAAGGTCTTTTATGCCCTTGATCATTCAAGAGGATGGTCCAGTAATTGATTTAATTTAGGCTGCCATCTGTGGAGTGGCACAGAGTCAGACACGACTGAAGCTACTTAGCAGCGGCAGCAGCAGGCACTGTTAAAGTAAGATTTGTGTATAAATATTTTTAGGTAATTACCCTATAAAAATAATCTTTTTATTTCTACACCAGTCCATGAAAAATGGAAATATAAATTCAATTAATTCATAAAGAGGGAAAAATAGTTGAAATCCAAAAGAAGCAGGGAATAAACAGGACAAATAAAAAGCATAAAATACTATAGTAGAAATGAATTCTCACATATCATTGAGCTCAATAAATAAAAGGGTTTAAAACAGAAACAGTCAAGATAAATGAATACATTATGGTTGAAAGTAAAGTAATAAAAGTAGATCCAAAGAAATGGTAACCCACTCCCGTACTCTTGCCTGGAAAATTCCATGGATGAAGGAGCCTGGTAGGCTACAGCTCATGGTGTCACAAAGAGTTGGACATGACTAAGTGACTTCAGTTCACTAAAAGGAAAAAACAAAAGAAAATTATTTTAATATATTCAATTCAGTTCAGTTCACTCGCTCAGTCGTGTCCGACTCTTTGCAACCCCATGAATCGCAGCACGCCAGGCCTCCCTGTCCATCACCAACTCCTGGAGTTCACTCAGACTCTCGTCCATCAAGTCTGTGATACCATCCAGCCATCTCATCCTCTGTCGTCCCCTTCTCCTCCTGCCCCCAATCCCTCCCAGCATCAGAGTCTTTTCCAATGAGTCAGCTCTTCACATGAGGTGGCCAAAGTACTGGAGTTTAAGCTTTAACATCATTATTACCATATAATTATACTTTAAGAAAAATACTCATCACAAACTGGATAAATATATAATTATAAAATTTGATTTTAACAGGAAAACAGATTGCATCAATAACATAGATGCATGAAATAACATAATTGAAGTGTATATAAGTAAAAAGTTGAGATAATTACAAGAAGAAATATAAGATTCATCATATATAATTAAAATTCAACTCTGTCAGGTAATTAATAGACCAAGTAGAAAACAAATTTATAAGGCAATAGAAGATTTAAATCACACTGTTAGTAAATGTAGTAAATATATCACCCTAAAATCAACAATTCTCCCCTCTGTAAACATACACAAAGCAATTTTTAAAAAATAACCAAATACCCTAGGCCTATACTTTCCAATTGGAGAAGGAAATGGCAACCCACTCCAGTATTCTTGCCTTGAAAATCCCATGTACAGGGGAGCCTGGATGGGCTACAGTCCATGGGGTCACAAAGAGTAAGACACTACTTAGCAACTAAGCTCATACTTTCCAATATGTTAGTTACTAGTCATGTATGACCATTTAAAGTTAAAAATAAATTGATTAAAATTATATAAAATAAACAATTAAGTTCTTCAGTCATGTTAGTCACATTTCAAGTACTCAATAACTACATGGGGCTATTGGCCACTATATTGGACAGCAAAGATATAGAATATTGACATCACTTCAGACAGTTTCACTGTACAGCACTGTTCTAGAATAGTATTAAGATATTTCTGCAATGCTGACTGTAGAAGAAATTACTGCAATTTCAAAAAATAAGTATCAACTTTGCAGAGGCACATGTCCTATTACATCTAAGCCAATTTAAAAAATCAGTATCTTTGGTGTATAAGTTATTTCATGGGTTTCAAATGAAACAGGAAAAATAAATGAGAGAATTGAAAAAAAGAAAGATTGCATTGTGTATACAATCCAATAAACAAATGATCAAATGATTAAGTAAGTCACAAAGGATTAGAGAGAAATGGTAGAGAGTTACACCCACCAACTAGCATTGCTTAAAGAAGAAAATGTGATTTTAATCTGTTGGATTTTGTGAAGTCCAAATAAACAGGAGACCTATTCTAATTTTCTTGGTTAAAATATATAGATTAGATCACTTTTCTATTATTTAGCAATATCAAATAGTCAGAAACAAACTCACTCATGCACGTTCAACTGATCTTCAACACAAATGCCAAGAATATACAATGCGGAAAAGATAGTCTCTTCAACAAATAATGTTAGAAAAACTAGATATCCACATGCCAAATAATGAAATTGGACTCTTAGACCATACACAAAAATCAACTCAAAATGGGTTAAAGAAATAAACATTAGAACTGAAACTATAAAACTCCTAAAAGGAAACATCGGGGGAAAGCTTCATAACAATGGTTTTGGCAATAATTTCATGACAACAAAATTACAGGCAACAAAAGCAAAAATAGACTATATTAAACTAAAAAGCTTCTGCAAAGCAAATAGTTGATGGAGGAAGAGGCAACTTAGGGAATAGGGGAAAATATTTGCAAGCCGTATGCCTGAACATGGGTAAGTTTCCAAAGCATATACGAAACACCTTCAACTCAATAGCAAATGAATAACCTAATTAATAAATGAGCTAAGTACTTAAGTGGGTATTTCTCCAAAGAAGACATACAAATGACCAGAAATTATATAACAAAATGCTTAATTCACTAACACAATACTTCAGGGAGTACAAATTGAAACTACAAAGAGATATATCCCTTATACTTGTCAGGATGGCCATTATTAAAAGAGAGAGAGAAAGGGACAAAAAATTTTGATGAGAAGGTAGAGAATTTTTAACTCTTGCACACTGTTGGTGGGAATGCAAAATGGTACAACCATTATGGAAAATAGCATGGAATTTGCTCAAAAACTTAAAAATAATATTCCTATGAATCCAGTAATCCAATTCCTGGGTACATATTCAAAGGAGTTAAAATCAAGATACTGAAGATATGTTCAGTTCAGTTCAGTTCAGTTCAGTTCAGTCACGTCACTCAGTTGTGCTGACTCTTTGTGACTCCATGAATTGCAGCATGCCAGGCCTCCCTGTCCATCACCAACTCCCAGAGTTCACTCAAACTCACGTCCATCGAGTCTGTGATGCCATCCAGCCATCTCATCCTCTGTCGTTCCCTTCTTCTCCTGCCCCCAATCCCTCCCAGCATCAGAATCTTTTCCAATGAGTCAACTCTTCACATGAGGTGGCCAAAATACTGGAGTTTCAGCTTTAGCATCATTCCTTCTAAAGAACACCCAGGACTGATCTCCTTTAGAATGGACTGGTTGGATCTCCTTGCAGTCCAAGGGACTCTCAAGAGTCTTCTCCAACACCACAGTTCAAAAGCATCAATTCTTCAGTGCTCAGCTTTCTTTACAGTCCAATTCTCACATCCATACATGGCCACTGGAAAAACCATAGTCTTGACTAGAGGGACCTTTGTTGGCAAAGTAATGTCTCTGCTTTTGAATATGCTGTCTAGGTTGGTCATAACTTTTCTTCCAAGGAGTAAGCATCTTTTAATTTCATGGCTGCAATCACCATCTGCAGTGATTTTGGAGCCCAAAAAAATAAAGTCTGACACTGTTTCCACTGTTTCCCCATCTATTACCCATGAAGTGATGGGACCAGATGCCATGATCTTAGTTTTCTGAAGATATATTAGCACTTGCATATTAACCGAGGCAGTATTTACAACAGTTAAAGTGAAAACAACCTAAATGTTCATCAACAAAAAAATGGATTTTAAAAATATGGCACACACACACAAAGGAATATTAAACCTTAAAAAGGAAGGAAATTCTTCAATATGTGACCATGACAATATGGGTGAATCTTTTGGCATCATGCTAAGTGAAATAAGCCAGTTATAGAAGGACAAATACTGCATGATTTCACTTAATGTAAGTATCTAAAATGGTCAAATTCATAGAAGCAAAGAACAAAATGATGGTTGTCAAAGACAGGGTTGGAGAGAACCAATGGGGAGTTGCTAATCAAGAGGTATAAAATTTCAGTTATGTGAGATGAATAAGTTCTAAAGATCCACTCTACAGCATTGTACCTAGAGATAACAATACACTTAAAAATCTGTTAAGAGGATAGATCTCATATTAAGTCTTTTATAGAATAAAAAGATAATTAAAAATACTACAGATAAATCAAATATACAGTGAACCAATGGAGCCTAAACTAAAACTGAAACACATTTCTATAATTTGGCCACAGATTGTGATCTTAAAGGCTGAATATACATATTGATGGTATCTCATCAACTCTTCACTTTGTTAACTGTTGATCTCTTCTTTTAGGCCTCAGAAAAATAATTTAAAATTTCTCTGCATTCCTAGATGCTAGAACAGGGTTTGCCACATAGTTGGGGCTCAGAGAATGATGGTTGAATATAGCCAGGGACATGTGAATGGGTGGAAGACTTTGCAAATCTAATGTGGTTCCATGTTCTATTTTCAGTATAAAAGTATAAGAAGTTATAGGTAGTAAAAGGAGAATGAATCTCCAGTCATTAACCAAGCCTACTTTAAATTCTCTTCCTAAAAGGCGAACGAATCTCCAGTCAATAACCAAACCTACTTTCATTTCTCTGCTGGATCATCAAAAAAAGCCAGAGAGTTTCAGAAAAATATCTATTTATGCCTTATTCACTATGCCTAAGCCTTGTACAAAAAAAGATCTTCATAACCAAGATAACCACGATGGTGTGATCACTCACTTAGAACCAGATATCCTGGAATGTGAAGTCAAGTGGGCCTTAGAAAGCATCTCTATGGACAAAGCTAGTGTAGGTGATGGAATTCCAGTTGAACTATTTCAAATCCCAAAAGATGATGCTGTGAAAGTGTTGAACTCAATATGCCAGCAAATTTGGAAAACTCAGCAGTGGCTACAGGACTGGAAAAGGTCAGTTTTCATTCCAATCCCAAAGAAAGACAATGCAAAAGAATGCTCAAACTACCGCACAATTGCACTCATCTCACATGCTAGTAAAGAAATGCTCAAAATTCTCCAACCCAGGCTTCAGCAATACGTGAACCGTGAACTTCCAGATGATCAAACTCGTTTTAGAAAAGGCAGAGGAACCAGAGATCAAATTGCCAACATCTGCTGGATCATGGAAAAAGCAAGAGAGTTCCAGAAAAACATCTATTTCTGCTTTATTGACTATGCCAAAGCCTTTGACTGTGTGGATCACGAGAAACAGTGGAAAATTCTGAAAGAGATGGGAATACCAGACCACCAGACCTGCCTCTTGAGAAACCCATATGCAGGTCAGGAAGCAACAGTTAGAACTGGACATGGAACAACAGACTGGCTCCAAGTTGGGAAAGCAGTACGTCAAGGCTGTATATTATCACCCTGCTTATTTAACTTATATGCAGAGTACATTATGAGAAACGCTGGGCTGGAAGAAGCACAAGCTGGAATCAAGATTGCTGGGAGAAATATCAATAACCTCAGATATGCAGATGACACCACCCTTATGGCAGAAAGTGAAGAGGAACTAAAGAGCCTCTTGATGAAAGTGAAAGAGGAGAGTGAAAAAGTTGGCTTAAAGCTCAACATTCAGGAAACAAAGATCATGGCATCTGGTCCCATCACTTCATGGGAAATAGACGAGGAAACAGTGGAAACAGTGTCAGACTTTATTTTTTGGAGCTCCAAAATCACTGCAGATGGTGATTGAAGCCATGAAATTCAAAGACGCTTACTCCTTGAGGGGAAATTATGACCAACTTAGATAGCATATTAAAAAGCAGAATCATTACTTTGCCAACAAAGGTCCCTCTAGTCAAGACTCAGGTTTTTCCAGTAGTCATGAATGGATGTGAGAGTTGGACTGTGAAGACAGTTGAGAGCCAAAGAATTGATGCTTTTGAATTGTGGTGTTGGAGAAGGCTCTTGAGAGTCACTTGGACTGCAGGGAGATCCAATCAGTCCATCCTAAAGGACATCCGTCCCGGGTGTGCTTTGGAAAGAATGATGAGAAAGCTGAAACTCCAGTAATTTGGCCACCTCATGCGAAGAGTTGACTCACTGGAAAAGACTCTGATGCTGGGAGGGATTGGGGGCAGGAGGAGAAGGGGACGACAGAGGATGAGATGGCTGGGTGGCATCACTGACTCAATGGACATGAGTTTGAGTGAACTCTGGGAGCTGGTGATGGACAGGGAGGCCTGGCATGCTGCAATTCATGGGGTCTCAAAGAGTCGGAGACGACTGAGTGACTGAACTGAACTGAACAAAACTGAAGCCTTCGACTGTGTGGATCACAATAAAGTTTGGAAAATTCTGAAAGAGATGATAACACTAGACCACCTAACCTGCCTCTTGAGAAATCTGTGTGCAAGTCAGGAAGCAATAGTTAGAACTAGATATGAAACAACAGACTGGTGCCAAATAGGAAAAGGAGTACGTCAAGGCTGTATATTGTCACCATGTTTATTTAACTTATATGCAGAGTACATCATGAGAAACGCTGGGCTATATGAAGCACAAGCTGGAATCAAGATTGCTGGGACAAATATCAATAACCTCAGATATGCAGATGATACCACCCTTATGGCAGAAAGCAAAGAAGAACTAAAGAGCCTCTTGATGAAAATGAAAGAGGAGAGTGAAAAAGTTGGCTTAAAGCTCAACATTCAGAGAACTAAGATCATGGCATCTGGTCCCATCACTTCATGGCAAATAGATGGGGAAACAGTGGAAACAGTGGCTGACTTTATTGTTTATGCTCCAAAATCACTGCAGATGGTGGCTGAAGCCATGAAATTAAAAGACACTTACTCCTTGGAAGGAAAGTTATGACCAACCTAGACAGAATATTAAAAAGCAGAGACATTCATTACTTTGCCCATAAAGTTCCATCTAGTCAAGGCTATGGTTTTTCCAGTAGTCAGGTATGGATGTGAGACTTGGACTGTGAAGAATGCTGAGCGCCAAAGACTTGATGCTTTTGAACTGTGGTGTTGGAGAAGACTCTTGAGAGTCCCATGGACTGCAAGGAGATTCAACCAGTCCATCCTAAAGGAGGTCACTCCTGGGTGTCACTGGAAGGACTGATGTTGAAGCTGAATCCCCAATACTTTGGCCACCTGATGCGAAGAGCTGACTCATTTGAAAAGCCTCTGATGCTGGATAAGATTGAGGGCAGGATGAGAAGTTGATGACAGAGGATTAGATAGTTGGATGGCATCACCGACTTAATGGACATGCGTTTGGGTAAACTCCTGCAGTTGGTAATAGACAGGAAGGCTTGGCATGCCTGCAGTCCATGGGGTTGCAAATAATCAGATATGACTGAGCAACTGAACTGAACTGCACTAAGGGAATCTCTCATTCCTTTTCCTCTGTAAATATTCAGATTCCTGAAATTAACCCCTGTTGAACAGAGAAACTTTAGCTGCATATCCAACGCAACCATGCTGTTTTTGAACAGAACTCTGCATTCTGTTTTTAAACAAGAAAGACAGTTGCCTACTGGGATGCTTCATCACAAGTAAGTGAAATCCAACAAGCTTCAACCAAAATGCAAATAGATTTACAAATATTCAGGTCTTATGCATGAAGAATAGGAGTGCAGTTATCTAACAGGGTTTCCAGTATCATCAGTTACCTTTCCTTCTGCTTCATTCCCTCCGTCTTGATTTCCATACCATGTTTACCAAGGGGAGAATTTAGCCAACTTTGGTGAATTGTCAATGCCTGTACCAATTTAGTGTGGCCAAAAGTGTGTGTGTGTGTTTGTGCGTGTGTGCGTGTGTGCGTGTGTGTGTGTGTTTGTATGTAGGAGGGTGGAGTGATTTGCGAGGAAAAGGAAGCTCCTCTGCAACTATGTTGAATTACAGGGGGAGTTTGCCTGGAAATGCGACAGGACAGAACACTAGGCAGACTAAAGCAAAAGGTGCCTAATGTCTGCTTAATTGTGCTGTCTGACTTTTTTCCTAGGTGCATTGATATAGAAACAAACTGAGCCCCCCAAAACTTTTTAAGTTAGCAATTTTTCTTGACTACACTGCATGATGTCTATGATCTTAGTTTCTCAACCAGGAATAGAACACATGCCCTTTGAGTTAGAAGCATGGAGTCTTAACCAAAGGACCACCAGGGAAGACTTTTAAAAGTGTGACTCTGGGATGAAAGCGTAATCTTATTTGTCTAAAAGATTTTTTTCCCCTGTAATGATGAAATAATACTCGGTAAATTCTTGTTTACTCACTCAATATGTTCTGTATGAATAGAGTATATCAACATTTAAAGAACATTGCTTTCCAGATATAATATGCAAGAAAATGCATGTATCAAAGAAGCATGTCCTTAGTGACCTGGGGATATTTGTTCACTTCAAAAATAAATTTACTACAGTAGGAATAGGTCCCAAATTATTCAATAAAAAGGAAATTATCTCCTCTAAATTTTTGATCAATAGATACCCTTGGTTTATTCTTCATTATAATGCTGCCAATATTCAGAGGGAAAAGATCATAACAAAACAAACTGCAGGACCTGCAGCTTCAGAAGGATATTTGCCATTTGAAGACACTGCATCGCTCATAGTAGATTGGTATGTTTCCCTCTAGTGGTTAAAAGGCATTTAACTCCATCAACCAAGTCACCTTTTGAGAAACAAAGTGGGAATCAAGAACAAGGCAGTATTTAGTGAGGCAAAAATTAACATGGGTCTTAAATTAAATGATCTGCAAGTAGAATCAAATCTGGTTATTATGAAAACTAATTCATAGTTTAAATACCGGATCAATTTCCACAGGATGAACAAGGACAGAGAATATTTTAAACTCGGGTTGATGAGAGATACTGCTGATGAGTAAGGAAATGAAAATCAGAAGGGGAAACAATTAAAATACTTAGTACAACCAATTCATCTAAATGTGGCACAAGATTAGTAATGAAGCAAGATTAGCAATTTTTAATAACATGTTGCATTACTTATTTAAAAATGCCTTATTAGAATAATTTCATTTTTTTGAAAAATCAGAATTCATATACTGGCTTCATTCCAGTGGTGACTGATTGCATTTCTTTTGGGACCCCATCACTTTAGGGTGGGCAGGGTTAAACTTCAAAAGCAGGAGAACTGATGACACTCTAATCACAGCTATCATTGGTCGAAATATATCACCAGGCCTAAAATATTTCGCTAGGTGAGACAACGTTTTAGTTTGTGACATTGGATGCATTTAGCTCTTTAAAATGCAAGACAATTACACAAAAGACTCTATCTCCTTTCTAAATCCTACAAGCCTGTTAGGATATTGACAATCAACTCAACAGCAAAATGCTGCAACAGCTCCAAATATGCACGCTAGGGTTTCTTGAGCAATCAAACTTGCTGAAATTAAGGGTCAAAAGATCAGCACTGTAACTTTAGGCAACCCAGGGGAAGACAACAATCTTCCACCCTTTGTTGTATTCTGTGAACTGGCCATGATCACAGAATGTGAAAAACAGCTATCAGATCACAGGATCATTTCTGCGCCAGAAAGCACCTGCAGTTATTATGTATAAAAGAGGCTCACAATGCCAGGCTTTCAGAAGCACATAAAACTAGCTGGCCTTCCAATTTCTCCTAGGGAAATATGTGCACATTATAGAGCAAAGGAAATGCCCATGACACAGACAGACACACAAATCCTTCCCAACTCAACTATTCAGAGTTTGGTTTACACTATGAATTATTGAAGAAGCATGAAAAAGAGAAGATCAAAACAGAAGCTTGAAATTATCAGGTCATCGTCCATAAAGAGGCTATAGATCCCAAGAAGGAAGGAAAAAACAAAAAGAAACAATTATTCTCTATCTCATCTTTGTGTTGCACAAATTATAAACAAAGGGGCCAATACATTTATCTTGCCTTTCTGAGATAAACAGATGGAAATAGAACCGTACTCAATTATTGATCATTTACTTCATACATTTACTCATTGCCCACAATGAGCTGTAGAAAAAGATACAAGTGGTTCCAGCCTTCTGGAAAATGGATCAGAAAGACAGATACATAAATATGCTACTCTAATTCATACTTTGTTTCTCTTTAGTGGCAACTGTACAAAAGCTATAGGAGGTTAAGCAGAGATTTCTTGGTCCTTTTAGAAATCTTAGAGAAGATTATCAGCTGTGAAATCCAAGCTATGAAAATTAAAAATACTCCTCTTTTTCCATATTGTGGTCAGCTAAAGTAAATTAGTCACAAAATATGTTAATTACCCACATCAGAACAAGGCAAAGGAATGTATAAATCTTAATAAAATCTTGTGCAAAATGCATGTGTAAAAGCCTTCAATCAATAACAGAGCACCTAACAAGCTTAAGTTCTTTTTATCTGATTTTGACTTATTTCTTATTTCCATCAAATTTAGGGAAATTCATAAAAATCTGAAACTTTTTTAACCTCTTTAGCATAGATGAGGTTACAAGATGGGAAGAAATTCATGTAATGCATTCTGATATCTATTTAATAAACTACTTCAGTAATCTGAAATATCATTTGGCCTTTCTAGTTGACATGACATTAAAGATGAAGCTTGTGTTTCATATGCAGGATTCTTAATTTAGTCACTGCAATTGCTTAGAATTCGATAGGTATGTATAAACAGAAGTCATCGGTGTGTATGTCATAATCATCCTGAGAGAAATGCTATCCTATGTTTGAAAAATAGACCTTTTAATCTAGAAGTTCTCTTTCTTTATTGTAATGTTGAGCCAAGCCAGATCTGGAGCTTAAGTTTCTTGACACAGTCCTGTTAAAATGAAAAAAAGAGAAGATCTTGGTAAAATGCTATCTCACTGGAAGACAGAAGATGGGTGATGAGAAAGGAGGAAGCTGTGGGAAAAGGAGTGCACAGATGAAACAAATAAAAGGCCAACAAATGAAAAATGGAAAATGGCTGGCTGGCTCAAAGCACTTCTAGAATATCCTTCATGGAAAGAAAAGACCAATTGTCAAGAATACATATTAGAACTGGATCATGCTTTTTCTCCCACAGTATACTAATTTTATTTTTTGAAGGATGTGGGAGCACGTTCTCCCTCTCCACGTCTTATAAATTATTCTATACTGAGAGCTGCCTTATGGACAAACAAAGGCACACAAAGCTGGGGCATTAGTATTTCCCAGGACGTACACAGGATGCCTCATAGAGGTAATGAGTGTCCTGGCCAGAAGCCAGGATGACAAGCTCCAGCCACAAAGCAGTGAGTCAAGCACAAGACAACCACACAGACAAATGCAGAAGCCAGTCAATTAGTTTTGCTAAACAGAAATGTTTATGCCACGGTAACCAGTTAGCTCATTTTCCTCCTGCTAGCTGGCGATTTTCCGAGCAATTCCCTGAGCAGGGGGGCATTGAAATGCCTTCTATCATAGAATGGAAGAGTGAGATTGAAGGTTTTTAAGTGTTCAAGAGCCAAAAAGAGAAAGCAGAAGAACCATCCTTTTTTTTTGTTTGTTTGTTTGATCATGAAGTAATTTTGGTGTATTATTTATTTATTTATTTATTTTTAATTTATTTATTTTTTATTTTACTTTACAGTTCTGTATTGGTTTTGCCATACATTGACATGAATCCACCACGAGAACCATCCTTTTTAACTGTAGCAAAAGGCTGCTTTTTGCCCCTGCTTTTTTAATGTGGAGATTGGAAGGACTCTGAAGAGTCAAAAGGATTTTTCAATATGTCATATGTGCCTCTAGATGTCCCCTTCTAAGATGATGCACTGATCAGTTCTTAACAAGTACTAGTAAATAGCTTAATGATTATGAGTGTGAGGAAGCATTTATTCAGTTACCTCTATGACAGCTAATAGAAACTTAGTTTGTGGAGTATTGTACTGTTTAATTGGAGAAGGCACGGGCGACCCATTCCAGTACTCTTACCTGGAAAATCCCATAGACAGAGGAGCCTGGTAGACTGCAGCCCATGGGGTCACAAAGAGTCAGACAGGACTGAGCAACTTCACTTTCACTTTTCATGTTCATGCATTGGAGAAGGAAATGACAACCCACTCCAGTGTTCTTGCCTGGAGAATCCCAGGGAAGGAGGAGCCTGGTGGGCTGCCATCTATGGGGTCACATAGAGTCAGACATGACTGTCGCAACTTAGCAGCAGCAGCAGCAGCAGCAGCAGCAGCAGCAGCAGTACTGTTTAATAGGATATCTATTTTAAAATATAATCCAATCTTCTTACCCACATACTTTTTCTTTCATATATTCTAAAGCACTGTCTCGTCTTCTCCCTCTCTTCTTTTTCCAACCTCTTCCTTCTTCTTTCTCTGTCTCTTTCTTCCTCCCTCCCCCTTTTCCTCTTTTTATCCTTCTCGCTCTCCCATCTTATACAGCAGCAGAGGTAGAGAAGAAAAATATCATCCCAACTAAGCAAAAATTACACCAGTGAACCAAACACCAGAGACAAGAGATGGGCACAGTCTTGCTTTCATCCTCAAAACTGAAGAATTCAATACATTGGGAAAAGACACTTTTGAAAATTCATTACAAAAAAAAGTTATTTCTTACATTTTACAGGATTGGCTTAAAATATCTACATTAGGTGTCCATACTAATTACATAGTCTATCTAATTAACTATGTACATTTCAAATTAGATAAATTCATTTATCCAGAGTTTTAGTAGAGAATTTGGAACTCTTCCCATAAATTCCTAACACAAGGTTAGAAAGCACTGTAGCTTTTACCTGCAAGCCCAATACAGTGTTGCAATATTTCACTCCAGTCTGAGAAGGCAGCTCTAATTGATGAAGAACAGTTCCTAGAAAACACAATTGAGCCAAAGATCAGTTTTCTGGCTGAAAGAGAGTAGGCCTTAGAGAACACATAATAACAAGATGGCTTTTTTCAAGTAATGGGATCGGTACTATATTCTATTTCCTCCTACCCCATCTTCCTTCTGAACCACTGCAGAAGAACAGAAATTCTTAATGATTTTCCTGGTCATGGCATTCTCATGCATTGGATACAAGGGTGCTGGAAGAGGCTACATTTAGAGCAGAGAGGGTTTCCCAGGCTGTGAGGAGATCACAGTTGGTTATTACCTGGGTGGCACAACCAGAATTATCACCTCAGTGTGTAAAGAAAGGTGTCATTTCAACTCAAGAAAAACTAAAGGGGAAATTTCAGCCTCTTCCCAGATTCTGCATGGGCAGTTAACTTCCAGGAAGGTCAAGAATGCTAAACCCAAAGTCTCCTGTATCAACGCAGGAAAAGAAACAAGCCATTAAGAGCCATCAGAGAAGTCAATAGGCCAGGTTGACTACAGTCCCCAGGGAGTTCTCAGTGTCTCTACACAATGTATGTCCCTATCCTTGGATTGTACATGTTACCTATTCTCTGTGAATTAATCCTCTTGGTATCACTTTCTGACAAAACTATATATCCTACAATTCACATCTTTCCCAGAGCACTGCAAAGTAGCAAGAGTTGAATAAGGCACCCGTCAATATTCCTGGAAACTAATGACCTGGGGTAATTACTAAAGGATTGCATAGACTACTGTGCCTCAACAATAAAGCAATGAACCTGGTCTCCATAAAACATACATGAGAAATCCTGTCTATGTGGATCTACCCAAAGTGTACGGATATATGAAAACATTTTAGAAGATCAGTGCAATCTACTTACCCATTGCAACAGAGCTGAACATCATGATTCTCTCCTCTAGACTTCTTTCACATGCAATGTATTTATTTGGCCATGCGGCATGTGGGATCTTTCCCTGACCAGGAATCGAACCCACGATCCTTGCATTAGAAGCATGGAGTCTTAACCGCTAGACTGCCAGGGAAGTTCCAGTATGCCACTCATTTGGAAACTAGTATTTCTGAAGCTACTGATTGCTATCTTGTTATGTGAATGTGTATACCCATTCACAATTGCCTTCCTATTACTGTGAAAACTCCATCGTTTATTAATATTTCCTGCTGCATAACAAGTTATCCCCAAACTTAACAGCTTAAAACACAGCCTATTATTTCACCCAGTTTTTGACAGTTGGGTATCTGGTCATGGCTTAACTGGGTGGCTAACTTAGTGTGACTCATGGGAGTTCAGGAGAGCTGTCAGTCAGGGCTTTAGTCATCAGGAGTCATTACCTGGTCTGATATAGTTCCTCAGTAGTTGGAGACCTCAATTCTCCACCATGTGGACCACCATGTATGGTGGCTCCTGACAAAAGGAGCTTCACCTACAGCAGGCTGTTGAAAGAGAGAGACAGGGATAAAACCAGGAGAAATCCATAGTTATTTTTATAACCCAATCTCAAAAAAGACAGAATTAGCACTTCTAACCTATTTTATTACTCACATAGACCATGTGGAATTATCTCACTTGCTAGCAAACTAATGCTCAAAATTCTCCAAGCCAGGCTTCAATAGTATGTGAATCATGAACTTCCAGATGTTCAAGTGGTATTTAGAAAAGGCAGAGGAACCAGAGATCAAATTGCCAACATCCGCTGGATCATCAAAAAAGTGAGAGAGTTCCAGAAAAACATCTATTTCTGCTTTATTGACTATGTCAAAGCCTTTGACTGTGTGGATCACAATAAACTGTGGAAAATTCTGAAAGAGATGGGAATACCAGACCACCTGATCTGCCTCCTGAGAAATCTGTATGCAGGTCAGGAAGCAACAGTTAGAACTGGACATGGAACAACAGACTGGTTCCAAATCAGGAAAGGAGTACGTCAAGGCTTTATATTGCTACCCTGCTTGTTTAACTTATATGCAGAGTACATCATGAGAAATGCTGGGCTAGATGAAGCACAAGCTGGAATCAAGATTGCTGGGAGAAATATCAATAACCTCAGATATGCAGATGACACCATCCTTATGGCAGAAAGCAAAGAACTAAAGAGCTTCTTTAGGTTGACGAAAGTGAAATGGTTGGCTTAAAGTTCAACATTCAGAAAACGAAGATCATGGCACCTGGTCCCATCACTTCATGGCAAATAGATGGGGAAACAAAGGAAACAGTGACAGGCTTTATTTTTTGGGGCTCCAGAATCACTGCAGATGGTGAGTGCAGCCATAAATTAAAAGATGCTTACCCTTGGAAGGAAAGTTATGACCAACCTAGACAGAATATTAAAAAGCAGAGACATTACTTTGCTTACAAAATTCCATCTAGTCAAAGCTATGATGTTTCCAGTGGTCATGTATGGATGTGAGAGTTGACTATAGAGAAAGCTGAGCACCAAAGAAATGATGCTTTTGAACTGTGGTGTTGGAGAAGACTCTTGAGAGTTCCTTGGATAGCACAGAGATCCAACCAGTCCATCATAAAGGAAATTAGTCCTGAATATTCATTGGAAAGACTGATGTTGAAGCTGAAAGTCCAATACTTTGGCCACCTGATACAAAGAGCTGACTCATTTGAAAATGTGGGGCCCTAAATGGGAAACCTTAAAAAAGAAGGGCTAGCTTTGCAGTTTAGAGCTAAGATGGCGCCTGGCGGAAGAGATGAGGGCACGACCTAAGTTGTCTGTCAAAACTTGTGATTGGCTCTCTTGATTTCCGTGCACATAGACAGCGCGTGATCACCATAGACTCCTGTTATAATGATGGCACATGGCAATTTGACCTTTAATGTGATTGGTGCAACTATGGAAAGTCCCTCGCAACCCCCCCCCCCTCGCTTGTCTTTATGTCGGGAGCTTGCGGCAATAAAGCAGAACTGCTTAGACGGAACCCCTGTCGTGTCTGATTGTCTCTCACTCGCCGAGGGGCTGGGTTGGTGGACAGCAGGCTCACCTCTCCTCGGGACCCCTCGGCTTTGCTGAGGGAAGTTCCACTGCCTCTCTTTCTGCGGAGTACCCCCCACAGAAACTGGCTCCCAACGTGGGGCATGAAGCGGACGGACGGAGGTGGTGACACCCTGCGGCTCTGAAAGAAGGAGCGACGAAAGACCCTAGGCTGGTCTCAGCATGGCGCTCCCCTTCAGAGGAGTATTGCCCAAGGTAATCCGGATTTCAAGGTGGGGCCCCCTCTGTTTTCAGGGAAGTGGCAAAAAAACTCTCCTGACTTATTTTCCTTCTCCTCTTCTTTTCTGATCTGTCCTTAATTCCTTTTTTGGGAGTTTCAGTGAAAAGGCAAACAGTTGTGGAGGCAATTGATAAGTCCTGGCTAGGGCTACACTCTGGCAGACTTTAAAGGCCCTAAAGGCCCCACAACAGGTAAGCCTCAGTAACTAGAGCCCAACCGGGTGAAACTCCCCTTTAATCATTCTTAACTGAGGACGTGGCCTAGAATCTTCCCTGTGGGCATGGGTCAGACACTTAAAGGCCATTAGGGCGCCTGCCACTTGAAGACTCCTGTGACAGGATAAGGGGGGGTCACGGAACAGGCTAGAAACGTCTAGGGTGCCCGCCCCCAGCAAGAAAACTTCCGTGCAATGACACAGGCACATAAACAGTTCCAAAAGCATACCATAAGCCCAACTTTCTGGCCACCACCACTCCCGGTAGGATTTTTGGTGTTCGTCCTCAGTGACTTTTCTTTCTATTCTCTCTCGGCAGCATGGGAAATAACATTGGGAAATCTGATGAGCCTACACTCAAGGCACTGAGATATATGCGCATGATCAGGGGACTTGAGATTTCTGACGCTCAGGCCACTAAGGTCTGGGGGACCATTGTACGGTTGGCCCCCTGGGTTGCTTCAGCCAATCTGTTCTCTTGGGACACTTGGGATTGAGTACAAACCCTTGCTAGGCAGTGAGAGGTTCGATACGGTGAGGAGACCCCCTTAGGGTTCTGACTGACCATTTCGGCCCTCAAGTTCTGCTTTTCACGGAGCGAGGAGCATGTCACTGATACGGGTGCCCCCAATTCAAAATCAGAAAAACAATGGAAAATTCCCTGGCCGATAGAGCGGCCTCCCTTACAATCCAAGCTTGTAACTTACAAGATGCCTATGATCTTCACAATCTTACTCATATAAATTGGAGAGGGCTAAATAAAAGGTTTCCACAGATCTCCATTAGAGAATTAAATAAAATTATACATACTTGTAAATCCTGTCTTCCTTATTTACAGGTACTGCCTTTACAGCCCCCAGGAGTAAACCCTCAGGGCTAAAACCCAATGTGCTGTGGCAAACTGATGTGACCCATTATTCCCCTTTTGGAAAACTTAAGTATGTTTTTGTGTCTATTGACACTTACTCTCATGCCTGCTGGGCTACTGCCCACACAGGAGAAAAAGCAAAACATGCTCAAAGCCATTTTTTACAATGTTTTGCAACTTTGGGCCTTCCCCATCAAATAAAAACAGAAAATGGCCCTTACTTCATCAGCCAGAGCTTACAGAAATTTTTCCAACAATGACACATTCGTCATAGCACCGGAATCCCACGTAACCCTCAAGGACAAGCCATAATTGCGCGCCACCATCAAAATTTAAAGGCTCAATTACAAAAACAAAAAGGGGGAATAAGCCCTCACCAGCAACTTGGAATGGCACTCTTTACTCTAAACATTTTAAATTTTTCAAAAAATGAACCGATACCGTGTTTTCAAAAACATTGGTCTAACCAAGAAATAAAACCTGAAATACAAGTGAGATGGAAAGACCCCATCACTGGCCAGTGGAAGGGGCCTGATCCACTCCTTACAATGGGAAGAGGATTCGGATACATATTACCCATTGGAGACCCCAGCCCTATATGGGTGCCAACAAGAAATCTTAAATTTACACCACAATGATCTGCTTTTCTGGTTGAATGAAACTAGATCACTTTCTAACACCGCACACAAAGATAAACTCAAAATGGATTAAAGATCTAAATGTAAGACCAGAAACTATAAAACTCCTAGAGGAAAACATAGGCAAAACACTCTCCGACATAAACCACAGCAGGATCCTCTATGATCCACCTCCCAGAATTCTGGAAATAAAAGCAAAAATAAACCAATGGGACCTAATTAAAATTAAAAGCTTCTGCACAACATAGGAAAATATAAGCAAAGTGAAAAGACAGCCTTCCGAATGGGAGAAAATAATAGCAAATGAAGCAACTGACAAACAACTAATCTCAAAAATATACAAGCAACTCCTGCAGCTCAATTCCAGAAAAATAAATGACCCAATCAAAAAATGGGCCAAAGAACTAAATAGACATTTCTCCAAAGAAGACATACGGATGGCTAACAAACACATGAAAAGATGCTCAACATCACTCATTATTAGAGAAATGCAAATCAAAACCACAATGAGGTACCACTTCACACCAGTCTGAATGTCTGCGATCCAAAAATCTGCAAGCAATAAATGCTGGAGAGGGTGTGGAGAGAAGGGAACTCTCCTACACTGTTGGTGGGAATGCAAACTAGTACAGCCACTATGAAGAACAGTGTGGAGATTCCTTAAAAAATTGCAAATAGAACTACTTTATGACCCAGCAATCCCACTACTGGGCATACACACTGAGGAAACCAGAATTGAAAGAGACACATGTACCTCAATGTTCATCACAGCATTGTTTATAATAGCCAGGACATGGAAACAACCTAGATGTCCATCAGCAGATGAATGGATAATAAAGCTGTGGTACATATACACAATGGAGTATTACTCAGCCATTAAAAAGAATACATTTGAATCAGTTCTGATGAGATGGATGAAACTGGAGCTGATTATACAGAGTGAAGTAAGCCAGAAAGAAAAACACCAATACAGTATACTAACACATATATATGGAATTTAGAAAGATGGCAATGATGACCCTGTACGCAGGACAGCAAAAAAGACACAGATGTGTATAATGGACTTTTGGACTCAGTGGGAGAGGGAGAGGGTGAGATGACTTGGGAGAATGGTATTGAAACATGTATAATATCATGTAAGAATCGAATTGCCAGTCTATGTCCGATGCAGGATATGGCACGCTTGGGGCTGGTACGCGGGGATGACCCAGAGAGATGTTGTGGGGAGGGGGGGTGGGAGGGGGATTCAGGTTTGGGAATGCATGTACACTCGTGGTGGATTCACGTCAATGTATGGCAAAACCAATACAGAATTGTAAAGTAAAATAAAAAATAAATAAATTTTAAAAAAATTTACACCACAAGAGAGAGGTCAAATCTCAAAATCTGACACAGATTAAAGAGACACTCACATATTGAGCCCAAGAACAAAAAGTTCCTGAGGCGATCTTTTCTTCCCTTCAGATCATCGATGTGGTGACCCTGGGGGACACTGCTCCTGGTGATTGCCAAATTACTTATCCTCTACTTGCTGACCTTCATCATTGCCACAGCTGTGCAACAGTTTTTAAAATCTTTGAAGCCTAGGTTTAACGACACACAAGGCCATCAACTATGAGGGTACAACAGTGTCAGCATCTGTGCTGGGAGTTCAACAAGCTCAGACCATCGAGGTTATAAACAACATATCCACTGCATCTGCTCAAGGATTTCAAACCAGCTCAAACACCTGAGATCCGCCATAATGGGACTCCAGCAACAGCTTGATCTCCATGCCAGAGCAATCCAGACGTTGAGTGTTTTGGCGTGCATAGACTGCGATGTGAGATACCCCAGCTTTTGTCTGACAGCTTTTCCAGTAAATGAGACTCTAACAGATGAAAAAGGGAGCAACAGATCTATGGGACTGGATACAAAGTCCATTTACCTGGTTTAAAAATGCCTTCTATTTGCTTGTTTTTGTTATTCTGCTTGTTGTAATGTTAAAGGTAAAAAATCTCACAGCCCGCAATAGGTGCTTACAGCAAAAAATAGTTATGCTTGCCCAGGTCATGGAAAAGGAGCCCCACGTTGGGCACCCACAAAACCCCTGGATTAATTTAGCCCTTCAAGAGATTAACCGAGACAGATAAATAAAAGAGTTCTAGATGCCCGTCATCTAGAGAGATTCCGCCTAGCCCCCAAGAGGTGGCTGGATAGCCAATGATGGGTAAGACCCTCAGGAGGGCAACCTAAGACAGGCACAGCCACGAGAGGGGCTAGCGAGGCTGGAGGTTGGCCGCCTACAGTTTTATGCCTTGCTCTACGGAACATCAATACAAATGTCTTGAGGGCTTACATAAAATAAAAAAGGGGGAGATGTGGGGCCCTAAATGGAAAACCTTAAAAAAAGAAGGGCTAGCTTTGCGGTTTAGAGCTAAGATGGCACCTGGCGGAAGAGATGAGGGTGTGGCCTAAGTTGTTTATCAAAACTTGTGATTGGCTCTCTTGATTTCCGTGCACATAGACAGTGCGTGATCACCATAGACTCCTGTTATAATGATGGCACATGACAATTTGACCTTTAATGTGATTGGTGCAACTATGGAAAGTCCCTCGCAAACCCCCCCGCCTGCCTTTATAAGTCGGGAGCTTGCGGCAATAAAGCGGAACTGCTTAGATGGAACCCCTGTCGTGTCTGTTTGTCTCTCGGTCGCCGAGGGGCTGGGTTGGCGGGCAGCAGGCTCACCTCTCCTCAGGACCCCTCGGCTTTGCTGAGGGAAGTTCCACTGCCTCTCTTTTTCTGCAGAGTGCCCTCTGCAGAAAACACCCTGATGCTGGGAAAGATTGAAGGCAGGAGGAGAAGGAGACAGCAGAGGAAGAGATGGTCGGATGGCATCACCAACTCGATGGACATGAGTGTGAGTAAACTCTGGGAGTTGGTGGTGAACAGGGAGGACTGGTGTGTTGCAGTTCAGAGGGTTGCAAAGAGTTGGACACAAATGAGCAACTCAGAACTCAGACCATGTGGAAAGAGATCACACAACTGTGTGAATCCAGGAGACAGGGATTGTTGGGAACCATTTTGCAGTCAACTACCACAACTGCAGTTTCTTTCCATCACTCTCACTGTCAGAAATTCTAAGATGATGTCTCACTTGGAATAAGGAGTCAATTAATATTTGTTGTATATATTATGAGCCCCCAAATACTCAAAATGTATTATCTAATTGCTCTTATTCTTCCCCATGTCACTGCATTAAAGAGAATATAATTATGTTACTCTCAATCTATTTATTAACAATTACAATAATTGACCAGAACTGAAATGATAGGGGTGCATTTTTACCATGAACAAACACATATGACTTTTAGCTAAATTGTTCATTCATATTTTGTCTTTATTTCTCAATATTTATTCATGTGAGAAATATTTATTGACTCCTCACTAGCTGCCAGGGACATGAAACTACGATACACTTTGATGAATATGATGGTAAGAAAAATAAAGAGTCGTGTGAACTCATGAATCAGAGAATACTTTTCACTATAACATTTAGCAAAATTGAAAAATATGAAATATTAGATTAAAAACAAGCCTATAAATATGCTATCATTTTGTTTCTACTAACTTGTGATAGTGTTGGTTGTACTAAAATTCATGACAATTGGATGTGAGATTGGATCTCTTAGTAGAAACATCGATGTGAGTTCCCACATATACTATTAAAGAAAGGAGCAAAATGAGTACAGAGTATCATGAAGAAGCTGTACTAACAAATACTGTTCATAATCCTCCAACTATTCATCTCATTTTCCTCCTTAAGAGATCTCAGTACTGCTCAGATTTCCACCTTTCCTTCAGACAATTCAGAGCCTTAAGGACTGTACTGATAGTTTTGAATACTTAGTTCAAATCATCAGTTTTCCATTTAGCCTGCAATTTTCATGGTTATAGTGGCAAGGTTGGCCTTAGGAAACATTTGGAATGAAGTGAAACATGTGTTATCCTTACCCTCTGTAGTGGGTTAAACAGAGGTCTCCAAAAGATATATCTGCATCCTCAACCCTGGAGTTAGTAAATGTAACATTTGGAAAATGACCTTGCAGATGTAATAAATAGGTTGAAGATGTTGAGATGAGATCATCCTGGATGACTGGGCCCCAGATCTAATGACAGCATCCTTATAAGAGACATAAAAGATAAATACACACAGAAATTGTGTATTTTCTGAAGATATTATGTAAAGATAGGGGCAGAGACCGGAGTTATGAAGCCACGGAAGTTAGGAAAGTCTTAGAGCCACCAGAAACTGGAAGAGGTAAGAAAAGACTATCTCCTGGAGATTTCAGAAGAGAACACAGCTCTGCTGATAAAAGAACACAAACCTGCCAGTTTCAAACTTCTGGCCTCTAGAATGGTGAGAAAACAAATTTCAATTGTTTTAAGCCAAGCAGTTTGTGGTATTTGTTAGAGCAGCCCTAGGAAATTAATACTCCCTCCAACCTAAATAGTGTCCCAACACTAATTTACATGTCTTTTTGCAGTAGGCTCAGGCTCACCCAACGCCAACACCAGTAAGTGCCAACACCTGCACTAACTCGCCTCCATGCCAACAATTGCACTCACCCTTCCAACACCAACACCTGCACCACTCAGGATTCTTGGCTCCAAAAGGGGTGAGCCAGCTTATCGGCAAACTAATTCAAGCAATTGTTTAGTGGATATAACTACATCAATTGATTCATTATTGCGCTGCCTTTTTCAGATGACATAATTAGAAATGAGATCTTTCTAACTGCTCCATTTTCATCATACTAACAGACTCTTGGAGCAGGCCAGTATTTAATGAACTCAGCTCTTACAACTTTTCAGAAGATGAATGAAAAACAATGTTTTAGTAACAGAAACATATTGCCTGTAAGGAAGTAGTGACAAGAGTACAGAAAGAAAAAAACAATGTGGGTACTGACTGAAAGCTTTCAAACTAGTGTTTTCCAGCATGGGGTTCAAAGAAAAATAGTTCTAAAAAAGTTGTTTAGGAAAAGTGGTTGTCTGGTCAACTAATCTAATCTGTAATAATTTACTCTGAAGCTATGAATATATAACAGTTTCAAAATATTATGTAGTTTAAAATTAAGAGGAAAACAAAAGAGACAGACAGATGGAGACAGAGAGATTCAGTTTGATCATCCCAATATACACAGTGTTACTAGTTTTAGGTTATTATATCAAATTAGAAAAAATTTGGAGTAACACAGACAGATCTATTCTTAATCTACTATTTACTAGTAAAATAGCCTTCAGCAAATTATTTAGCAGTTTCAATTCCTTACAATGTAGATTAAGGAAATGAATACCTATTAAGTTGGGCTTCCCAGTGGCCCAGTGATGAAGAATCTGCCTGCCAATGCTGGTGATATGTGTTCAATCCCTGGACTGGGGAAAAATGCCTAGGGAAGGTAATGGCCTGGATACAGATTTCTCAGGGTGCAGGTAAGGTGATCTGCTATTCCCATCTCTTTAAGAATTTTCCACAGTTTGTGTGATCCATAGTCAAAGGCTTTGATGTAGTCAATAAAGCAGAAGTAGATATTTCTCTGGAACTCTCACTTTTCAATGATCCAATGGATGTTGGCAATTTGATCTCTGTTTCCTCTGCCTTTCCTAAAACCAGCTTCAACATCTGGAAGTCCACGATTCACATACTGTTGAAGCCTGGCTTGGAGAATTTTTAGCATTACTTTGCTAGTGTGTGGGATGAGTGCAACTATGTGGTAGTTTGAGCATTCTTTGGCATTGCCTTTCTTTGGGATTGGAATGAAAACTGATCTTTTCCAGTCCTGTGGCCACTGTTGAGTTTTCCAAATTTGCTGGCATGTTGAGTGCAGCACTTTCATAGCATCATCTTTTAGGATTTGAAATAGCTCAGCTGGAATTCCATCACCTCCACTAGCTTTGTTTGTAGTGATGCTTCATAAGGCCCACTTGACTTTGCATTCCAGGATGTCTGGCTCTAGGTGAGTGATCACACCATCATGGTTATCTGGGTCATTAAGACTTTCTTATATAGTTCTTGCCACCTCTTCTTAGTATCTTCTGCTTCTGTTAGGTCCATACAATTTCTGTCCTTTATTGTGCCCATCTTTGCATGAAATATTCCCTTGATATCTCTAATTTTCTTGAAGAGATCTCTAGTCTTTCCCATTGTATTGTTTTCCACTATTTCTTTGCATTAATCACTGAGGAAGGCTTTCTTCTCTCTCTGGCTATTCTTTGGAATTCTGCATTCACTTGGGTATATCTTTCCTTTTCTCCTTTGCCTTTAGCTTCTCTTCTTTTCTCAGCTATTTGTAAGGCCTCCTCAGACAACCATGTTGCCTTTTTGCATTTTTTTCTTTGGGGATGGTCTTGATCATTGTCTCCTGTACAATGTCATGAACCTCTATCCATAGTTCTTTAATTACTCTGTCTATCAGATCTAATCCCTTGAATCTATTTGTCACTTCCACTATACAATCATAAGGGATTTGATTTAGGTCATTCCTGAATGATCTAGTGCTTTTCCCTAGTTTCTTCAATTTAAGTCTGAATTTGGCAATAAGATGGAGAAGGCAAGGGCAACCCTCTCCAGTACTCTTGCCTGGAAAATTCATGGATGGAGGAGCCTGGTAGGCTGCAGTCCATGGGGTCGCTAAGAGTCGGACACGACTGAGCGACTTCACTTTGACTTTTCACTTTCATGCATTGGAGAAGGAAATGCAGCCCACTCCAGTGTTCTTGCCTGGAAAATCTCAGGGACAGGAGACCCTGGTGGGCTGCCATCTATGGGGTTGCACAGAGTCAGACACGACTGAAGTGACTTAGCAGCAGCAGCAGCAGTTGGCAATAAAAAGTTCATGATCTGAGCCACAGTCAGCTCCCGGTCTTGCTTTTGTTGACTGTGTAGAGATTCTCCATCTTTGGCTGCAAAAAATATAATCAATCTGATTTCAGTATTGACTACCTAGTGATGTCCATGTGTGGAATCATCTCTTGTGTTACTGGAAGAGGGTGTTTGCTAGCACCAATTCATTCTCTTGAGAAAACGCTGTTAGCCTTTGCCCTGCTTCATTTTGAACTCCAAGGCCAAATTTGCATGTTACTATAGATCTCTTGACTTCCTTCTTTTGCATTCCAGTCCCCTCTAATGAAAAGGAAGTCTTTTTTGGGTGTTAGTTCTAGGTCTTGTAGGTCTTTATAGAACCGTTTAAATTCAGCTTCTTCAGTGTTATTGGGGCATAGACTAGCATTACTGTGACATTGAAAGGTACATCAGTGGTAATTAAACCCATCTGGGAGTTCTGAACTGGAGAGTAGCAATATATATATATATATATATATATATATATATATAGTTAAAGAAAAATTTCTTGTTGCTCTGACAACAAATTTATCATATAGAGCCTATGATATCAAGTAGAGAACTAGGATCAGCAACAGCAAGACTGTAAGTCCTACAGGCTCTAAAAGAGGCGTCATTCATTTTCTGTTGCCATAGGATAGTGTATTCTGAAACCTGTTGTTGTCTACATCCTATGCTGCTGCTTCTGCTAAGTCGCTTCAGTCGTGTCCAACTCTGTGCAGTCCCCTCTGGCAGCCCACCAGGGTCCCCCGTCCCTGGGATCCTCCAGGCAAGAACACTGGAGTAGGTTGCCATTGCCTTCTCCAATGCATGAAAGTGAAAAGTGAAAGTGAAGTCGTTCAGTCGTGTCCGACCCTCAGCGACCCCATGGACTGCAGCCTACCAGGCTCCTCCATCCATGGGATTTTCCAGGCAAGAGTACTGGAGTGGGGTGCCATTGCCTTCTCCCATAAGAGCAAATTTATCTTTCAGTGGCAGATTGCATTTAAAATGTACATAAGGTTTTTGGATAAAAGTTACAACGCCAATTTACAAATCCAAAATAATTACCAGAAAGATGGGAACTGGAAAATTTTATGTATACCTACCTATTTTTTTCCCAATATATATGCTTATCTTGGGAAACTTGTCCAGAGAACTACTTAATGAACAGGATGTCCTAACAAAGGGGACTGTATTAATTTCTCTGGGCTTCCCAGGTGGCTCAGTGGCAAAAAATCCACCTGCCCAGCAGGAGATGTGGGTTTGACCCCTGGGTTGGGAAGATCCCCTGGAGAAGGAAATGACAACCCACTCCAGTATTCTTGCCTGGAGAGTGTCATGGACAGTGGAGCTTGGCAGACTATGGTCCATGGGGTCACAAAGAGTTGCACATGACTTCATGACTAAACAGCAACAATAAGAACAATTAATTTTTCAGGGTTACTGTAAAAATTTATCACAAATTTACTGGCTTAAAACAATGTATTCTTTCACAGTTCTCTAGGCTAAAAATTGAAATCAAGATTCAAGCAGGGTCACACATCCTGTAGGCTCCAGGGAAAGGTTTTTCATTGCCTCTTTCTAACTTCTGCCCGCAGTAGTAGATATAATGGTCATCTGAGTTAAATTCACCCATTTCAGTCCATTTTAGTTCGCTGATTCCTAGAATGTCGATGTTTACCCTTGCCATCTCTTGTTTGACCACTTCCAATTTGCCTTGATTCATGGACCTGACATTCCAGGTTCCTATGCAATATTGCTCTTTACAGCATCGGATCTTGCGTCTATCACCAGTCACATCCACAACTGGGTATTGTTTTTGCTTTGGCTCCATCCCTTCATTCTTTCTGGAGTTATTTCTCCATTGATCTCCAGGAGCATATTTGGCACCTAAAAAGCTAGTGGAGGTGATTGAATTCCAGTTGAGCTACTTCAAATCCTGGAAGATGATGCTGTGAAAGTGCTGCACACAATATGCCAACAAATTTGGAAAACTCAGCAGTGGTCACAGGACTGGAAAAGGTCAGTTTTCAATCCAATCCCAAAGAAACACAATGCAAAAGAATGCTCAAACTACCACACAATTGCACTCATCTCACATGCTAGTAAAGAAATGCTCAAAATTCTCCAACCCAGGCTTCAGCAATACGTGAACCATGAACTTCCAGATGTTCAAGCTGGTTTTAGAAAAGGCAGAGGAACCAGAGATCAAATTGCCAACATCTGCTGGATCATCGAAAAAGCAAGAGAGTTCCAGAAAAACATCTATTTCTGCTTTATTGACTATGCCAAAGCCTTTGACTGTGTGGATCACAATAAACTGTGGAAAATTCTGAGAGAGATGGGAATTCCAGACCACCTAACCTGCCTCTTGAGAAACCTGTGTGCAGGTCAGGAAGCAACAGTTAGAACTGGACGTGGAACAACAGACTGGTTCCAAATAGGAAAAGGAATTTGTCAAGGCTGTATATTGTCACCCTGCTTATTTAACTTATATGCAGAGTACATCATGAGAAACGCTGGACTGGAAGAAGCACAAGCTGGAATCAAGATTGCTGGGAGAAATATCAATAACCTCAGATATGCAGATGACACCACCCTTATGGCAGAAAGTGAAGAAGAACTAAAAAGCCTCCTGATGAAAGTGAAAGAGGAGAGCGAAAAAGTTGGCTTAAACCTCAACATTCAGAAAATGAACATCATGGCATCCGGTCCCATCACTTCATGGGAAATAGACGGGGAAACAGTAGAAAGTGTCAGACTTTATTTTTTGGAGCTCCAAAATCACTGCAGATGGTGACTGCAGCCATGAAATTAAAAGACGCTTACTCCTTGGAAGAAAAGTTATGACCAACCTAGATAGCATATTCAAAAGCAGGGACATTACTTTGCCGACTAAGGTCCGTCTAGTCAAGGCTATGGTTTTTCCTGTGGTCATGTATGGATGTGAGAGTTGGACTGTGAAGAAGGCTGAGTGGAGAAGAATTGATGCTTTTGAACTGTGGTGTTGGAGAAGACTCTTGAGAGTCCTTGGACTGCAAGGAGATCCAACCAGTCCATTCTGAAGGAGATCAACCCTGGGATTTCTTTGGAAGGAATGCTGCTGAAGCTGAAACTCCAGTACTTTGGCCACCTCATGCGAAGAGTTGACTCATTGGAAAAGATTCTGATGCTGGGAGGGATTGGGGGCAGTAGGAGAAGGGGACGACCGAGGATGGGATGGCTGGATGGCATCATGGACTCGATGGACATGAGTCTGGGTGAACTCCAGGAGATGATGATGGACAGGGAGGCCTGGCGTGCTGCGATTCATGGGCTCGCAGAGAGTCCGACACGTTTGAGTGACTGAACTGAACTAATGACCTGGGGAGTTCCTCTTTCGGTATCCTATCATTTTGCCTTTTCATACTGTTCATGGGGTTCTCAAGGCAAGAATTCTGAAGTGGCTTGCCAGTCCCTTCTACAGTGGACAACATTTTGTCAGATGTCTCCACCATGACCCACCTGTCTTGAGTTGCCCTGCAGGCATGGCTTGGTTTAATTGAGTTAGATAAGGCTATGGTCCTAGTGTGATTAGATTGACTAGTTTTCTGTGAGTATGGTTTCAGTGTGTCTGTCCTCTGATGCCCTCTTGCAACACCTGCCATCTTACTTGGGTTTCTCTTACCTTGGGCGTGGGGTATCTCTTCACAGCTGCTCCAGCAAAGCACAGCCGCTGCTCCTTACCTTGGATGAGGGGTATCTCCTTACCACCGCTGTTCCTGACCTTCAACGTGGGATAGCTCCTCTAGGCCCTCCTGTGCCTGCTCAGCCACCACTCCTCGGGGTGCTCCTCTCAGTCGCCGGCCCTGACCTTGGGCTCGGGGTGGCTCCTCAGGGTCACCACCCCTGGCCTCGGGCACAAGGTGGCTTCTCCCCGCTGCCCCTAACCTCGGACATGAGGTGTCTCCTCCTGGCCGCCACAGGCCTTGGATGCTGGGTAGCTCCTCCTAGCCGCTGCCCTGACCTCGAACGCAGGGTGTCTCCTCCGGCGACCCCTGACCTTGGACGTGGGGTGGCTCCTCCCGGCCGTTCCTGCGCCATCACAGCCTGGCACTCTGGGCCGCTGTCCCTGACTTCAGACGTAGGGTAGCTCTCGGCCACGCTTAGTGTGCCGGCCCGCCACTGCCGCCTGCGCGGGCAAGAATCCCTCAGAAGAAATGGAGTAGCCATCATGGTCAACAAAAGAGTCCGAAATGCAGTACTTGGATACAATCTCAAAAATGACAGAATGATCTCTGTTCGTCTCCAAGGCAAACCATTCAATATCACAGTTATCCAACTCTATGCCCCAACCAGTAACGCTGAAGAAACTGAAGTTGAACGGTTTTATGAAGACCTACAAGACCTTTTAGAACTAATACCCAAAAAAGATGACATTTTCATTATAGGGGACTGGAATGCAAAAGTAGGAAGTCAAGAAACACCTGGAGTAACAGGCAAATTTGGCCTTAGAATGCAGAATGAAGCAGGGCAAAGACTAATAGAGTTTTGCCAAGAGAACACACTGCTCATACCAAACACCCTCTTCCAACAACACAAGAGAAGACTCTACACATGGACATCACCAGATGGTCAATACCAAAATCAGATTGATTATGTTCTCTGCAGCCAAAGATGGAGAAGCTGTATACAGTCAACAAAAACAAGACCAGGAGCTGACTGCAGCTCAGATCATGAACTCCTTATTACCAAATTCAGACTTAAATTGAAGAAAGTAGGGAAAACCACTAGACCATTCAGGTATGACCTAAATCAAATCCTTTATGATTATACAGTGCAAGTGAGAAATAGATTTAAGGGCCTAGATCTGATAGATAGAGTGCCTGATGAACTATGGAATGAGGTTCGTGACATTGTACAGGAGACAGGGATCAAGACCATCCCCATGGAAAGGAAATGGAAAAAAGCAAAATGGCTGTCTGGGGAGGCCTTAGAAATAGCTGTGAAAAGAAGAGAGGTGAAAAGCAAAGGAGAAAAGGAAAGATATAAGCATGTGAATGCAGATTTCCAAAGAATAGCAAGAAGATATAAGAAAGGCTTCTTCAGTGATCAATGCAAAGAAATCGAGGAAAACAACAGAATGGGAAAGACTAGAGATCTCTTTAAGAAAATTAGAGATACCAAGGGAACATTTCATGCAAAGATGGGCTCGATAAAGGACAGAAATGGTATGGACCTAACAGAAGCAGAGGATATTAAGAAGAGGTGGCAAGAATACATGGAGGAACTGTACAGAAAGGATCTTCACGACCCAGATAGTCATGATGTGATCACTAATCTA